>NC_086449.1:664466351-665066351 GCF_028390025.1 Pseudophryne corroboree | reverse complement strand
TTGTTGTTAAAAGACATAGGCATTCATATTATAGAGCCACAAACCACACTAGTAAAATAAAAACATGATAACATGGGATTCTAACCAATGACAGTCTTAATTTGATAGTGCAAACCCAACACCTTACGAACTGTGCTAACCAGACTGTGCATTCCAGACACACAATTTATCAGAGATTTAAGTGAATAAGCTACAGTGTCCAAGGTACTAAACATAATATATTCTATGGGGTGTCATAAGCAAGTCATTAGAATACTTTCCTACTAAATTTATAAGACATAAGCATTCAATATTTGAGTAAACAAAGAGAAAATAAAGCTATCTATTGGGTTTCACTAAAAAGTCCATTGGAAGACTTGACTATTGTTGTTAAAAGACATAGGCATTCATATTATAGAGCCACAAACCACACTAGTAAAATAAAAACATGATAACATGGGATTCGAGCCAATGACAGTCTTAATTTCATAGTGCAAAACCCAACACATTACTGACTGTGCTAACCAGACCGTGCATACCAGGCACACATTTTTTCAGAGATTTAAGTGAATAAGCTACAGTGTCCAAGGTACTAAACATAATATATTCTATGGGGTGTCATAAGCAAGTCATTAGAATACTTTCCTACTAAATTTATAAGACATAAGCATTCAATATTTTAGTAAACAAAGAGAAAATAAAGCTATCTATTGGGTTTCACTAAAAAGTCCATTGGAAGACTTGACTATTGTTGTTAAAAGACATAGGCATTCATATTATAGAGCCACAAACCACACTAGTAAAATAAAAACATGATAACATGGGATTCGAGCCAATGACAGTCTTAATTTCATAGTGCAAACCCAACACCTTACTGACTGTGCTAACCAGACTGTGCATACCAAATGCACAATTTATCAGAGATTTAAGTGAATAAGCTACAGTGTCCAAGGTACTAAACATAATATATTCTATGGGGTGTCATAAGCAAGTCATTAGAATACTTTCCTACTAAATTTATAAGACATAAGCATTCAATATTTGAGTAAACAAAGAGAAAATAAAGCTATCTATTGGGTTTCACTAAAAAGTCCATTGGAAGACTTGACTATTGTTGTTAAAAGACATAGGCATTCATGTTATAGAGCCACAAACCACACTAGTAAAATAAAAACATGATAACATGGGATTTGAGCCAATGACAGTATTAATTTCATAGTGCAAACCCAACACCTTACTGACTGTGCTAACCAGACTGTGCATACCATATGCACAATTTATCAGAGATTTAAGTGAATAAGCTACAGTGTCCAAGGTACTAAACATAATATATTCTATGGGGTGTCATAAGCAAGTCATTAGAATACTTTCCTACTAAATTTATAAGACATAAGCATTCAATATTTGAGTAAACAAAGAGAAAATAAAGCTATCTATTGGGTTTCACTAAAAAGTCAATTGAAAGACTTGACTATTGTTGTTAAAAGACATAGGCATTCATATTATAGAGCCACAAACCACACTAGTAAAATAAAAACATGATAACATGGGATCCGAACTAATGACAGTCTTAATTTGATAGTGCAAACCCAACACCTTACTAACTGTGCTAACCAGACTGCACATACCAAATCCACAATTTTTCAGAGATTTAAGTGAATAAGCTACAGTGTCCAAGGTACTAAACATAATATATTCTATGGGGTGTCATAAGCAAGTCATTAGAATACTTTCCTACTAAATTTATAAGACATAAGCATTCAATATTTGAGTAAACAAAGAGAAAATAAAGCTATCTATTGGGTTTCACTAAAAAGTCAATTGAAAGACTTGACTATTGTTGTTAAAAGACATAGGCATTCATATTATAGAGCCACAAACCACACTAGTAAAATAAAAACATGATAACATGGGTTTCGAACCAATGACAGTCTTAATTTAATAGTGCAAACCCAACACCTTACTAACTGTGCTAACCAGACTGTGCATTACAGACCCACAATTTATTAGAGATTTAAGTGAATAAGCTACAGTGTCCAAGGTACTAAACATAATATATTCTATGGGGTGTCATAAGCAAGTTATTAGAATACTTTCCTACTAAATTTATAAGACATAAGCATTCAATATTTGATTAAACAAAGAGAAAATAAAGCTATCTATTGGGTTTCACTAAAAAGTCCATTGGAAGACTTGACTATTGTTGTTAAAAAACATAGGCATTCATATTATAGAGCCACAAACCACACTAGTAAAATAAAAACATGATAACATGGGATCCGAACTAATGACAGTCTTAATTTGATAGTGCAAACCCAACACCTTACTAACTGTGCTAACCAGACTGCACATACCAAATGCACAATTTTTCAGAGATTTAAGTGAATAAGCTACAGTGTCCAAGGTACTAAACATAATATATTCTATGGGGTGTCATAAGCAAGTCATTAGAATACTTTCCTACTAAATTTATAAGACATAAGCATTCAATATTTGAGTAAACAAAGAGAAAATAAAGCTATCTATTGGGTTTCACTAAAAAGTCAATTGAAAGACTTGACTATTGTTGTTAAAAGACATAGGCATTCATATTATAGAGCCACAAACCACACTAGTAAAATAAAAACATGATAACATGGGTTTCGAACCAATGACAGTCTTAATTTAATAGTGCAAACCCAACACCTTACTAACTGTGCTAACCAGACTGCATTACAGACCCACAATTTATTAGAGATTTAAGTGAATAAGCTACAGTGTCCAAGGTACTAAACATAATATATTCTATGGGGTGTCATAAGCAAGTCATTAGAATACTTTCCTACTAAATTTATAAGACATAAGCTTTCAATATTTTAGTAAACAAAGAGAAAATAAAGCTTTCTATTGGGTTTCACTAAAAAGTCCATTGGAAGACATGACTATTGTTGTTAAAAGACATAGACATTCATATTATAGAGCCACAAACCACACTAGTAAAATAAAAACATGATAACATGGGATTCGAACCAATGACAGTCTTAATTTCATAGTGCAAACCCAACACCTTACTAACTGTGCTAACCAGACTGTGCATACCAGACACCCAATTTATCAGAGATTTAAGTGAATAAGCTACAGTGTCCGAGGTACTAAACATAATATATTCTATGGGGTGTCATAAGCAAGTCATTAGAATACTTTCCTACTAAATTTATAAGACATAAGCATTCAATATTTGAGTAAACAAAGAGAAAATAAAGCTATCTATTGGGTTTCACTAAAAAGTCCATTGGAAGACTTGACTATTGTTGTTAAAAGACATAGGCATTCATATTATAGAGCCACAAACCACACTAGTAAAATAAAAACATGATAACATGGAATTCGAACCAATGACAGTCTTAATTTCATAGTGCAAACCCAACACCTTACTAACTGTGCTAACCAGACCTTGCATTCCAGACACACAATTTATCAGAGATTTAAGTGAATAAGCTACAGTGTCCGAGGTACTAAACATAATATATTCTATGGGGTGTCATAAGCAAGTCATTAGAATACTTTCCTACTAAACTTATAAGACATAAGCATTCAATATTTGAGTAAACAAAGAGAAAATAAAAGCTATCTATTGGGTTTCACTAAAAAGTCCATTGGAATACATGATTATTGTTGTTAAAAGACATAGGCATTCATATTATAGAGCCACAAATCAAAATAGTAAAATAAAAACATGCTAACATGGGATTTGAACCAATGACAGTCTTAATTTGATAGTGCAAACCCAACACCTCACTAACTGTACTTACCAGACTGTGCATACCAGATACACAATTTATCAGAGATTTAAGTGAATAAGCTACAGTGTCCAAGGTACTAAACATAATATATTCTATGGGGTGTCATAAGCAAGTCATTAGAATACTTTCCTACTAAATTTATAAGACATAAGCATTCAATATTTTAGTAAACAAAGAGAAAATAAAGCTATCTATTGGGTTTCACTAAAAAGTCTATTGGAAGACATGACTATTGTTGTTAAAAGACATAGGCATTCATATTATAGAGCCACAAACCACACTAGTAAAATAAAAACATGATAACATGGGATTCTAACCAATGACAGTCTTAATTTGATAGTGCAAACCCAACACCTTACTAACTGTGCTAACCAGACTGTGCATTCCAGACACACAATTTATCAGAGATTTAAGTGAATAAGCTACAGTGTCCAAGGTACTAAACATAATATATTCTATGGGGTGTCATAAGCAAGTCATTAGAATACTTTCCTACTAAATTTATAAGACATAAGCATTCAATATTTGAGTAAACAAAGAGAAAATAAAGCTATCTATTGGGTTTCACTAAAAAGTCCATTGGAAGACTTGACTATTGTTGTTAAAAGACATAGGCATTCATATTATAGAGCCACAAACCACACTAGTAAAATAAAAACATGATAACATGGGTTTCGAACCAATGACAGTCTTAATTTAATAGTGCAAACCCAACACCTTACTAACTGTGCTAACCAGACTGTGCATTACAGACCCACAATTTATTAGAGATTTAAGTGAATAAGCTACAGTGTCCAAGGTACTAAACATAATATATTCTATGGGGTGTCATAAGCAAGTTATTAGAATACTTTCCTACTAAATTTATAAGACATAAGCATTCAATATTTGATTAAACAAAGAGAAAATAAAGCTATCTATTGGGTTTCACTAAAAAGTCCATTGGAAGACTTGACTATTGTTGTTAAAAAACATAGGCATTCATATTATAGAGCCACAAACCACACTAGTAAAATAAAAACATGATAACATGGGATCCGAACTAATGACAGTCTTAATTTGATAGTGCAAACCCAACACCTTACTAACTGTGCTAACCAGACTGCACATACCAAATGCACAATTTTTCAGAGATTTAAGTGAATAAGCTACAGTGTCCAAGGTACTAAACATAATATATTCTATGGGGTGTCATAAGCAAGTCATTAGAATACTTTCCTACTAAATTTATAAGACATAAGCTTTCAATATTTTAGTAAACAAAGAGAAAATAAAGCTTTCTATTGGGTTTCACTAAAAAGTCCATTGGAAGACATGACTATTGTTGTTAAAAGACATAGGCATTCATATTATAGAGCCACAAACCACACTAGTAAAATAAAAACATGATAACATGGGATTCTAACCAATGACAGTCTTAATTTGATAGTGCAAACCCAACACCTTACTAACTGTGCTGACCAGACTGTGCATACCAGACACCCAATTTATCAGAGATTTAAGTGAATAAGCTACAGTGTCCGAGGTACTAAACATAATATATTCTATGGGGTGTCATAAGCAAGTCATTAGAATACTTTCCTACTAAATTTATAAGACATAAGCATTCAATATTTGAGTAAACAAAGAGAAAATAAAGCTATCTATTGGGTTTCACTAAAAAGTCCATTGGAAGACTTGACTATTGTTGTTAAAAGACATAGGCATTCATATTATAGAGCCACAAACCACACTAGTAAAATAAAAACATGATAACATGAAATTCGAACCAATGACAGTCTTAATTTCATAGTGCAAACCCAACACCTTACTAACTGTGCTAACCAGACTGTGCATTCCAGACACACAATTTATCAGAGATTTAAGTGAATAAGCTACAGTGTCCGAGGTACTAAACATAATATATTCTATGGGGTGTCATAAGCAAGTCATTAGAATACTTTCCTACTAAATTTATAAGACATAAGCATTCAATATTTGAGTAAACAAAGAGAAAATAAAAGCTATCTATTGGGTTTCACTAAAAAGTCCATTGGAATACATGATTATTGTTGTTAAAAGACATAGGCATTCATATTATAGAGCCACAAATCAAAATAGTAAAATAAAAACATGCTAACATGGGATTTGAACCAATGACAGTCTTAATTTGATAGTGCAAACCCAACAACTCACTAACTGTACTTACCAGACTGTGCATACCAGATACACAATTTATCAGAGATTTAAGTGAATAAGCTACAGTGTCCAAGGTACTAAACATAATATATTCTATGGGGTGTCATAAGCAAGTCATTAGAATACTTTCCTACTAAATTTATAAGACATAAGCATTCAATATTTTAGTAAACAAAGAGAAAATAAAGCTATCTATTGGGTTTCACTAAAAAGTCTATTGGAAGACATGACTATTGTTGTTAAAAGACATAGGCATTCATATTATAGAGCCACAAACCACACTAGTAAAATAAAAACATGATAACATGGGATTCTAACCAATGACAGTCTTAATTTGATAGTGCAAACCCAACACCTTACTAACTGTGCTAACCAGACTGTGCATTCCAGACACACAATTTATCAGAGATTTAAGTGAATAAGCTACAGTGTCCAAGGTACTAAACATAATATATTCTATGGGGTGTCATAAGCAAGTCATTAGAATACTTTCCTACTAAATTTATAAGACATAAGCATTCAATATTTGAGTAAACAAAGAGAAAATAAAGCTATCTATTGGGTTTCACTAAAAAGTCCATTGGAAGACTTGACTATTGTTGTTAAAAGACATAGGCATTCATATTATAGAGCCACAAACCACACTAGTAAAATAAAAACATGATAACATGGGTTTCGAACCAATGACAGTCTTAATTTAATAGTGCAAACCCAACACCTTACTAACTGTGCTAACCAGACTGTGCATTACAGACCCACAATTTATTAGAGATTTAAGTGAATAAGCTACAGTGTCCAAGGTACTAAACATAATATATTCTATGGGGTGTCATAAGCAAGTTATTAGAATACTTTCCTACTAAATTTATAAGACATAAGCATTCAATATTTGATTAAACAAAGAGAAAATAAAGCTATCTATTGGGTTTCACTAAAAAGTCCATTGGAAGACTTGACTATTGTTGTTAAAAAACATAGGCATTCATATTATAGAGCCACAAACCACACTAGTAAAATAAAAACATGATAACATGGGATCCGAACTAATGACAGTCTTAATTTGATAGTGCAAACCCAACACCTTACTAACTGTGCTAACCAGACTGCACATACCAAATGCACAATTTTTCAGAGATTTAAGTGAATAAGCTACAGTGTCCAAGGTACTAAACATAATATATTCTATGGGGTGTCATAAGCAAGTCATTAGAATACTTTCCTACTAAATTTATAAGACATAAGCTTTCAATATTTTAGTAAACAAAGAGAAAATAAAGCTTTCTATTGGGTTTCACTAAAAAGTCCATTGGAAGACATGACTATTGTTGTTAAAAGACATAGGCATTCATATTATAGAGCCACAAACCACACTAGTAAAATAAAAACATGATAACATGGGATTCTAACCAATGACAGTCTTAATTTGATAGTGCAAACCCAACACCTTACTAACTGTGCTAACCAGACTGTGCATACCAGACACCCAATTTATCAGAGATTTAAGTGAATAAGCTACAGTGTCCGAGGTACTAAACATAATATATTCTATGGGGTGTCATAAGCAAGTCATTAGAATACTTTCCTACTAAATTTATAAGACATAAGCATTCAATATTTGAGTAAACAAAGAGAAAATAAAGCTATCTATTGGGTTTCACTAAAAAGTCCATTGGAAGACTTGACTATTGTTGTTAAAAGACATAGGCATTCATATTATAGAGCCACAAACCACACTAGTAAAATAAAAACATGATAACATGAAATTCGAACCAATGACAGTCTTAATTTCATAGTGCAAACCCAACACCTTACTAACTGTGCTAACCAGACTGTGCATTCCAGACACACAATTTATCAGAGATTTAAGTGAATAAGCTACAGTGTCCGAGGTACTAAACATAATATATTCTATGGGGTGTCATAAGCAAGTCATTAGAATACTTTCCTACTAAATTTATAAGACATAAGCATTCAATATTTGAGTAAACAAAGAGAAAATAAAAGCTATCTATTGGGTTTCACTAAAAAGTCCATTGGAATACATGATTATTGTTGTTAAAAGACATAGGCATTCATATTATAGAGCCACAAATCAAAATAGTAAAATAAAAACATGCTAACATGGGATTTGAACCAATGACAGTCTTAATTTGATAGTGCAAACACAACACCTCACTAACTGTACTTACCAGACTGTGCATACCAGATACACAATTTATCAGAGATTTAAGTGAATAAGCTACAGTGTCCAAGGTACTAAACATAATATATTCTATGGGGTGTCATAAGCAAGTCATTAGAATACTTTCCTACTAAATTTATAAGACATAAGCATTCAATATTTTAGTAAACAAAGAGAAAATAAAGCTATCTATTGGGTTTCACTAAAAAGTCTATTGGAAGACATGACTATTGTTGTTAAAAGACATAGGCATTCATATTATAGAGCCACAAACCACACTAGTAAAATAAAAACATGATAACATGGGATTCTAACCAATGACAGTCTTAATTTGATAGTGCAAACCCAACACCTTACGAACTGTGCTAACCAGACTGTGCATTCCAGACACACAATTTATCAGAGATTTAAGTGAATAAGCTACAGTGTCCAAGGTACTAAACATAATATATTCTATGGGGTGTCATAAGCAAGTCATTAGAATACTTTCCTACTAAATTTATAAGACATAAGCATTCAATATTTGAGTAAACAAAGAGAAAATAAAGCTATCTATTGGGTTTCACTAAAAAGTCCATTGGAAGACTTGACTATTGTTGTTAAAAGACATAGGCATTCATATTATAGAGCCACAAACCACACTAGTAAAATAAAAACATGATAACATGGGATTCGAGCCAATGACAGTCTTAATTTCATAGTGCAAAACCCAACACATTACTGACTGTGCTAACCAGACCGTGCATACCAGGCACACATTTTTTCAGAGATTTAAGTGAATAAGCTACAGTGTCCAAGGTACTAAACATAATATATTCTATGGGGTGTCATAAGCAAGTCATTAGAATACTTTCCTACTAAATTTATAAGACATAAGCATTCAATATTTTAGTAAACAAAGAGAAAATAAAGCTATCTATTGGGTTTCACTAAAAAGTCCATTGGAAGACTTGACTATTGTTGTTAAAAGACATAGGCATTCATATTATAGAGCCACAAACCACACTAGTAAAATAAAAACATGATAACATGGGATTCGAGCCAATGACAGTCTTAATTTCATAGTGCAAACCCAACACCTTACTGACTGTGCTAACCAGACTGTGCATACCAGACACACAATTTATCAGAGATTTAAGTGAATAAGCTACAGTGTCCAAGGTACTAAACATAATATATTCTATGGGGTGTCATAAGCAAGTCATTAGAATACTTTCCTACTAAATTTATAAGACATAAGCATTCAATATTTGAGTAAACAAAGAGAAAATAAAGCTATCTATTGGGTTTCACTAAAAAGTCCATTGGAAGACTTGACTATTGTTGTTAAAAGACATAGGCATTCATGTTATAGAGCCACAAACCACACTAGTAAAATAAAAACATGATAACATGGGATTCGAGCCAATGACAGTATTAATTTCATAGTGCAAACCCAACACCTTACTGACTGTGCTAACCAGACTGTGCATACCATATGCACAATTTATCAGAGATTTAAGTGAATAAGCTACAGTGTCCAAGGTACTAAACATAATATATTCTATGGGGTGTCATAAGCAAGTCATTAGAATACTTTCCTACTAAATTTATAAGACATAAGCATTCAATATTTGAGTAAACAAAGAGAAAATAAAGCTATCTATTGGGTTTCACTAAAAAGTCAATTGAAAGACTTGACTATTGTTGTTAAAAGACATAGGCATTCATATTATAGAGCCACAAACCACACTAGTAAAATAAAAACATGATAACATGGGTTTCGAACCAATGACAGTCTTAATTTAATAGTGCAAACCCAACACCTTACTAACTGTGCTAACCAGACTGTGCATTACAGACCCACAATTTATCAGAGATTTAAGTGAATAAGCTACAGTGTCCAAGGTACTAAACATAATATATTCTATGGGGTGTCATAAGCAAGTCATTAGAATACTTTCCTACTAAATTTATAAGACATAAGCTTTCAATATTTTAGTAAACAAAGAGAAAATAAAGCTTTCTATTGGGTTTCACTAAAAAGTCCATTGGAAGACATGACTATTGTTGTTAAAAGACATAGGCATTCATATTATAGAGCCACAAACCACACTAGTAAAATAAAAACATGATAACATGGGATTCTAACCAATGACAGTCTTAATTTGATAGTGCAAACCCAACACCTTACTAACTGTGCTAACCAGACTGTGCATACCAGACACCCAATTTATCAGAGATTTAAGTGAATAAGCTACAGTGTCCGAGGTACTAAACATAATATATTCTATGGGGTGTCATAAGCAAGTCATTAGAATACTTTCCTACTAAATTTATAAGACATAAGCATTCAATATTTGAGTAAACAAAGAGAAAATAAAGCTATCTATTGGGTTTCACTAAAAAGTCCATTGGAAGACTTGACTATTGTTGTTAAAAGACATAGGCATTCATATTATAGAGCCACAAACCACACTAGTAAAATAAAAACATGATAACATGAAATTCGAACCAATGACAGTCTTAATTTCATAGTGCAAACCCAACACCTTACTAACTGTGCTAACCAGACTGTGCATTCCAGACACACAATTTATCAGAGATTTAAGTGAATAAGCTACAGTGTCCGAGGTACTAAACATAATATATTCTATGGGGTGTCATAAGCAAGTCATTAGAATACTTTCCTACTAAATTTATAAGACATAAGCATTCAATATTTGAGTAAACAAAGAGAAAATAAAAGCTATCTATTGGGTTTCACTAAAAAGTCCATTGGAATACATGATTATTGTTGTTAAAAGACATAGGCATTCATATTATAGAGCCACAAATCAAAATAGTAAAATAAAAACATGCTAACATGGGATTTGAACCAATGACAGTCTTAATTTGATAGTGCAAACCCAACACCTCACTAACTGTACTTACCAGACTGTGCATACCAGATACACAATTTATCAGAGATTTAAGTGAATAAGCTACAGTGTCCAAGGTACTAAACATAATATATTCTATGGGGTGTCATAAGCAAGTCATTAGAATACTTTCCTACTAAATTTATAAGACATAAGCATTCAATATTTTAGTAAACAAAGAGAAAATAAAGCTATCTATTGGGTTTCACTCAAAAGTCTATTGGAAGACATGACTATTGTTGTTAAAAGACATAGGCATTCATATTATAGAGCCACAAACCACACTAGTAAAATAAAAACATGATAACATGGGATTCTAACCAATGACAGTCTTAATTTGATAGTGCAAACCCAACACCTTACGAACTGTGCTAACCAGACTGTGCATTCCAGACACACAATTTATCAGAGATTTAAGTGAATAAGCTACAGTGTCCAAGGTACTAAACATAATATATTCTATGGGGTGTCATAAGCAAGTCATTAGAATACTTTCCTACTAAATTTATAAGACATAAGCATTCAATATTTGAGTAAACAAAGAGAAAATAAAGCTATCTATTGGGTTTCACTAAAAAGTCCATTGGAAGACTTGACTATTGTTGTTAAAAGACATAGGCATTCATATTATAGAGCCACAAACCACACTAGTAAAATAAAAACATGATAACATGGGATTCGAGCCAATGACAGTCTTAATTTCATAGTGCAAAACCCAACACATTACTGACTGTGCTAACCAGACCGTGCATACCAGGCACACATTTTTTCAGAGATTTAAGTGAATAAGCTACAGTGTCCAAGGTACTAAACATAATATATTCTATGGGGTGTCATAAGCAAGTCATTAGAATACTTTCCTACTAAATTTATAAGACATAAGCATTCAATATTTTAGTAAACAAAGAGAAAATAAAGCTATCTATTGGGTTTCACTAAAAAGTCCATTGGAAGACTTGACTATTGTTGTTAAAAGACATAGGCATTCATATTATAGAGCCACAAACCACACTAGTAAAATAAAAACATGATAACATGGGATTCGAGCCAATGACAGTCTTAATTTCATAGTGCAAACCCAACACCTTACTGACTGTGCTAACCAGACTGTGCATACCAGACACACAATTTATCAGAGATTTAAGTGAATAAGCTACAGTGTCCAAGGTACTAAACATAATATATTCTATGGGGTGTCATAAGCAAGTCATTAGAATACTTTCCTACTAAATTTATAAGACATAAGCATTCAATATTTGAGTAAACAAAGAGAAAATAAAGCTATCTATTGGGTTTCACTAAAAAGTCCATTGGAAGACTTGACTATTGTTGTTAAAAGACATAGGCATTCATGTTATAGAGCCACAAACCACACTAGTAAAATAAAAACATGATAACATGGGATTCGAGCCAATGACAGTATTAATTTCATAGTGCAAACCCAACACCTTACTGACTGTGCTAACCAGACTGTGCATACCATATGCACAATTTATCAGAGATTTAAGTGAATAAGCTACAGTGTCCAAGGTACTAAACATAATATATTCTATGGGGTGTCATAAGCAAGTCATTAGAATACTTTCCTACTAAATTTATAAGACATAAGCATTCAATATTTGAGTAAACAAAGAGAAAATAAAGCTATCTATTGGGTTTCACTAAAAAGTCAATTGAAAGACTTGACTATTGTTGTTAAAAGACATAGGCATTCATATTATAGAGCCACAAACCACACTAGTAAAATAAAAACATGATAACATGGGTTTCGAACCAATGACAGTCTTAATTTAATAGTGCAAACCCAACACCTTACTAACTGTGCTAACCAGACTGTGCATTACAGACCCACAATTTATTAGAGATTTAAGTGAATAAGCTACAGTGTCCAAGGTACTAAACATAATATATTCTATGGGGTGTCATAAGCAAGTTATTAGAATACTTTCCTACTAAATTTATAAGACATAAGCATTCAATATTTGATTAAACAAAGAGAAAATAAAGCTATCTATTGGGTTTCACTAAAAAGTCCATTGGAAGACTTGACTATTGTTGTTAAAAAACATAGGCATTCATATTATAGAGCCACAAACCACACTAGTAAAATAAAAACATGATAACATGGGATCCGAACTAATGACAGTCTTAATTTGATAGTGCAAACCCAACACCTTACTAACTGTGCTAACCAGACTGCACATACCAAATGCACAATTTTTCAGAGATTTAAGTGAATAAGCTACAGTGTCCAAGGTACTAAACATAATATATTCTATGGGGTGTCATAAGCAAGTCATTAGAATACTTTCCTACTAAATTTATAAGACATAAGCTTTCAATATTTTAGTAAACAAAGAGAAAATAAAGCTTTCTATTGGGTTTCACTAAAAAGTCCATTGGAAGACATGACTATTGTTGTTAAAAGACATAGGCATTCATATTATAGAGCCACAAACCACACTAGTAAAATAAAAACATGATAACATGGGATTCTAACCAATGACAGTCTTAATTTGATAGTGCAAACCCAACACCTTACTAACTGTGCTAACCAGACTGTGCATACCAGACACCCAATTTATCAGAGATTTAAGTGAATAAGCTACAGTGTCCGAGGTACTAAACATAATATATTCTATGGGGTGTCATAAGCAAGTCATTAGAATACTTTCCTACTAAATTTATAAGACATAAGCATTCAATATTTGAGTAAACAAAGAGAAAATAAAGCTATCTATTGGGTTTCACTAAAAAGTCCATTGGAAGACTTGACTATTGTTGTTAAAAGACATAGGCATTCATATTATAGAGCCACAAACCACACTAGTAAAATAAAAACATGATAACATGAAATTCGAACCAATGACAGTCTTAATTTCATAGTGCAAACCCAACACCTTACTAACTGTGCTAACCAGACTGTGCATTCCAGACACACAATTTATCAGAGATTTAAGTGAATAAGCTACAGTGTCCGAGGTACTAAACATAATATATTCTATGGGGTGTCATAAGCAAGTCATTAGAATACTTTCCTACTAAATTTATAAGACATAAGCATTCAATATTTGAGTAAACAAAGAGAAAATAAAAGCTATCTATTGGGTTTCACTAAAAAGTCCATTGGAATACATGATTATTGTTGTTAAAAGACATAGGCATTCATATTATAGAGCCACAAATCAAAATAGTAAAATAAAAACATGCTAACATGGGATTTGAACCAATGACAGTCTTAATTTGATAGTGCAAACCCAACACCTCACTAACTGTACTTACCAGACTGTGCATACCAGATACACAATTTATCAGAGATTTAAGTGAATAAGCTACAGTGTCCAAGGTACTAAACATAATATATTCTATGGGGTGTCATAAGCAAGTCATTAGAATACTTTCCTACTAAATTTATAAGACATAAGCATTCAATATTTTAGTAAACAAAGAGAAAATAAAGCTATCTATTGGGTTTCACTCAAAAGTCTATTGGAAGACATGACTATTGTTGTTAAAAGACATAGGCATTCATATTATAGAGCCACAAACCACACTAGTAAAATAAAAACATGATAACATGGGATTCTAACCAATGACAGTCTTAATTTGATAGTGCAAACCCAACACCTTACGAACTGTGCTAACCAGACTGTGCATTCCAGACACACAATTTATCAGAGATTTAAGTGAATAAGCTACAGTGTCCAAGGTACTAAACATAATATATTCTATGGGGTGTCATAAGCAAGTCATTAGAATACTTTCCTACTAAATTTATAAGACATAAGCATTCAATATTTGAGTAAACAAAGAGAAAATAAAGCTATCTATTGGGTTTCACTAAAAAGTCCATTGGAAGACTTGACTATTGTTGTTAAAAGACATAGGCATTCATATTATAGAGCCACAAACCACACTAGTAAAATAAAAACATGATAACATGGGATTCGAGCCAATGACAGTCTTAATTTCATAGTGCAAAACCCAACACATTACTGACTGTGCTAACCAGACCGTGCATACCAGGCACACATTTTTTCAGAGATTTAAGTGAATAAGCTACAGTGTCCAAGGTACTAAACATAATATATTCTATGGGGTGTCATAAGCAAGTCATTAGAATACTTTCCTACTAAATTTATAAGACATAAGCATTCAATATTTTAGTAAACAAAGAGAAAATAAAGCTATCTATTGGGTTTCACTAAAAAGTCCATTGGAAGACTTGACTATTGTTGTTAAAAGACATAGGCATTCATATTATAGAGCCACAAACCACACTAGTAAAATAAAAACATGATAACATGGGATTCGAGCCAATGACAGTCTTAATTTCATAGTGCAAACCCAACACCTTACTGACTGTGCTAACCAGACTGTGCATACCAGACACACAATTTATCAGAGATTTAAGTGAATAAGCTACAGTGTCCAAGGTACTAAACATAATATATTCTATGGGGTGTCATAAGCAAGTCATTAGAATACTTTCCTACTAAATTTATAAGACATAAGCATTCAATATTTGAGTAAACAAAGAGAAAATAAAGCTATCTATTGGGTTTCACTAAAAAGTCCATTGGAAGACTTGACTATTGTTGTTAAAAGACATAGGCATTCATGTTATAGAGCCACAAACCACACTAGTAAAATAAAAACATGATAACATGGGACTCGAGCCAATGACAGTATTAATTTCATAGTGCAAACCCAACACCTTACTGACTGTGCTAACCAGACTGTGCATACCATATGCACAATTTATCAGAGATTTAAGTGAATAAGCTACAGTGTCCAAGGTACTAAACATAATATATTCTATGGGGTGTCATAAGCAAGTCATTAGAATACTTTCCTACTAAATTTATAAGACATAAGCATTCAATATTTGAGTAAACAAAGAGAAAATAAAGCTATCTATTGGGTTTCACTAAAAAGTCAATTGAAAGACTTGACTATTGTTGTTAAAAGACATAGGCATTCATATTATAGAGCCACAAACCACACTAGTAAAATAAAAACATGATAACATGGGTTTCGAACCAATGACAGTCTTAATTTAATAGTGCAAACCCAACACCTTACTAACTGTGCTAACCAGACTGTGCATTACAGACCCACAATTTATTAGAGATTTAAGTGAATAAGCTACAGTGTCCAAGGTACTAAACATAATATATTCTATGGGGTGTCATAAGCAAGTTATTAGAATACTTTCCTACTAAATTTATAAGACATAAGCATTCAATATTTGATTAAACAAAGAGAAAATAAAGCTATCTATTGGGTTTCACTAAAAAGTCCATTGGAAGACTTGACTATTGTTGTTAAAAAACATAGGCATTCATATTATAGAGCCACAAACCACACTAGTAAAATAAAAACATGATAACATGGGATCCGAACTAATGACAGTCTTAATTTGATAGTGCAAACCCAACACCTTACTAACTGTGCTAACCAGACTGCACATACCAAATGCACAATTTTTCAGAGATTTAAGTGAATAAGCTACAGTGTCCAAGGTACTAAACATAATATATTCTATGGGGTGTCATAAGCAAGTCATTAGAATACTTTCCTACTAAATTTATAAGACATAAGCTTTCAATATTTTAGTAAACAAAGAGAAAATAAAGCTTTCTATTGGGTTTCACTAAAAAGTCCATTGGAAGACATGACTATTGTTGTTAAAAGACATAGGCATTCATATTATAGAGCCACAAACCACACTAGTAAAATAAAAACATGATAACATGGGATTCTAACCAATGACAGTCTTAATTTGATAGTGCAAACCCAACACCTTACTAACTGTGCTAAACAGACTGTGCATACCAGACACCCAATTTATCAGAGATTTAAGTGAATAAGCTACAGTGTCCGAGGTACTAAACATAATATATTCTATGGGGTGTCATAAGCAAGTCATTAGAATACTTTCCTACTAAATTTATAAGACATAAGCATTCAATATTTGAGTAAACAAAGAGAAAATAAAGCTATCTATTGGGTTTCACTAAAAAGTCCATTGGAAGACTTGACTATTGTTGTTAAAAGACATAGGCATTCATATTATAGAGCCACAAACCACACTAGTAAAATAAAAACATGATAACATGGAATTCGAACCAATGACAGTCTTAATTTCATAGTGCAAACCCAACACCTTACTAACTGTGCTAACCAGACTGTGCATTCCAGACACACAATTTATCAGAGATTTAAGTGAATAAGCTACAGTGTCCAAGGTACTAAACATAATATATTCTATGGGGTGTCATAAGCAAGTCATTAGAATACTTTCCTACTAAATTTATAAGACATAAGCTTTCAATATTTTAGTAAACAAAGAGAAAATAAAGCTTTCTATTGGGTTTCACTAAAAAGTCCATTGGAAGACATGACTATTGTTGTTAAAAGACATAGGCATTCATATTATAGAGCCACAAACCACACTAGTAAAATAAAAACATGATAACATAGGATCCAAACTAATGACAGTCTTAATTTGATAGTGCAAACCCAACACCTTACTAACTGTGCTAACCAGACTGTGCATATCAAACACCCAATTTATCAGAGATTTAAGTGAATAAGCTACAGTGTCCGAGGTACTAAACATAATATATTCTATGGGGTGTCATAAGCAAGTCATTAGAATACTTTCCTACTAAATTTATAAGACATAAGCATTCAATATTTGAGTAAATAAAGAGAAAATAAAGCTATCTATTGGGTTTCACTAAAAAGTCAATTGAAAGACTTGACTATTGTTGTTAAAAGACATAGGCATTCATATTATAGAGCCACAAACCACACTAGTAAAATAAAAACATGATAACATGGGTTTTGAACCAATGACAGTCTTAATTTAATAGTGCAAACCCAACACCTTACTAACTGTTCTAACCAGACTGTGCATACCAGACACCCAATTTATCAGAGATTTAAGTGAATAAGCTACAGTTTCCGAGGTACTAAACATAATATATTCTATGGGGTGTCATAAGCAAGTCATTAGAATACTTTCCTACTAAATTTATAAGACATAAGCATTCAATATTTGAGTAAACAAAGAGAAAATAAAGCTATCTATTGGGTTTCACTAAAAAGTCCATTGGAAGACTTGACTATTGTTGTTAAAAGACATAGGCATTCATATTATAGAGCCACAAACCACACTAGTAAAATAAAAACATGATAACATGGGATTCGAACCAATGACAGTCATAATTTCATAGTGCAAACCCAACACCTTACTAACTGTGCTAACCAGACTGTGCATTCCAGACACACAATTTATCAGAGATTTAAGTGAATAAGCTACAGTGTCCAAGGTACTAAACATAATATATTCTATGGGGTGTCATAAGCAAGTCATTAGAATACTTTCCTACTAAATTTATAAGACATAAGCATTCAATATTTGAGTAAACAAAGAGAAAATAAAGCTATCTATTGGGTTTCACTGAAAAGTCCATTGGAAGACTTGACTATTGTTGTTAAAAGACATAGGCATTCATATTATAGAGCCACAAACCACACTAGTAAAATAAAAACATGATAACATGGGATCCGAACTAATGACAGTCTTAATTTGATAGTGCAAACCCAACACCTTACTAACTGTGCCAACCAGACTGCACATACCAAATACACAATTTTTCAGAGATTTAAGTGAATAAGCTACAGTGTCCAAGGTACTAAACATAATATATTCTATGGGGTGTCATAAGCAAGTCATTAGAATACTTTCCTACTAAATTTATAAGACATAAGCATTCAATATTTGAGTAAACAAAGAGAAAATAAAGCTATCTATTGGGTTTCACTAAAAAGTCCATTGGAAGACTTGACTATTGTTGTTAAAAGACATAGGCATTCATATTATAGAGCCACAAACCACACTAGTAAAATAAAAACATGATAACATGGGATTCTAACCAATGACAGTCTTAATTTGATAGTGCAAACCCAACACCTTACTAACTGTGCTAACCAGACTGTGCATACCAGACACCCAATTTATCAGAGATTTAAGTGAATAAGCTACAGTGTCCGAGGTACTAAACATAATATATTCTATGGGGTGTCATAAGCAAGTCATTAGAATACTTTCCTACTAAATTTATAAGACATAAGCATTCAATATTTGAGTAAACAAAGAGAAAATAAAGCTATCTATTGGGTTTCACTAAAAAGTCCATTGGAAGACTTGACTATTGTTGTTAAAAGACATAGGCATTCATATTATAGAGCCACAAACCACACTAGTAAAATAAAAACATGATAACATGGGATTCGAACCAATGACAGTCTTAATTTCATAGTGCAAACCCAACACCTTACTAACTGTGCTAACCAGACTGTGCATTCCAGACACACAATTTATCAGAGATTTAAGTGAATAAGCTACAGTGTCCAAGGTACTAAACATAATATATTCTATGGGGTGTCATAAGCAAGTCATTAGAATACTTTCCTACTAAATTTATAAGACATAAGCATTCAATATTTTAGTAAACAAAGAGAAAATAAAGCTATCTATTGGGTTTCACTAAAAAGTCCATTGGAAGACTTGACTATTGTTGTTAAAAGACATAGGCATTCATATTATAGAGCCACAAACCACACTAGTAAAATAAAAACATGATAACATGGGATTCTAACCAATGACAGTCTTAATTTGATAGTGCAAACCCAACACCTTACTAACTGTGCTAACCAGACTGTGCATACCAGACACCCAATTTATCAGAGATTTAAGTGAATAAGCTACAGTGTCCGAGGTACTAAACATAATATATTCTATGGGGTGTCATAAGCAAGTCATTAGAATACTTTCCTACTAAATTTATAAGACATAAGCTTTCAATATTTTAGTAAACAAAGAGAAAATAAAGCTTTCTATTGGGTTTCACTAAAAAGTCCATTGGAAGACATGACTATTGTTGTTAAAAGACATAGGCATTCATATTATAGAGCCACAAACCACACTAGTAAAATAAAAACATGATAACATAGGATCCAAACTAATGACAGTCTTAATTTGATAGTGCAAACCCAACACCTTACTAACTGTGCTAACCAGACTGTGCATATCAGACACCCAATTTATCAGAGATTTAAGTGAATAAGCTACAGTGTCCGAGGTACTAAACATAATATATTCTATGGGGTGTCATAAGCAAGTCATTAGAATACTTTCCTACTAAATTTATAAGACATAAGCATTCAATATTTGAGTAAATAAAGAGAAAATAAAGCTATCTATTGGGTTTCACTAAAAAGTCAATTGAAAGACTTGACTATTGTTGTTAAAAGACATAGGCATTCATATTATAGAGCCACAAACCACACTAGTAAAATAAAAACATGATAACATGGGTTTTGAACCAATGACAGTCTTAATTTAATAGTGCAAACCCAACACCTTACTAACTGTTCTAACCAGACTGTGCATACCAGACACCCAATTTATCAGAGATTTAAGTGAATAAGCTACAGTTTCCGAGGTACTAAACATAATATATTCTATGGGGTGTCATAAGCAAGTCATTAGAATACTTTCCTACTAAATTTATAAGACATAAGCATTCAATATTTGAGTAAACAAAGAGAAAATAAAGCTATCTATTGGGTTTCACTAAAAAGTCCATTGGAAGACTTGACTATTGTTGTTAAAAGACATAGGCATTCATATTATAGAGCCACAAACCACACTAGTAAAATAAAAACATGATAACATGGGATTCGAACCAATGACAGTCATAATTTCATAGTGCAAACCCAACACCTTACTAACTGTGCTAACCAGACTGTGCATTCCAGACACACAATTTATCAGAGATTTAAGTGAATAAGCTACAGTGTCCAAGGTACTAAACATAATATATTCTATGGGGTGTCATAAGCAAGTCATTAGAATACTTTCCTACTAAATTTATAAGACATAAGCATTCAATATTTGAGTAAACAAAGAGAAAATAAAGCTATCTATTGGGTTTCACTAAAAAGTCCATTGGAAGACTTGACTATTGTTGTTAAAAGACATAGGCATTCATATTATAGAGCCACAAACCACACTAGTAAAATAAAAACATGATAACATGGGATTCTAACCAATGACAGTCTTAATTTGATAGTGCAAACCCAACACCTTACTAACTGTGCTAACCAGACTGTGCATACCAGACACCCAATTTATCAGAGATTTAAGTGAATAAGCTACAGTGTCCGAGGTACTAAACATAATATATTCTATGGGGTGTCATAAGCAAGTCATTAGAATACTTTCCTACTAAATTTATAAGACATAAGCTTTCAATATTTTAGTAAACAAAGAGAAAATAAAGCTTTCTATTGGGTTTCACTAAAAAGTCCATTGGAAGACATGACTATTGTTGTTAAAAGACATAGGCATTCATATTATAGAGCCACAAACCACACTAGTAAAATAAAAACATGATAACATGGGATTCTAACCAATGACAGTCTTAATTTGATAGTGCAAACCCAACACCTTACTAACTGTGCTAACCAGACTGTGCATACCAGACACCCAATTTATCAGAGATTTAAGTGAATAAGCTACAGTGTCCGAGGTACTAAACATAATATATTCTATGGGGTGTCATAAGCAAGTCATTAGAATACTTTCCTACTAAATTTATAAGACATAAGCATTCAATATTTGAGTAAACAAAGAGAAAATAAAGCTATCTATTGGGTTTCACTAAAAAGTCCATTGGAAGACATGACTATTGTTGTTAAAAGACATAGGCATTCATATTATAGAGCCACAAACCACACTAGTAAAATAAAAACATGATAACATAGGATCCGAACTAATGACAGTCTTAATTTGATAGTGCAAACCCAACACCTTACTAACTGTGCTAACCAGACTGTGCATATCAGACACCCAATTTATCAGAGATTTAAGTGAATAAGCTACAGTGTCCGAGGTACTAAACATAATATATTCTATGGGGTGTCATAAGCAAGTCATTAGAATACTTTCCTACTAAATTTATAAGACATAAGCATTCAATATTTGAGTAAACAAAGAGAAAATAAAAGCTATCTATTGGGTTTCACTAAAAAGTCCATTGGAATACATGATTATTGTTGTTAAAAGACATAGGCATTCATATTATAGAGCCACAAATCAAAATAGTAAAATAAAAACATGATAACATGGGATCCAAACTAATGACAGTCTTAATTTGATAGTGCAAACCCAACACCTTACTAACTGTGCTAACCAGACTGCACATACCAAATACACAATTTTTCAGAGATTTAAGTGAATAAGCTACAGTGTCCAAGGTACTAAACATAATATATTCTATGGGGTGTCATAAGCAAGTCATTAGAATACTTTCCTACTAAATTTATAAGACATAAGCATTCAATATTTTAGTAAACAAAGAGAAAATAAAGCTATCTATTGGGTTTCACTAAAAAGTCCATTGGAAGACATGACTATTGTTGTTAAAAGACATAGGCATTCATATTATAGAGCCACAAACCACACTAGTAAAATAAAAACATGATAACATGGGATTCTAACCAATGACAGTCTTAATTTGATAGTGCAAACCCAACACCTTACTAACTGTGCTAACCAGACTGTGCATACCAGACACCCAATTTATCAGAGATTTAAGTGAATAAGCTACAGTGTCCGAGGTACTAAACATAATATATTCTATGGGGTGTCATAAGCAAGTCATTAGAATACTTTCCTACTAAATTTATAAGACATAAGCATTCAATATTTGAGTAAACAAAGAGAAAATAAAGCTATCTATTGGGTTTCACTAAAAAGTCCATTGGAAGACTTGACTATTGTTGTTAAAAGACATAGGCATTCATATTATAGAGCCACAAACCACACTAGTAAAATAAAAACATGATAACATGGGATTCGAACCAATGACAGTCTTAATTTCATAGTGCAAACCCAACACCTTACTAACTGTGCTAACCAGACTGTGCATTCCAGACACACAATTTATCAGAGATTTAAGTGAATAAGCTACAGTGTCCAAGGTACTAAACATAATATATTCTATGGGGTGTCATAAGCAAGTCATTAGAATACTTTCCTACTAAATTTATAAGACATAAGCATTCAATATTTTAGTAAACAAAGAGAAAATAAAGCTATCTATTGGGTTTCACTAAAAAGTCCATTGGAAGACTTGACTATTGTTGTTAAAAGACATAGGCATTCATATTATAGAGCCACAAACCACACTAGTAAAATAAAAACATGATAACATGGGATTTGAACCAATGACAGTCTTAATTTCATAGTGCAAACCCAACACCTTACTAACTGTGCTAACCAGACTTTGCATTCCAGACACACAATTTATCAGAGATTTAAGTGAATAAGCTACAGTGTCCAAGGTACTAAACATAATATATTCTATGGGGTGTCATAAGCAAGTCATTAGAATACTTTCCTACTAAATTTATAAGACATAAGCATTCAATATTTGAGTAAACAAAGAGAAAATAAAGCTATCTATTGGGTTTCACTAAAAAGTCCATTGGAAGACTTGACTATTGTTATTAAAAGACATAGGCATTCATATTATAGAGCCACAAACCACACTAGTAAAATAAAAACATGATAACATGGGATCCGAACTAATGACAGTCTTAATTTGATAGTGCAAACCCAACACCTTACTAACTGTGCTAACCAGACTGCACATACCAAATACACAATTTTTCAGAGATTTAAGTGAATAAGCTACAGTGTCCGAGGTACTAAACATAATATATTCTATGGGGTGTCATAAGCAAGTCATTAACAATACTTTCCTACTAAATTTATAAGACATAAGCATTCAATATTTTAGTAAACAAAGAGAAAATAAAGCTATCTATTGGGTTTCACTAAAAAGTCCATTGGAAGACATGACTATTGTTGTTAAAAGACATAGGCATTCATATTATAGAGCCACAAACCACACTAGTAAAATAAAAACATGATAACATGGGATTCTAACCAATGACAGTCTTAATTTGATAGTGCAAACACAACACCTTACTAACTGTGCTAACCAGACTGTGCATACCAGACACCCAATTTATCAGAGATTTAAGTGAATAAGCTACAGTGTCCGAGGTACTAAACATAATATATTCTATGGGGTGTCATAAGCAAGTCATTAGAATACTTTCCTACTAAATTTATAAGACATAAGCATTCAATATTTGAGTAAACAAAGAGAAAATAAAGCTATCTATTGGGTTTCACTAAAAAGTCCATTGGAAGACTTGACTATTGTTGTTAAAAGACATAGGCATTCATATTATAGAGCCACAAACCACACTAGTAAAATAAAAACATGATAACATGGAATTCGAACCAATGACAGTCTTAATTTCATAGTGCAAACCCAACACCTTACTAACTATGCTAACCAGACTGTGCATTCCAGACACACAATTTATCAGAGATTTAAGTGAATAAGCTACAGTGTCCAAGGTACTAAACATAATATATTCTATGGGGTGTCATAAGCAAGTCATTAGAATACTTTCCTACTAAATTTATAAGACATAAGCATTCAATATTTTAGTAAACAAAGAGAAAATAAAGCTATCTATTGGGTTTCACTAAAAAGTCCATTGGAAGACATGAATATTGTTGTTAAAAGACATAGGCATTCATATTATAGAGCCACAAACCACACTAGTAAAATAAAAACATGATAACATGGGATCCGAACTAATGACAGTCTTAATTTGATAGTGCAAACCCAACACCTTACTAACTGTGCTAACCAGACTGTGCATATCAGACACCCAATTTATCAGAGATTTAAGTGAATAAGCTACAGTGTCCGAGGTACTAAACATAATATATTCTATGGGGTGTCATAAGCAAGTCATTAGAATACTTTCCTACTAAATTTATAAGACATAAGCATTCAATATTTGAGTAAACAAAGAGAAAATAAAGCTATCTATTGGGTTTCACTAAAAAGTCCATTGGAAGACTTGACTATTGTTGTTAAAAGACATAGGCATTCATATTATAGAGCCACAAACCACACTAGTAAAATAAAAACATGATAACATGGAATTCGAACCAATGACAGTCTTAATTTCATAGTGCAAACCCAACACCTTACTAACTATGCTAACCAGACTGTGCATTCCAGACACACAATTTATCAGAGATTTAAGTGAATAAGCTACAGTGTCCAAGGTACTAAACATAATATATTCTATGGGGTGTCATAAGCAAGTCATTAGAATACTTTCCTACTAAATTTATAAGACATAAGCATTCAATATTTTAGTAAACAAAGAGAAAATAAAGCTATCTATTGGGTTTCACTAAAAAGTCCATTGGAAGACATGAATATTGTTGTTAAAAGACATAGGCATTCATATTATAGAGCCACAAACCACACTAGTAAAATAAAAACATGATAACATGGGATCCGAACTAATGACAGTCTTAATTTGATAGTGCAAACCCAACACCTTACTAACTGTGCTAACCAGACTGTGCATATCAGACACCCAATTTATCAGAGATTTAAGTGAATAAGCTACAGTGTCCGAGGTACTAAACATAATATATTCTATGGGGTGTCATAAGCAAGTCATTAGAATACTTTCCTACTAAATTTATAAGACATAAGCATTCAATATTTGAGTAAACAAAGAGAAAATAAAGCTATCTATTGGGTTTCACTAAAAAGTCCATTGGAAGACTTGACTATTGTTATTAAAAGACATAGGCATTCATATTATAGAGCCACAAACCACACTAGTAAAATAAAAACATGATAACATGGGATTTGAACCAATGACAGTCTTAATTTCATAGTGCAAACTCAACACCTTACTAACTGTGCTAACCAGACTTTGCATTCCAGACACACAATTTATCAGAGATTTAAGTGAATAAGCTACAGTGTCCAAGGTACTAAACATAATATATTCTATGGGGTGTCATAAGCAAGTCATTAGAATACTTTCCTACTAAATTTATAAGACATAAGCATTCAATATTTGAGTAAACAAAGAGAAAATAAAGCTATCTATTGGGTTTCACTAAAAAGTCCATTGGAAGACTTGACTATTGTTATTAAAAGACATAGGCATTCATATTATAGAGCCACAAACCACACTAGTAAAATAAAAACATGATAACATGGGATCCGAACTAATGACAGTCTTAATTTGATAGTGCAAACCCAACACCTTACTAATTGTGCTAACCAGACTGCACATACCAAATACCCAATTTTTCAGAGATTTAAGTGAATAAGCTACAGTGTCCGAGGTACTAAACATAATATATTCTATGGGGTGTCATAAGCAAGTCATTAACAATACTTTCCTACTAAATTTATAAGACATAAGCATTCAATATTTTAGTAAACAAAGAGAAAATAAAGCTATCTATTGGGTTTCACTAAAAAGTCCATTGGAAGACATGACTATTGTTGTTAAAAGACATAGGCATTCATATTATAGAGCCACAAACCACACTAGTAAAATAAAAACATGATAACATGGGATTCTAACCAATGACAGTCTTAATTTGATAGTGCAAACACAACACCTTACTAACTGTGCTAACCAGACTGTGCATACCAGACACCCAATTTATCAGAGATTTAAGTGAATAAGCTACAGTGTCCGAGGTACTAAACATAATATATTCTATGGGGTGTCATAAGCAAGTCATTAGAATACTTTCCTACTAAATTTATAAGACATAAGCATTCAATATTTGAGTAAACAAAGAGAAAATAAAGCTATCTATTGGGTTTCACTAAAAAGTCCATTGGAAGACTTGACTATTGTTGTTAAAAGACATAGGCATTCATATTATAGAGCCACAAACCACACTAGTAAAATAAAAACATGATAACATGGAATTCGAACCAATGACAGTCTTAATTTCATAGTGCAAACCCAACACCTTACTAACTATGCTAACCAGACTGTGCATTCCAGACACACAATTTATCAGAGATTTAAGTGAATAAGCTACAGTGTCCAAGGTACTAAACATAATATATTCTATGGGGTGTCATAAGCAAATCATTAGAATACTTTCCTACTAAATTTATAAGACATAAGCATTCAATATTTTAGTAAACAAAGAGAAAATAAAGCTATCTATTGGGTTTCACTAAAAAGTCCATTGGAAGACATGAATATTGTTGTTAAAAGACATAGGCATTCATATTATAGAGCCACAAACCACACTAGTAAAATAAAAACATGATAACATGGGATCCGAACTAATGACAGTCTTAATTTGATAGTGCAAACCCAACACCTTACTAACTGTGCTAACCAGACTGTGCATATCAGACACCCAATTTATCAGAGATTTAAGTGAATAAGCTACAGTGTCCGAGGTACTAAACATAATATATTCTATGGGGTGTCATAAGCAAGTCATTAGAATACTTTCCTACTAAATTTATAAGACATAAGCATTCAATATTTGAGTAAACAAAGAGAAAATAAAAGCTATCTATTGGGTTTCACTAAAAAGTCCATTGGAATACATGATTATTGTTGTTAAAAGACATAGGCATTCATATTATAGAGCCACAAATCAAAATAGTAAAATAAAAACATGCTAACATGGGATTTGAATCAATGACAGTCTAAATTTGATAGTGCAAACCCAACACCTCACTAACTGTACTAACCAGACTGTGCATACCAGATAGACAATTTATCAGAGATTTAAGTGAATAAGCTACAGTGTCCAAGGTACTAAACATAATATATTCTATGGGGTGTCATAAGCAAGTCATTAGAATACTTTCCTACTAAATTTATAAGACATAAGCATTCAATATTTGAGTAAACAAAGAGAAAATAAAGCTATCTATTGGGTTTCACTAAAAAGTCAATTGAAAGACTTGACTATTGTTGTTAAAAGACATAGGCATTCATATTATAGAGCCACAAACCACACTAGTAAAATAAAAACATGATAACATGGGTTTTGAACCAATGACAGTCTTAATTTAATAGTGCAAACCCAACACCTTACTAACTGTGCTAACCAGACTGTGCATTACAGACACACAATTTATTAGAGATTTAAGTGAATAAGCTACAGTGTCCAATGTACTAAACATAATATATTCTATGGGGTGTCATAAGCAAGTTATTAGAATACTTTCCTACTAAATTTATAAGACATAAGCATTCAATATTTTAGTAAACAAAGAGAAAATAAAGCTATCTATTGGGTTTCACTAAAAAGTCCATTGGAAGACATGACTATTGTTGTTAAAAGACATAGGCATTCATATTATAGAGCCACAAACCACACTAGTAAAATAAAAACATGATAACATGGGATTCTAACCAATGACAGTCTTAATTTGATAGTGCAAACCCAACACCTTACTAACTGTGCTAACCAGACTGTGCATACCAGACACCCAATTTATCAGAGATTTAAGTGAATAAGCTACAGTGTCCGAGGTACTAAACATAATATATTCTATGGGGTGTCATAAGCAAGTCATTAGAATACGTTCCTACTAAATTTATAAGACATAAGCATTCAATATTTGAGTAAACAAAGAGAAAATAAAGCTATCTATTGGGTTTCACTAAAAAGTCCATTGGAAGACTTGACTATTGTTGTTAAAAGACATAGGCATTCATATTATAGAGCCACAAACCACACTATTAAAATAAAAACATTATAACATGGGTTTCGAACCAATGACAGTCTTAATTTCATAGTGCAAACCCAACACCTTACTGACTGTGCTAACCAGACTGTGCATACCAGACACACATTTTTTCAGAGATTTAAGTGAATAAGCTACAGTGTCCAAGGTACTAAACATAATATATTCTATGGGGTGTCATAAGCAAGTCATTAGAATACTTTCCTACTAAATTTATAAGACATTAGCATTCAATATTTGAGTAAACAAAGAGAAAATAAAGCTATCTATTGGGTTTCACTAAAAAGTCCATTGGAAGACTTGACTATTGTTGTTAAAAGACATAGGCATTCATATTATAGAGCCACAAACCACACTATTAAAATAAAAACATTATAACATGGGATTCGAACCAATGACAGTCTTAATTTCATAGTGCAAACCCAACACCTTACTGACTGTGCTAACCTGACTGTGCATACCAGACACACATTTTTTCAGAGATTTAAGTGAATAAGCTACAGTGTCCAAGGTACTAAACATAATATATTCTATGGGGTGTCATAAGCAAGTCATTAGAATACTTTCCTACTAAATTTATAAGACATTAGCATTCAATATTTGAGTAAACAAAGAGAAAATAAAGCTATCTATTGGGTTTCACTAAAAAGTCCATTGGAAGACTTGACTATTGTTGTTAAAAGACATAGGCATTCATATTATAGAGCCACAAACCACACTAGTAAAATAAAAACATTATAACATGGGATTCGAGCCAATGACAGTCTTAATTTCATAGTGCAAACCCAACACCTTACTGACTGTGCTAACCAGACTGTGCATACTAGACGCACATTTTTTCAGAGATTTAAGTGAATAAGCTACAGTGTCCAAGGTACTAAACATAATATATTCTATGGGGTGTCATAAGCAAGTCATTAGAATACTTTCCTACTAAATTTATAAGACATAAGCATTCAATATTTTAGTAAACAAAGAGAAAATAAAGCTATCTATTGGGTTTCACTAAAAAGTCCATTGGAAGACTTGACTATTGTTGTTAAAAGACATAGGCATTCATATTATAGAGCCACAAACCACACTAGTAAAATAAAAACATGATAACATGGGATTTGAACCAATGACAGTGTTAATTTCATAGTGCAAACCCAACACCTTACTAACTGTGCTAACCAGACTGTGCATTACAGACACACAATTTATCAGAAATTTAAGTGAATAAGCTACAGTGTCCAAGGTACTAAACATAATATATTCTATGGGGTGTCATAAGCAAGTCATTAGAATACGTTCCTACTAAATTTATAAGACATAAGCATTCAATATTTTAGTAAACAAAGAGAAAATAAAGCTATCTACTGGGTTTCACTAAAAAGTCCATTGGAAGACATGACTATTGTTGTTAAAAGACATAGGCATTCATATTATAGAGACACAAACCACACTAGTAAAATAAAAACATGATAACATGGGTTTCAAACCAATGACAGTCTTAATTTAATAGTGCAAACCCAACACCTTACTAACTGTGCTAACCAGACTGTGCATTACAGACACACAATTTATTAGAGATTTAAGTGAATAAGCTACAGTGTCCAAGGTACTAAACATAATATATTCTATGGGGTGTCATAAGCAAGTTATTAGAATACTTTCCTACTAAATTTATAAGACATAAGCATTCAATATTTAAGTAAACAAAGAGAAAATAAAGCTATCTATTGGGTTTCACTAAAAAGTCCATTGGAATACTTGACTATTGTTGTTAAAAGACATAGGCATTCATATTATAGAGCCACAAACCACACTAGTAAAATAAAAACATGATAACATGGGATTCGAACCAATGACAGTCTTAATTTCATAGTGCAAACCCAACACCTTACTAACTGTGCTAACCAGACTGTGCATTCCAGACACACAATTTATCAGAGATTTAAGTGAATAAGCTACAGTGTCCAAGGTACTAAACATAATATATTCTATGGGGTGTCATAAGCAAGTCATTAGAATACTTTCCTACTAAATTTATAAGACATAAGCATTCAATATTTTAGTAAACAAAGAGAAAATAAAGCTATCTATTGGGTTTCACTAAAAAGTCCATTGGAAGACATGACTATTGTTGTTAAAAGACATAGGCATTCATATTATAGAGCCACAAACCACACTAGTAAAATAAAAACATGATAACATGGGATCCGAACTAATGACAGTCTTAATTTCATAGTGCAAACCCAACACCTTACTAACTGTGCTAACCAGACTGTGCATTACAGACACACAATTTATCAGAAATTTAAGTGAATAAGCTACAGTGTCCAAGGTACTAAACATAATATATTGTATGGGGTGTCATAAGCAAGTCATTAGAATACGTTCCTACTAAATTTATAAGACATAAGCATTCAATATTTGAGTAAACAAAGAGAAAATAAAGCTATCTATTGGGTTTCACTAAAAAGTCCATTGGAAGACTTGACTATTGTTGTTAAAAGACATAGGCATTCATATTATAGAGCCACAAACCACACTAGTAAAATAAAAACATTATAACATGGGATTCAAACCAATGACAGTCTTAATTTCATAGTGCAAACCCAACACCTTGCTGACTGTGCTAACCAGACTGTGCATACCAAACACACATTTTTTCCAGAGATTTAAGTGAATAAGCTACAGTGTCCAAGGTACTAAACATAATATATTCTATGGGGTGTCATAAGCAAGTCATTAGAATACGTTCCTACTAAATTTATAAGACATTAGCATTCAATATTTGAGTAAACAAAGAGAAAATAAAGCTATCTATTGGGTTTCACTAAAAAGTCCATTGGAAGACTTGACTATTGTTGTTAAAAGACATAGGCATTCATATTATAGAGCCACAAACCACACTAGTAAAATAAAAACATTATAACATGGGATTCGAGCCAATGACAGTCTTAATTTCATAGTGCAAACCCAACACCTTACTGACTGTGCTAACCAGACTGTGCATACCAGACACACATTTTTTCAGAGATTTAAGTGAATAAGCTACAGTGTCCAAGGTACTAAACATAATATATTCTATGGGGTGTCATAAGCAAGTCATTAGAATACTTTCCTACTAAATTTATAAGACATAAGCATTCAATATTTTAGTAAACAAAGAGAAAATAAAGCTATCTATTGGGTTTCACTAAAAAGTCCATTGGAAGACATGACTATTGTTGTTAAAAGACATAGGCATTCATATTGTAGAGCCACAAACCACACTAGTAAAATAAAAACATGATAACATGGGATTCTAACCAATGACAGTCTTAATTTGATAGTGCTAACCCAACACCTTACTAACGGTGCTAACCAGACTGTGCATACCAGACACCCAATTTATCAGAGATTTAAGTGAATAAGCTACAGTGTCCGAGGTACTAAACATAATATATTCTATGGGGTGTCATAAGCAAGTCATTAGAATACTTTCCTACTAAATTTATAAGACATAAGCATTCAATATTTGAGTAAACAAAGAGAAAATAAAGCTATCAATTGGGTTTCACTAAAAAGTCCATTGGAAGACTTGACTATTGTTGTTAAAAGACATAGGCATTCATATTATAGAGCCACAAACCACACTAGTAAAATAAAAACATGAGATCCGAACTAATGACAGTCTTAATTTTATAGTGCAAACCCAACACCTTACTAACTGTGCTAACCAGACTGCACATACCAAATATACAATTTTTCAGAGATTTAAGTGAATAAGCTACAGTGTCCAAGGTACTAAACATAATATATTCTATGGGGTGTCATAAGCAAGTCATTAGAATACTTTCCTACTAAATTTATAAGACATAAGCATTCAATATTTTAGTAAACAAAGAGAAAATAAAGCTATCTATTGGGTTTCACTAAAAAGTCCATTGGAAGACATGACTATTGTTGTTAAAAGACATAGGCATTCATATTATAGAGCCACAAACCACACTAGTAAAATAAAAACATGATAACATGGGATTCTAACCAATGACAGTCTTAATTTGATAGTGCTAACCCAACATCTTACTAACGGTGCTAACCAGACTGTGCATACCAGACACCCAATTTATCAGAGATTTAAACGAATAAGCTACAGTGTCCGAGGTACTAAACATAATATATTCTATGGGGTGTCATAAGCAAGTCATTAGAATACTTTCCTACTAAATTTATAAGACATAAGCATTCAATATTTGAGTAAACAAAGAGAAAATAAAGCTATCTATTGGGTTTCACTAAAAAGTCCATTGGAAGACTTGACTATTGTTGTTAAAAGACATAGGCATTCATATTATAGAGCCACAAACCACACTAGTAAAATAAAAACATGATAACATGGGTTTCAAACCAATGACAGTCTTAATTTAATAGTGCAAACCCAACACCTTACTAACTGTGCTAACCAGACTGTGCATTACAGACACACAATTTATCAGAGATTTAAGTGAATAAGCTACAGTGTCCAAGGTACTAAACATAATATATTCTATGGGGTGTCATAAGCAAGTCATTAGAATACTTTCCTACTAAATTTATAAGACATAAGCATTCAATATTTTAGTAAACAAAGAGAAAATAAAGCTATCTATTGGGTTTCACTAAAAAGTCCATTGGAAGACATGACTATTGTTGTTAAAAGACATAGGCATTCATATTATAGAGCCACAAACCACACTAGTAAAATAAAAACATGATAACATGGGATCCAAACTAATGACAGTCTTAATTTGATAGTGCAAACCCAACACCTTACTAACTGTGCTAACCAGACTGTGCATACCAGACACCCAATTTATCAGAGATTTAAGTGAATAAGCTACAGTGTCCGAGGTACTAAACATAATATATTCTATGGGGTGTCATAAGCAAGTTATTAGAATACTTTCCTACTAAATTTATAAGACATAAGCATTCAATATTTGAGTAAACAAAGAGAAAATAAAGCTATCAATTGGGTTTCACTAAAAAGTCCATTGGAAGACTTGACTATTGTTGTTAAAAGACATAGGCATTCATATTATAGAGCCACAAACCACACTAGTAAAATAAAAACATGATAACATGGGATCCGAACTAATGACAGTCTTAATTTGATAGTGCAAACCCAACACCTTACTAACTGTGCTAACCAGACTGTGCATACCGGACACCCAATTTATCAGAGATTTAAGTGAATAAGCTACAGTGTCCGAGGTACTAAACATAATATATTCTATGGGGTGTCATAAGCAAGTCATTAGAATACTTTCCTACTAAATTTATAAGACATAAGCATTCAATATTTGAGTAAACAAAGAGAAAATAAAGCTATCTATTGGGTTTCACTAAAAAGTCCATTGGAAGACTTGACTATTGTTGTTAAAAGACATAGGCATTCATATTATAGAGCCACAAACCACACTAGTAAAATAAAAACATGATAACATGGGATTTGAACCAATGACAGTCTTAATTTCATAGTGCAAACCCAACACCTTACTAACTGTGCTAACCAGACTTTGCATTCCAGACACACAATTTATCAGAGATTTAAGTGAATAAGCTACAGTGTCCAAGGTACTAAACATAATATATTCTATGGGGTGTCATAAGCAAGTCATTAGAATACTTTCCTACTAAATTTATAAGACATAAGCATTCAATATTTTAGTAAACAAAGAGAAAATAAAGCTATCTATTGGGTTTCACTAAAAAGTCCATTGGAAGACATGACTATTGTTGTTAAAAGACATAGGCATTCATATTATAGAGCCACAAACCACACTAGTAAAATAAAAACATGATAACATGGGATCCAAACTAATGACAGTCTTAATTTGATAGTGCAAACCCAACACCTTACTAACTGTGCTAACCAGACTGTGCATACCAGACACCCAATTTATCAGAGATTTAAGTGAATAAGCTACAGTGTCCGAGGTACTAAACATAATATATTCTATGGGGTGTCATAAGCAAGTTATTAGAATACTTTCCTACTAAATTTATAAGACATAAGCATTCAATATTTGAGTAAACAAAGAGAAAATAAAGCTATCAATTGGGTTTCACTAAAAAGTCCATTGGAAGACTTGACTATTGTTGTTAAAAGACATAGGCATTCATATTATAGAGCCACAAACCACACTAGTAAAATAAAAACATGATAACATGGGATCCGAACTAATGACAGTCTTAATTTGATAGTGCAAACCCAACACCTTACTAACTGTGCTAACCAGACTGTGCATACCGGACACCCAATTTATCAGAGATTTAAGTGAATAAGCTACAGTGTCCGAGGTACTAAACATAATATATTCTATGGGGTGTCATAAGCAAGTCATTAGAATACTTTCCTACTAAATTTATAAGACATAAGCATTCAATATTTGAGTAAACAAAGAGAAAATAAAGCTATCTATTGGGTTTCACTAAAAAGTCCATTGGAAGACTTGACTATTGTTGTTAAAAGACATAGGCATTCATATTATAGAGCCACAAACCACACTAGTAAAATAAAAACATGATAACATGGGATTTGAACCAATGACAGTCTTAATTTCATAGTGCAAACCCAACACCTTACTAACTGTGCTAACCAGACTTTGCATTCCAGACACACAATTTATCAGAGATTTAAGTGAATAAGCTACAGTGTCCAAGGTACTAAACATAATATATTCTATGGGGTGTCATAAGCAAGTCATTAGAATACTTTCCTACTAAATTTATAAGACATAAGCATTCAATATTTGAGTAAACAAAGAGAAAATAAAGCTATCTATTGGGTTTCACTAAAAAGTCCATTGGAAGACTTGACTATTGTTATTAAAAGACATAGGCATTCATATTATAGAGCCACAAACCACACTAGTAAAATAAAAACATGATAACATGGGATCCGAACTAATGACAGTCTTAATTTGATAGTGCAAACCCAACACCTTACTAACTGTGCTAACCAGACTGCACATACCAAATACACAATTTTTCAGAGATTTAAGTGAATAAGCTACAGTGTCCGAGGTACTAAACATAATATATTCTATGGGGTGTCATAAGCAAGTCATTAGAATACTTTCCTACTAAATTTATAAGACATAAGCATTCAATATTTTAGTAAACAAAGAGAAAATAAAGCTATCTATTGGGTTTCACTAAAAAGTCCATTGGAAGACATGACTATTGTTGTTAAAAGACATAGGCATTCATATTATAGAGCCACAAACCACACTAGTAAAATAAAAACATGATAACATGGGATTCTAACCAATGACAGTCTTAATTTGATAGTGCAAACACAACACCTTACTAACTGTGCTAACCAGACTGTGCATACCAGACACCCAATTTATCAGAGATTTAAGTGAATAAGCTACAGTGTCTGAGGTACTAAACATAATATATTCTATGGGGTGTCATAAGCAAGTCATTAGAATACTTTCCTACTAAATTTATAAGACATAAGCATTCAATATTTGAGTAAACAAAGAGAAAATAAAGCTATCTATTGGGTTTCACTAAAAAGTCCATTGGAAGACTTGACTATTGTTGTTAAAAGACATAGGCATTCATATTATAGAGCCACAAACCACACTAGTAAAATAAAAACATGATAACATGGAATTCGAACCAATGACAGTCTTAATTTCATAGTGCAAACCCAACACCTTACTAACTATGCTAACCAGACTGTGCATTCCAGACACACAATTTATCAGAGATTTAAGTGAATAAGCTACAGTGTCCAAGGTACTAAACATAATATATTCTATGGGGTGTCATAAGCAAGTCATTAGAATACTTTCCTACTAAATTTATAAGACATAAGCATTCAATATTTTAGTAAACAAAGAGAAAATAAAGCTATCTATTGGGTTTCACTAAAAAGTCCATTGGAAGACATGAATATTGTTGTTAAAAGACATAGGCATTCATATTATAGAGCCACAAACCACACTAGTAAAATAAAAACATGATAACATGGGATCCGAACTAATGACAGTCTTAATTTGATAGTGCAAACCCAACACCTTACTAACTGTGCTAACCAGACTGTGCATATCAGACACCCAATTTATCAGAGATTTAAGTGAATAAGCTACAGTGTCCGAGGTACTAAACATAATATATTCTATGGGGTGTCATAAGCAAGTCATTAGAATACTTTCCTACTAAATTTATAAGACATAAGCATTCAATATTTTAGTAAACAAAGAGAAAATAAAGCTATCTATTGGGTTTCACTAAAAAGTCCATTGGAAGGCATGACTATTGTTGTTAAAAGACATAGGCATTCATATTATAGAGCCACAAACCACACTAGTAAAATAAAAACATGATAACATGGGATCCAAACTAATGACAGTCTTAATTTGATAGTGCAAACCCAACACCTTACTAACTGTGCTAACCAGACTGTGCATACCAGACACCCAATTTATCAGAGATTTAAGTGAATAAGCTACAGTGTCCGAGGTACTAAACATAATATATTCTATGGGGTGTCATAAGCAAGTTATTAGAATACTTTCCTACTAAATTTATAAGACATAAGCATTCAATATTTGAGTAAACAAAGAGAAAATAAAGCTATCAATTGGGTTTCACTAAAAAGTCCATTGGAAGACTTGACTATTGTTGTTAAAAGACATAGGCATTCATATTATAGAGCCACAAACCACACTAGTAAAATAAAAACATGATAACATGGGATCCGAACTAATGACAGTCTTAATTTGATAGTGCAAACCCAACACCTTACTAACTGTGCTAACCAGACTGTGCATACCGGACACCCAATTTATCAGAGATTTAAGTGAATAAGCTACAGTGTCCGAGGTACTAAACATAATATATTCTATGGGGTGTCATAAGCAAGTCATTAGAATACTTTCCTACTAAATTTATAAGACATAAGCATTCAATATTTGAGTAAACAAAGAGAAAATAAAGCTATCTATTGGGTTTCACTAAAAAGTCCATTGGAAGACTTGACTATTGTTGTTAAAAGACATAGGCATTCATATTATAGAGCCACAAACCACACTAGTAAAATAAAAACATGATAACATGGGATTTGAACCAATGACAGTCTTAATTTCATAGTGCAAACCCAACACCTTACTAACTGTGCTAACCAGACTTTGCATTCCAGACACACAATTTATCAGAGATTTAAGTGAATAAGCTACAGTGTCCAAGGTACTAAACATAATATATTCTATGGGGTGTCATAAGCAAGTCATTAGAATACTTTCCTACTAAATTTATAAGACATAAGCATTCAATATTTGAGTAAACAAAGAGAAAATAAAGCTATCTATTGGGTTTAACTAAAAAGTCCATTGGAAGACTTGACTATTGTTGTTAAAAGACATAGGCATTCATATTATAGAGCCACAAACCACACTAGTAAAATAAAAACATGATAACATGGGATTCGAACCAATGACAGTCTTAATTTGATAGTGCAAACCCAACAAATTACTAACTGTGCTAACCAGACTGTGCATACCAGACACCCAATTTATCAGAGATTTAAGTGAATAAGCTACAGTGTCCAAGGTACTAAACATAATATATTCTATGAGGTGTCATAAGCAAGTTATTAGAATACTTTCCTACTAAATTTATAAGACATAAGCATTCAATATTTGAGTAAACAAAGAGAAAATAAAGCTATCTATTGGGTTTCACTAAAAAGTCCATTGGAAGACTTGACTATTGTTGTTAAAAGACATAGGCATTCATATTATAGAGCCACAAACCACACTAGTAAAATAAAAACATGATAACATGGGATTCGAACCAATGACAGTCTTAATTTGATAGTGCAAACCAAACACTTTACTAACTGTGCTAACCAGACTGTGCATAACAGACACTCAATTTATCAGAGATTTAAGTGAATAAGCTACAGTGTCCAAGGTACTAAACATAATATATTCTATGAGGTGTCATAAGCAAGTTATTAGAATACTTTCCTACTAAATTTATAAGACATAAGCATTCAATTTTTTAGTAAACAAAGAGAAAATAAAGCTATCTATAGGGTTTCACTAAAAAGTCCATTGGAAGACTTGACTATTGTTGTTAAAAGACATAGGCATTCATATTATAGAGCCACCAACCACACTAGTAAAATAAAAACATGATAACATGGGATTCGAACCAATGACAGTCTTAATTTCATAGTGCAAACCCAACAAATTACTAACTGTGCTAACCAGACTGTGCATACCAGACACACAATTTATCAGAGATTTAAGTGAATAAGCTACAGTGTCCAAGGTACTAAACATAATATATTCTATGGGGTGTCATAAGCAAGTCATTAGAATACTTTCCTACTAAATTTATAAGACATAAGCATTCAATATTTTAGTAACAAAGAGAAAATAAAGCTATCTATTGGGTTTCACTAAAAAGTCCATTGGAAGACTTGACTATTGTTGTTAAAAGACATAGGCATTCATATTATAGATCCAAAAACCACACTAGCAAAATAAAAACATGATAACATGGGATTCGAACCAATGACAGTCTAAATTTCAGAGTGCAAACCCTACACGTTACTAACTGTGCTAACCAGACTGTGCATACCAGACACACAATTTATCAGAGATTTAAGTGAATAAGCTACAGTGTCCAAGGTACTAAACATAATATATTCTTTGAGGTGTCATAAGCAAGTTATTAGAATACTTTCCTACTAAATTTATAAGACATTAGCATTCAATATTTTAGTAAACAAAGAGAAAATGAAGCTATCTATTGGGTTTCACTAAAAAGTCCATTGGAATACTTGACTATTGTTGTTAAAAGACATAGGCATTCATTTTATAGAGCCACAAACCACACTAGTAAAATAAAAACATGATAATATGGGATTTGAACCAATGACAGTCTTAATTTGATAGTACAGACCCAACACCTTACTAACTGTGCTAACCAGACTGTGCATACCAGACACACAATTTATCAGAGATTTAAGTGAATAAGCTACAGTGTCCAAGGTACTAAACATAATATATTCTATGGGATGTCATAAGCAAGTCATTAGAATACTTTCCTACTAAATTTATAAGACATAAGCATTCAATATTTTAGTAAACAAAGAGAAAATAAAGCTATCTATTGGGTTTCACTAAAAAGTCCATTGGAAGACTTGACTATTGTTGTTAAAAGACATAGGCATTCGTATTATAGAGCCACAAACCACACTAGTAAAATAAAAACATGATAACATGGGATTCGAACCAATGACAGTCTTAATTTCATAGTGCAAACCCAACACCATACAAACTGTGCTAACCAGACTGTGCATACCAGACACACAATTTATCAGAGATTTAAGTGAATAAGCTACAGTGTCCAAGGTACTAAACATAATATATTCTATGGGGTGTCATAAGCAAGTCATTAGAATACTTTCCTACTAAATTTATAAGACATAAGCATTCAATATTTGAGTAAACAAAGAGAAAATAAAGTTATCTATTGGGTTTCACTAAAAAGTCCATTGGAAGACTTGACTATTGTTGTTAAAAGACATAGGCATTCATATTATAGAGCCACAAACCACACTAGTAAAATAAAAACATGATAACATGAGATTCGAACCAATGACAGTCGTAATTTCATAGTGCAAACCCAACACCTTACTAACTGTGCAAACCAGACTGTGCATACCAGCCACACAATTTATCAGAAATTTAAGTTAATAAGCTACAGTGTCCAAGGTACTAAACATAATATATTCTATGGGGTGTCATAAGCAAGTCATTAGAATACTTTCCTGCTAAATTTATAAGACATAAGCATTCAATATTTGAGTAAACAAAGAGAAAATAAAGCTATCTATTGGGTTTCACTAAAAAGTCCATTGGAAGACTTGACTATTGTTGTTAAAAGACATAGGCATTCATATTATAGAGCCACAAACCACACTAGTAAAATAAAAACATGATAACATGGGATTCGAACCAATGACAGTCGTAATTTCATAGTGCAAACCCAACACCATACAAACTGTGCTAACCAGACTGTGCATACCAGCCACACAATTTATCAGAGATTTAAGTGAATAAGCTACAGTGTCCAAGGTACTAAACATAATATATTCTATGGGGTGTCATAAGCAAGTCATTAGAATACTTTCCTACTAAATTTATAAGACATAAGCATTCAATATTTTAGTAAACAAAGAGAAAATAAAGCTATCTATTGGGTTTCACTAAAAAGTCCATTGGAAGACTTGACTATTGTTGTTAAAAGACATAGGCATTCATATTATAGAGCCACAAACCACACTAGTAAAATAAAAACATGATAACATGGGATTCGAACCAATGACAGTCTTAATTTCATAGTGCAAACCCAACACCATACAAACTGTGCTAACCAGACTGTGCATACCAGACACACAATTTATCAGAAATTTAAGTTAATAAGCTACAGTGTCCAAGGTACTAAACATAATATATTCTATGGGGTGTCATAAGCAAGTCATTAGAATACTTTCCTGCTAAATTTATAAGACATAAGCATTCAATATTTGAGTAAACAAAGAGAAAATAAAGCTATCTATTGGGTTTCACTAAAAAGTCCATTGGAAGACTTGACTATTGTTGTTAAAAGACATAGGCATTCATATTATAGAGCCACAAACCACACTAGTAAAATAAAAACATGATAACATGGGATTCGAACCAATGACAGTCGTAATTTCATAGTGCAAACCCAACACCATACAAACTGTGCTAACCAGACTGTGCATACCAGCCACACAATTTATCAGAGATTTAAGTGAATAAGCTACAGTGTCCAAGGTACTAAACATAATATATTCTATGAGGTGTCATAAGCAAGTCATTAGAATACTTTCCTACTAAATTTATAAGACATAAGCATTCAATATTTGAGTAAACAAAGAGAAAATAAAGCTATCTATTGGGTTTCACTAAAAAGTCCATTGGAAGACTTGACTATTGTTGTTAAAAGACATAGGCATTCATATTATAGAGCCACAAACCACACTAGTAAAATAAAAACATGATAACATGGGATTCAAACCAATGACTGTCTTAATTTGATAGTGCAAACCCAACACTTTGCTAACTGTGCTAACCAGACTGTGCATACCAGACACACAATTTATCAGAGATTTAAGTGAATAAGCTACAGTGTCCAAGGTACAAAACATAATATATTCTACGAGGTGTCATAAGCAAGTTATTAGAATACTTTCCTACTAAATTTATAAGACATAAGCATTCAATATTTGAGTAAACAAAGAGAAAATAAAGCTATCTATTGGGTTTAACTAAAAAGTCCATTGGAAGACTTGACTATTGTTGTTAAAAGACATAGGCATTCATATTATAGAGCCACAAACCACACTAGTAAAATAAAAACATGATAACATGGGATTCGAACCAATGACAGTCTTAATTTGATAGTGCAAACCCAACAAATTACTAACTGTGCTAACCAGACTGTGCATACCAGACACCCAATTTATCAGAGATTTAAGTGAATAAGCTACAGTGTCCAAGGTACTAAACATAATATATTCTATGAGGTGTCATAAGCAAGTTATTAGAATACTTTCCTACTAAATTTATAAGACATAAGCATTCAATATTTGAGTAAACAAAGAGAAAATAAAGCTATCTATTGGGTTTCACTAAAAAGTCCATTGGAAGACTTGACTATTGTTGTTAAAAGACATAGGCATTCATATTATAGAGCCACAAACCACACTAGAAAAATAAAAACATGATAACATGGGGTTCGAACCAATGACAGTCTTAATTTGATAGTGCAAACCCAACACTTTACTAACTGTGCTAACCAGACTGTGCATACCAGACACTCAATTTATCAGAGATTTAAGTGAATAAGCTACAGTGTCCAAGGTACTAAACATAATATATTCTATGAGGTGTCATAAGCAAGTCATTAGAATACTTTCCTACTAAATTTATAAGACATAAGCATTCAATATTTTAGTAACAAAGAGAAAATAAAGCTATCTATTGGGTTTCACTAAAAAGTCCATTGGAAGACTTGACTATTGTTGTTAAAAGACATAGGCATTCATATTATAGAGCCACAAACCACACTAGCAAAATAAAAACATGATAACATGGGATTCGAACCAATGACAGTCTAAATTTCAGAGTGCAAACCCAACACGTTACTAACTGTGCTAACCAGACTGTGCATGCCAGACACACAATTTATCAGAGATTTAAGTGAATAAGCTACAGTGTCCAAGGTACTAAACATAATATATTCTTTGAGGTGTCATAAGCAAGTTATTAGAATACTTTCCTACTAAATTTATAAGACATTAGCATTCAATATTTTAGTAAACAAAGAGAAAATAAAGCTATCTATTGGGTTTCACTAAAAAGTCCATTGGAAGACTTGACTATTGTTGTTAAAAGACATAGGCATTCATTTTATAGAGCCACAAACCACCCTAGTAAAATAAAAACATGATAATATGGGATTTGAACCAATGACAGTCTTAATTTGATAGTACAAACCCAACGCCTTACTAACTGTGCTAACCAGACTGTGCATACCAGACACACAATTTATCAGAGATTTAAGTGAATAAGCTACAGTGTCCAAGGTACAAAACATAATATATTCTACGAGATGTCATAAGCAAGTCATTAGAATACTTTCCTACTAAATTTATAAGACATAAGCATTCAATATTTGAGTAAACAAAGAGAAAATAAAGCTATCTATTGGGTTTCACTAAAAAGTCCATTGGAAGACTTGACTATTGTTGTTAAAAGACATAGGCATTCATATTATAGAGCCACAAACCACACTAGTAAAATAAAAACATGATAACATGGGATTCGAACCAATGACAGTCTTAATTTCATAGTGCAAACCCAACGCCATACTAACTGTGCTAACCAGACTGTGCATACCAGACACACAATTTATCAGAGATTTAAGTGAATAAGCTACAGTTACCAAGGTACTAAACATAATATATTCTATGGGGTGTCATAAGCAAGTCATTAGAATACTTTCCTACTAAATTTACAAGACATAAGCATTCAATATTTGAGTAAACAAAGAGAAAATAAAGCTATCTATTGGGTTTCACTAAAAAGTCCATTGGAAGACTTGACTATTGTTGTTAAAAGACATAGGCATTCATATTATAGAGCCACAAACCACACTAGTAAAATAAAAACATGATAACATGGGATTTGAACCAATGACAGTCTTAATTTGATAGTGCAAACCCAACAAATTACTAACTGTGCTAACCAGACTGTGCATACCAGACACCCAATTTATCTGAGATTTAAGTGAATAAGCTACAGTGTCCAAGGTACTAAACATAATATATTCTATGAGGTGTCATAAGCAAGTTATTAGAATACTTTCCTACTAAATTTATAAGACATAAGCATTCAATATTTGAGTAAACAAAGAGAAAATAAAGCTATCTATTGGGTTTAACTAAAAAGTCCATTGGAAGACTTGACTATTGTTGTTAAAAGACATAGGCATTCATATTATAGAGCCACAAACCACACTAGTAAAATAAAAACATGATAACATGGGATTCGAACCAATGACAGTCTTAATTTGATAGTGCAAACCCAACAAATTACTAACTGTGCTAACCAGACTGTGCATACCAGACACCCAATTTATCAGAGATTTAAGTGAATAAGCTACAGTGTCCAAGGTACTAAACATAATATATTCTATGAGGTGTCATAAGCAAGTTATTAGAATACTTTCCTACTAAATTTATAAGACATAAGCATTCAATATTTGAGTAAACAAAGAGAAAATAAAGCTATCTATTGGGTTTCACTAAAAAGTCCATTGGAAGACTTGACTATTGTTGTTAAAATACATAGGCATTCATATTATAGAGCCACAAACCACACTAGTAAAATAAAAACATGATAACATGGGATTCGAACCAATGACAGTCTTAATTTGATAGTGCAAACCAAACACTTTACTAACTGTGCTAACCAGACTGTGCATAACAGACACTCAATTTATCAGAGATTTAAGTGAATAAGCTACAGTGTCCAAGGTACTAAACATAATATATTCTATGAGGTGTCATAAGCAAGTTATTAGAATACTTTCCTACTAAATTTATAAGACATAAGCATTCAATTTTTTAGTAAACAAAGAGAAAATAAAGCTATCTATAGGGTTTCACTAAAAAGTCCATTGGAAGACTTGACTATTGTTGTTAAAAGACATAGGCATTCATATTATAGAGCCACCAACCACACTAGTAAAATAAAAACATGATAACATGGGATTCGAACCAATGACAGTCTTAATTTCATAGTGCAAACCCAACAAATTACTAACTGTGCTAACCAGACTGTGCATACCAGACACACAATTTATCAGAGATTTAAGTGAATAAGCTACAGTGTCCAAGGTACTAAACATAATATATTCTATGGGGTGTCATAAGCAAGTCATTAGAATACTTTCCTACTAAATTTATAAGACATAAGCATTCAATATTTTAGTAACAAAGAGAAAATAAAGCTATCTATTGGGTTTCACTAAAAAGTCCATTGGAAGACTTGACTATTGTTGTTAAAAGACATAGGCATTCATATTATAGATCCAAAAACCACACTAGCAAAATAAAAACATGATAACATGGGATTCGAACCAATGACAGTCTAAATTTCAGAGTGCAAACCCTACACGTTACTAACTGTGCTAACCAGACTGTGCATACCAGACACACAATTTATCAGAGATTTAAGTGAATAAGCTACAGTGTCCAAGGTACTAAACATAATATATTCTTTGAGGTGTCATAAGCAAGTTATTAGAATACTTTCCTACTAAATTTATAAGACATTAGCATTCAATATTTTAGTAAACAAAGAGAAAATGAAGCTATCTATTGGGTTTCACTAAAAAGTCCATTGGAATACTTGACTATTGTTGTTAAAAGACATAGGCATTCATTTTATAGAGCCACAAACCACACTAGTAAAATAAAAACATGATAATATGGGATTTGAACCAATGACAGTCTTAATTTGATAGTACAAACCCAACACCTTACTAACTGTGCTAACCAGACTGTGCATACCAGACACACAATTTATCAGAGATTTAAGTGAATAAGCTACAGTGTCCAAGGTACAAAACATAATATATTCTACGAGGTGTCATAAGCAAGTTATTAGAATACTTTCCTACTAAATTTATAAGACATTAGCATTCAATATTTTAGTAAACAAAGAGAAAATGAAGCTATCTATTGGGTTTCACTAAAAAGTCCATTGGAAGACTTGACTATTGTTGTTAAAAGACATAGGCATTCATATTATAGAGATACAAACCACACTAGTAAAATAAAAACATGATAACATGGGATTTGAACCAATGACAGTCTTAATTTGATAGTGCAAACCCAACACCTTACTAACTGTGCTATCCAGACTGTGCATACCAGAGTCACAATTTAACAGAGATTTAAGTGAATAAGCTACAGTGTCCAAGGTACTAAACATAATATATTCTATGGGATGTCATAAGCAAGTCATTAGAATACTTTCCTACTAAATTTATAAGACATAAGCATTCAATATTTTAGTAAACAAAGAGAAAATAAAGCTATCTATTGGGTTTCACTAAAAAGTCCATTGGAAGACTTGACTATTGTTGTTAAAAGACATAGGCATTCGTATTATAGAGCCACAAACCACACTAGTAAAATAAAAACATGATAACATGGGATTCGAACCAATGACAGTCTTAATTTCATAGTGCAAACCCAACACCATACAAACTGTGCTAACCAGACTGTGCATACCAGACACACAATTTATCAGAGATTTAAGTGAATAAGCTACAGTGTCCAAGGTACTAAACATAATATATTCTATGGGGTGTCATAAGCAAGTCATTAGAATACTTTCCTACTAAATTTATAAGACATAAGCATTCAATATTTGAGTAAACAAAGAGAAAATAAAGTTATCTATTGGGTTTCACTAAAAAGTCCATTGGAAGACTTGACTATTGTTGTTAAAAGACATAGGCATTCATATTATAGAGCCACAAACCACACTAGTAAAATAAAAACATGATAACATGAGATTCGAACCAATGACAGTCGTAATTTCATAGTGCAAACCCAACACCTTACTAACTGTGCAAACCAGACTGTGCATACCAGACACACAATTTATCAGAAATTTAAGTTAATAAGCTACAGTGTCCAAGGTACTAAACATAATATATTCTATGGGGTGTCATAAGCAAGTCATTAGAATACTTTCCTGCTAAATTTATAAGACATAAGCATTCAATATTTGAGTAAACAAAGAGAAAATAAAGCTATCTATTGGGTTTCACTAAAAAGTCCATTGGAAGACTTGACTATTGTTGTTAAAAGACATAGGCATTCATATTATAGAGCCACAAACCACACTAGTAAAATAAAAACATGATAACATGGGATTCGAACCAATGACAGTCGTAATTTCATAGTGCAAACCCAACACCATACAAACTGTGCTAACCAGACTGTGCATACCAGCCACACAATTTATCAGAGATTTAAGTGAATAAGCTACAGTGTCCAAGGTACTAAACATAATATATTCTATGGGGTGTCATAAGCAAGTCATTAGAATACTTTCCTACTAAATTTATAAGACATAAGCATTCAATATTTGAGTAAACAAAGAGAAAATAAAGCTATCTATTGGGTTTCACTAAAAAGTCCATTGGAAGACTTGACTATTGTTGTTAAAAGACATAGGCATTCATATTATAGAGCCACAAACCACACTAGTAAAATAAAAACATGATAACATGGGATTCAAACCAATGACTGTCTTAATTTGATAGTGCAAACCCAACACTTTGCTAACTGTGCTAACCAGACTGTGCATACCAGACACACAATTTATCAGAGATTTAAGTGAATAAGCTACAGTGTCCAAGGTACAAAACATAATATATTCTACGAGGTGTCATAAGCAAGTTATTAGAATACTTTCCTACTAAATTTATAAGACATAAGCATTCAATATTTGAGTAAACAAAGAGAAAATAAAGCTATCTATTGGGTTTAACTAAAAAGTCCATTGGAAGACTTGACTATTGTTGTTAAAAGACATAGGCATTCATATTATAGAGCCACAAACCACACTAGTAAAATAAAAACATGATAACATGGGATTCGAACCAATGACAGTCTTAATTTGATAGTGCAAACCCAACAAATTACTAACTGTGCTAACCAGACTGTGCATACCAGACACCCAATTTATCAGAGATTTAAGTGAATAAGCTACAGTGTCCAAGGTACTAAACATAATATATTCTATGAGGTGTCATAAGCAAGTTATTAGAATACTTTCCTACTAAATTTATAAGACATAAGCATTCAATATTTGAGTAAACAAAGAGAAAATAAAGCTATCTATTGGGTTTCACTAAAAAGTCCATTGGAAGACTTGACTATTGTTGTTAAAAGACATAGGCATTCATATTATAGAGCCACAAACCACACTAGTAAAATAAAAACATGATAACATGGGATTCGAACTAATGACAGTCTTAATTTGATAGTGCAAACCCAACACTTTACTAACTGTGCTAACCAGACTGTGCATACCAGACACTCAATTTATCAGAGATTTAAGTGAATAAGCTACAGTGTCCAAGGTACTAAACATAATATATTCTATGAGGTGTCATAAGCAAGTTATTAGAATACTTTCCTACTAAATTTATAAGACATAAGCATTCAATTTTTTAGTAAACAAAGAGAAAATAAAGCTATCTATTGGGTTTCACTAAAAAGTCCATTGGAAGACTTGACTATTGTTGTTAAAAGACATAGGCATTCATATTATAGAGCCACAAACCACACTAGTAAAATAAAAACATGATAACATGGGATTCAAACCAATGACTGTCTTAATTTGATAGTGCAAACCCAACACTTTGCTAACTGTGCTAACCAGACTGTGCATACCAGACACTCAATTTATCAGAGATTTAAGTGAATAAGCTACAGTGTCCAAGGTACTAAACATAATATATTCTATGAGGTGTCATAAGCAAGTCATTAGAATACTTTCCTACTAAATTTATAAGACATAAGCATTCAATATTTTAGTAACAAAGAGAAAATAAAGCTATCTATTGGGTTTCACTAAAAAGTCCATTGGAAGACTTGACTATTGTTGTTAAAAGACATAGGCATTCATATTATAGAGCCACAAACCACACTAGCAAAATAAAAACATGATAACATGGGATTCGAACCAATGACAGTCTAAATTTCAGAGTGCAAACCCAACACGTTACTAACTGTGCTAACCAGACTGTGCATGCCAGACACACAATTTATCAGAGATTTAAGTGAATAAGCTACAGTGTCCAAGGTACTAAACATAATATATTCTTTGAGGTGTCATAAGCAAGTTATTAGAATACTTTCCTACTAAATTTATAAGACATTAGCATTCAATATTTTAGTAAACAAAGAGAAAATAAAGCTATCTATTGGGTTTCACTAAAAAGTCCATTGGAAGACTTGACTATTGTTGTTAAAAGACATAGGCATTCATTTTATAGAGCCACAAACCACCCTAGTAAAATAAAAACATGATAATATGGGATTTGAACCAATGACAGTCTTAATTTGATAGTACAAACCCAACGCCTTACTAACTGTGCTAACCAGACTGTGCATACCAGACACACAATTTATCAGAGATTTAAGTGAATAAGCTACAGTTACCAAGGTACTAAACATAATATATTCTATGGGGTGTCATAAGCAAGTCATTAGAATACTTTCCTACTAAATTTACAAGACATAAGCATTCAATATTTGAGTAAACAAAGAGAAAATAAAGCTATCTATTGGGTTTCACTAAAAAGTCCATTGGAAGACTTGACTATTGTTGTTAAAAGACATAGGCATTCATATTATAGAGCCACAAACCACACTAGTAAAATAAAAACATGATAACATGGGATTTGAACCAATGACAGTCTTAATTTGATAGTGCAAACCCAACAAATTACTAACTGTGCTAACCAGACTGTGCATACCAGACACCCAATTTATCTGAGATTTAAGTGAATAAGCTACAGTGTCCAAGGTACTAAACATAATATATTCTATGAGGTGTCATAAGCAAGTTATTAGAATACTTTCCTACTAAATTTATAAGACATAAGCATTCAATATTTGAGTAAACAAAGAGAAAATAAAGCTATCTATTGTGTTTAACTAAAAAGTCCATTGGAAGACTTGACTATTGTTGTTAAAAGACATAGGCATTCATATTATAGAGCCACAAACCACACTAGTAAAATAAAAACATGATAACATGGGATTCGAACCAATGACAGTCTTAATTTGATAGTGCAAACCCAACAAATTACTAACTGTGCTAACCAGACTGTGCATACCAGACACCCAATTTATCAGAGATTTAAGTGAATAAGCTACAGTGTCCAAGGTACTAAACATAATATATTCTATGAGGTGTCATAAGCAAGTTATTAGAATACTTTCCTACTAAATTTATAAGACATAAGCATTCAATATTTGAGTAAACAAAGAGAAAATAAAGCTATCTATTGGGTTTCACTAAAAAGTCCATTGGAAGACTTGACTATTGTTGTTAAAAGACATAGGCATTCATATTATAGAGCCACAAACCACACTAGTAAAATAAAAACATGATAACATGGGATTCGAACCAATGACAGTCGTAATTTCATAGTGCAAACCCAACACCATACAAACTGTGCTAACCAGACTGTGCATACCAGCCACACAATTTATCAGAGATTTAAGTGAATAAGCTACAGTGTCCAAGGTACTAAACATAATATATTCTATGGGGTGTCATAAGCAAGTCATTAGAATACTTTCCTACTAAATTTATAAGACATAAGCATTCAATATTTTAGTAAACAAAGAGAAAATAAAGCTATCTATTGGGTTTCACTAAAAAGTCCATTGGAAGACTTGACTATTGTTGTTAAAAGACATAGGCATTCATATTATAGAGCCACAAACCACACTAGTAAAATAAAAACATGATAACATGGGATTCGAACCAATGACAGTCTTAATTTCATAGTGCAAACCCAACACCATACAAACTGTGCTAACCAGACTGTGCATACCAGACACACAATTTATCAGAAATTTAAGTTAATAAGCTACAGTGTCCAAGGTACTAAACATAATATATTCTATGGGGTGTCATAAGCAAGTCATTAGAATACTTTCCTGCTAAATTTATAAGACATAAGCATTCAATATTTGAGTAAACAAAGAGAAAATAAAGCTATCTATTGGGTTTCACTAAAAAGTCCATTGGAAGACTTGACTATTGTTGTTAAAAGACATAGGCATTCATATTATAGAGCCACAAACCACACTAGTAAAATAAAAACATGATAACATGGGATTCGAACCAATGACAGTCGTAATTTCATAGTGCAAACCCAACACCATACAAACTGTGCTAACCAGACTGTGCATACCAGCCACACAATTTATCAGAGATTTAAGTGAATAAGCTACAGTGTCCAAGGTACTAAACATAATATATTCTATGAGGTGTCATAAGCAAGTCATTAGAATACTTTCCTACTAAATTTATAAGACATAAGCATTCAATATTTGAGTAAACAAAGAGAAAATAAAGCTATCTATTGGGTTTCACTAAAAAGTCCATTGGAAGACTTGACTATTGTTGTTAAAAGACATAGGCATTCATATTATAGAGCCACAAACCACACTAGTAAAATAAAAACATGATAACATGGGATTCAAACCAATGACTGTCTTAATTTGATAGTGCAAACCCAACACTTTGCTAACTGTGCTAACCAGACTGTGCATACCAGACACACAATTTATCAGAGATTTAAGTGAATAAGCTACAGTGTCCAAGGTACAAAACATAATATATTCTACGAGGTGTCATAAGCAAGTTATTAGAATACTTTCCTACTAAATTTATAAGACATAAGCATTCAATATTTGAGTAAACAAAGAGAAAATAAAGCTATCTATTGGGTTTAACTAAAAAGTCCATTGGAAGACTTGACTATTGTTGTTAAAAGACATAGGCATTCATATTATAGAGCCACAAACCACACTAGTAAAATAAAAACATGATAACATGGGATTCGAACCAATGACAGTCTTAATTTGATAGTGCAAACCCAACAAATTACTAACTGTGCTAACCAGACTGTGCATACCAGACACCCAATTTATCAGAGATTTAAGTGAATAAGCTACAGTGTCCAAGGTACTAAACATAATATATTCTATGAGGTGTCATAAGCAAGTTATTAGAATACTTTCCTACTAAATTTATAAGACATAAGCATTCAATATTTGAGTAAACAAAGAGAAAATAAAGCTATCTATTGGGTTTCACTAAAAAGTCCATTGGAAGACTTGACTATTGTTGTTAAAAGACATAGGCATTCATATTATAGAGCCACAAACCACACTAGAAAAATAAAAACATGATAACATGGGGTTCGAACCAATGACAGTCTTAATTTGATAGTGCAAACCCAACACTTTACTAACTGTGCTAACCAGACTGTGCATACCAGACACTCAATTTATCAGAGATTTAAGTGAATAAGCTACAGTGTCCAAGGTACTAAACATAATATATTCTATGAGGTGTCATAAGCAAGTCATTAGAATACTTTCCTACTAAATTTATAAGACATAAGCATTCAATATTTTAGTAACAAAGAGAAAATAAAGCTATCTATTGGGTTTCACTAAAAAGTCCATTGGAAGACTTGACTATTGTTGTTAAAAGACATAGGCATTCATATTATAGAGCCACAAACCACACTAGCAAAATAAAAACATGATAACATGGGATTCGAACCAATGACAGTCTAAATTTCAGAGTGCAAACCCAACACGTTACTAACTGTGCTAACCAGACTGTGCATGCCAGACACACAATTTATCAGAGATTTAAGTGAATAAGCTACAGTGTCCAAGGTACTAAACATAATATATTCTTTGAGGTGTCATAAGCAAGTTATTAGAATACTTTCCTACTAAATTTATAAGACATTAGCATTCAATATTTTAGTAAACAAAGAGAAAATAAAGCTATCTATTGGGTTTCACTAAAAAGTCCATTGGAAGACTTGACTATTGTTGTTAAAAGACATAGGCATTCATTTTATAGAGCCACAAACCACCCTAGTAAAATAAAAACATGATAATATGGGATTTGAACCAATGACAGTCTTAATTTGATAGTACAAACCCAACGCCTTACTAACTGTGCTAACCAGACTGTGCATACCAGACACACAATTTATCAGAGATTTAAGTGAATAAGCTACAGTGTCCAAGGTACAAAACATAATATATTCTACGAGATGTCATAAGCAAGTCATTAGAATACTTTCCTACTAAATTTATAAGACATAAGCATTCAATATTTGAGTAAACAAAGAGAAAATAAAGCTATCTATTGGGTTTCACTAAAAAGTCCATTGGAAGACTTGACTATTGTTGTTAAAAGACATAGGCATTCATATTATAGAGCCACAAACCACACTAGTAAAATAAAAACATGATAACATGGGATTCGAACCAATGACAGTCTTAATTTCATAGTGCAAACCCAACGCCATACTAACTGTGCTAACCAGACTGTGCATACCAGACACACAATTTATCAGAGATTTAAGTGAATAAGCTACAGTTACCAAGGTACTAAACATAATATATTCTATGGGGTGTCATAAGCAAGTCATTAGAATACTTTCCTACTAAATTTACAAGACATAAGCATTCAATATTTGAGTAAACAAAGAGAAAATAAAGCTATCTATTGGGTTTCACTAAAAAGTCCATTGGAAGACTTGACTATTGTTGTTAAAAGACATAGGCATTCATATTATAGAGCCACAAACCACACTAGTAAAATAAAAACATGATAACATGGGATTTGAACCAATGACAGTCTTAATTTGATAGTGCAAACCCAACAAATTACTAACTGTGCTAACCAGACTGTGCATACCAGACACCCAATTTATCTGAGATTTAAGTGAATAAGCTACAGTGTCCAAGGTACTAAACATAATATATTCTATGAGGTGTCATAAGCAAGTTATTAGAATACTTTCCTACTAAATTTATAAGACATAAGCATTCAATATTTGAGTAAACAAAGAGAAAATAAAGCTATCTATTGGGTTTAACTAAAAAGTCCATTGGAAGACTTGACTATTGTTGTTAAAAGACATAGGCATTCATATTATAGAGCCACAAACCACACTAGTAAAATAAAAACATGATAACATGGGATTCGAACCAATGACAGTCTTAATTTGATAGTGCAAACCCAACAAATTACTAACTGTGCTAACCAGACTGTGCATACCAGACACCCAATTTATCAGAGATTTAAGTGAATAAGCTACAGTGTCCAAGGTACTAAACATAATATATTCTATGAGGTGTCATAAGCAAGTTATTAGAATACTTTCCTACTAAATTTATAAGACATAAGCATTCAATATTTGAGTAAACAAAGAGAAAATAAAGCTATCTATTGGGTTTCACTAAAAAGTCCATTGGAAGACTTGACTATTGTTGTTAAAATACATAGGCATTCATATTATAGAGCCACAAACCACACTAGTAAAATAAAAACATGATAACATGGGATTCGAACCAATGACAGTCTTAATTTGATAGTGCAAACCAAACACTTTACTAACTGTGCTAACCAGACTGTGCATAACAGACACTCAATTTATCAGAGATTTAAGTGAATAAGCTACAGTGTCCAAGGTACTAAACATAATATATTCTATGAGGTGTCATAAGCAAGTTATTAGAATACTTTCCTACTAAATTTATAAGACATAAGCATTCAATTTTTTAGTAAACAAAGAGAAAATAAAGCTATCTATAGGGTTTCACTAAAAAGTCCATTGGAAGACTTGACTATTGTTGTTAAAAGACATAGGCATTCATATTATAGAGCCACCAACCACACTAGTAAAATAAAAACATGATAACATGGGATTCGAACCAATGACAGTCTTAATTTCATAGTGCAAACCCAACAAATTACTAACTGTGCTAACCAGACTGTGCATACCAGACACACAATTTATCAGAGATTTAAGTGAATAAGCTACAGTGTCCAAGGTACTAAACATAATATATTCTATGGGGTGTCATAAGCAAGTCATTAGAATACTTTCCTACTAAATTTATAAGACATAAGCATTCAATATTTTAGTAACAAAGAGAAAATAAAGCTATCTATTGGGTTTCACTAAAAAGTCCATTGGAAGACTTGACTATTGTTGTTAAAAGACATAGGCATTCATATTATAGATCCAAAAACCACACTAGCAAAATAAAAACATGATAACATGGGATTCGAACCAATGACAGTCTAAATTTCAGAGTGCAAACCCTACACGTTACTAACTGTGCTAACCAGACTGTGCATACCAGACACACAATTTATCAGAGATTTAAGTGAATAAGCTACAGTGTCCAAGGTACTAAACATAATATATTCTTTGAGGTGTCATAAGCAAGTTATTAGAATACTTTCCTACTAAATTTATAAGACATTAGCATTCAATATTTTAGTAAACAAAGAGAAAATGAAGCTATCTATTGGGTTTCACTAAAAAGTCCATTGGAATACTTGACTATTGTTGTTAAAAGACATAGGCATTCATTTTATAGAGCCACAAACCACACTAGTAAAATAAAAACATGATAATATGGGATTTGAACCAATGACAGTCTTAATTTGATAGTACAAACCCAACACCTTACTAACTGTGCTAACCAGACTGTGCATACCAGACACACAATTTATCAGAGATTTAAGTGAATAAGCTACAGTGTCCAAGGTACAAAACATAATATATTCTACGAGGTGTCATAAGCAAGTTATTAGAATACTTTCCTACTAAATTTATAAGACATTAGCATTCAATATTTTAGTAAACAAAGAGAAAATGAAGCTATCTATTGGGTTTCACTAAAAAGTCCATTGGAAGACTTGACTATTGTTGTTAAAAGACATAGGCATTCATATTATAGAGATACAAACCACACTAGTAAAATAAAAACATGATAACATGGGATTTGAACCAATGACAGTCTTAATTTGATAGTGCAAACCCAACACCTTACTAACTGTGCTATCCAGACTGTGCATACCAGAGTCACAATTTAACAGAGATTTAAGTGAATAAGCTACAGTGTCCAAGGTACTAAACATAATATATTCTATGGGATGTCATAAGCAAGTCATTAGAATACTTTCCTACTAAATTTATAAGACATAAGCATTCAATATTTTAGTAAACAAAGAGAAAATAAAGCTATCTATTGGGTTTCACTAAAAAGTCCATTGGAAGACTTGACTATTGTTGTTAAAAGACATAGGCATTCGTATTATAGAGCCACAAACCACACTAGTAAAATAAAAACATGATAACATGGGATTCGAACCAATGACAGTCTTAATTTCATAGTGCAAACCCAACACCATACAAACTGTGCTAACCAGACTGTGCATACCAGACACACAATTTATCAGAGATTTAAGTGAATAAGCTACAGTGTCCAAGGTACTAAACATAATATATTCTATGGGGTGTCATAAGCAAGTCATTAGAATACTTTCCTACTAAATTTATAAGACATAAGCATTCAATATTTGAGTAAACAAAGAGAAAATAAAGTTATCTATTGGGTTTCACTAAAAAGTCCATTGGAAGACTTGACTATTGTTGTTAAAAGACATAGGCATTCATATTATAGAGCCACAAACCACACTAGTAAAATAAAAACATGATAACATGAGATTCGAACCAATGACAGTCGTAATTTCATAGTGCAAACCCAACACCTTACTAACTGTGCAAACCAGACTGTGCATACCAGACACACAATTTATCAGAAATTTAAGTTAATAAGCTACAGTGTCCAAGGTACTAAACATAATATATTCTATGGGGTGTCATAAGCAAGTCATTAGAATACTTTCCTGCTAAATTTATAAGACATAAGCATTCAATATTTGAGTAAACAAAGAGAAAATAAAGCTATCTATTGGGTTTCACTAAAAAGTCCATTGGAAGACTTGACTATTGTTGTTAAAAGACATAGGCATTCATATTATAGAGCCACAAACCACACTAGTAAAATAAAAACATGATAACATGGGATTCGAACCAATGACAGTCGTAATTTCATAGTGCAAACCCAACACCATACAAACTGTGCTAACCAGACTGTGCATACCAGCCACACAATTTATCAGAGATTTAAGTGAATAAGCTACAGTGTCCAAGGTACTAAACATAATATATTCTATGGGGTGTCATAAGCAAGTCATTAGAATACTTTCCTACTAAATTTATAAGACATAAGCATTCAATATTTGAGTAAACAAAGAGAAAATAAAGCTATCTATTGGGTTTCACTAAAAAGTCCATTGGAAGACTTGACTATTGTTGTTAAAAGACATAGGCATTCATATTATAGAGCCACAAACCACACTAGTAAAATAAAAACATGATAACATGAGATTCAAACCAATGACTGTCTTAATTTGATAGTGCAAACCCAACACTTTGCTAACTGTGCTAACCAGACTGTGCATACCAGACACACAATTTATCAGAGATTTAAGTGAATAAGCTACAGTGTCCAAGGTACAAAACATAATATATTCTACGAGGTGTCATAAGCAAGTTATTAGAATACTTTCCTACTAAATTTATAAGACATAAGCATTCAATATTTGAGTAAACAAAGAGAAAATAAAGCTATCTATTGGGTTTAACTAAAAAGTCCATTGGAAGACTTGACTATTGTTGTTAAAAGACATAGGCATTCATATTATAGAGCCACAAACCACACTAGTAAAATAAAAACATGATAACATGGGATTCGAACCAATGACAGTCTTAATTTGATAGTGCAAACCCAACAAATTACTAACTGTGCTAACCAGACTGTGCATACCAGACACCCAATTTATCAGAGATTTAAGTGAATAAGCTACAGTGTCCAAGGTACTAAACATAATATATTCTATGAGGTGTCATAAGCAAGTTATTAGAATACTTTCCTACTAAATTTATAAGACATAAGCATTCAATATTTGAGTAAACAAAGAGAAAATAAAGCTATCTATTGGGTTTCACTAAAAAGTCCATTGGAAGACTTGACTATTGTTGTTAAAAGACATAGGCATTCATATTATAGAGCCACAAACCACACTAGAAAAATAAAAACATGATAACATGGGATTCGAACCAATGACAGTCTTAATTTGATAGTGCAAACCCAACACTTTACTAACTGTGCTAACCAGACTGTGCATACCAGACACTCAATTTATCAGAGATTTAAGTGAATAAGCTACAGTGTCCAAGGTACTAAACATAATATATTCTATGAGGTGTCATAAGCAAGTTATTAGAATACTTTCCTACTAAATTTATAAGACATAAGCATTCAATTTTTTAGTAAACAAAGAGAAAATAAAGCTATCTATTTGGTTTCACTAAAAAGTCCATTGGAAGACTTGACTATTGTTGTTAAAAGACATAGGCATTCATATTATAGAGCCACAAACCACACTAGTAAAATAAAAACATGATAACATGGGATTCAAACCAATGACTGTCTTAATTTGATAGTGCAAACCCAACACTTTGCTAACTGTGCTAACCAGACTGTGCATACCAGACACTCAATTTATCAGAGATTTAAGTGAATAAGCTACAGTGTCCAAGGTACTAAACATAATATATTCTATGAGGTGTCATAAGCAAGTCATTAGAATACTTTCCTACTAAATTTATAAGACATAAGCATTCAATATTTTAGTAACAAAGAGAAAATAAAGCTATCTATTGGGTTTCACTAAAAAGTCCATTGGAAGACTTGACTATTGTTGTTAAAAGACATAGGCATTCATATTATAGAGCCACAAACCACACTAGCAAAATAAAAACATGATAACATGGGATTCGAGCAAATGACAGTCTAAATTTCAGAGTGCAAACCCAACACGTTACTAACTGTGCTAACCAGACTGTGCATGCCAGACACACAATTTATCAGAGATTTAAGTGAATAAGCTACAGTGTCCAAGGTACTAAACATAATATATTCTTTGAGGTGTCATAAGCAAGTTATTAGAATACTTTCCTACTAAATTTATAAGACATTAGCATTCAATATTTTAGTAAACAAAGAGAAAATAAAGCTATCTATTGGGTTTCACTAAAAAGTCCATTGGAAGACTTGACTATTGTTGTTAAAAGACATAGGCATTCATTTTATAGAGCCACAAACCACCCTAGTAAAATAAAAACATGATAATATGGGATTTGAACCAATGACAGTCTTAATTTGATAGTACAAACCCAACGCCTTACTAACTGTGCTAACCAGACTGTGCATACCAGACACACAATTTATCAGAGATTTAAGTGAATAAGCTACAGTGTCCAAGGTACAAAACATAATATATTCTACGAGATGTCATAAGCAAGTCATTAGAATACTTTCCTACTAAATTTATAAGACATAAGCATTCAATATTTGAGTAAACAAAGAGAAAATAAAGCTATCTATTGGGTTTCACTAAAAAGTCCATTGGAAGACTTGACTATTGTTGTTAAAAGACATAGGCATTCATATTATAGAGCCACAAACCACACTAGTAAAATAAAAACATGATAACATGGGATTCGAACCAATGACAGTCTTAATTTCATAGTGCAAACCCAACGCCATACTAACTGTGCTAACCAGACTGTGCATACCAGACACACAATTTATCAGAGATTTAAGTGAATAAGCTACAGTTACCAAGGTACTAAACATAATATATTCTATGGGGTGTCATAAGCAAGTCATTAGAATACTTTCCTACTAAATTTACAAGACATAAGCATTCAATATTTGAGTAAACAAAGAGAAAATAAAGCTATCTATTGGGTTTCACTAAAAAGTCCATTGGAAGACTTGACTATTGTTGTTAAAAGACATAGGCATTCATATTATAGAGCCACAAACCACACTAGTAAAATAAAAACATGATAACATGGGATTTGAACCAATGACAGTCTTAATTTGATAGTGCAAACCCAACAAATTACTAACTGTGCTAACCAGACTGTGCATACCAGACACCCAATTTATCTGAGATTTAAGTGAATAAGCTACAGTGTCCAAGGTACTAAACATAATATATTCTATGAGGTGTCATAAGCAAGTTATTAGAATACTTTCCTACTAAATTTATAAGACATAAGCATTCAATATTTGAGTAAACAAAGAGAAAATAAAGCTATCTATTGGGTTTAACTAAAAAGTCCATTGGAAGACTTGACTATTGTTGTTAAAAGACATAGGCATTCATATTATAGAGCCACAAACCACACTAGTAAAATAAAAACATGATAACATGGGATTCGAACCAATGACAGTCTTAATTTGATAGTGCAAACCCAACAAATTACTAACTGTGCTAACCAGACTGTGCATACCAGACACCCAATTTATCAGAGATTTAAGTGAATAAGCTACAGTGTCCAAGGTACTAAACATAATATATTCTATGAGGTGTCATAAGCAAGTTATTAGAATACTTTCCTACTAAATTTATAAGACATAAGCATTCAATATTTGAGTAAACAAAGAGAAAATAAAGCTATCTATTGGGTTTCACTAAAAAGTCCATTGGAAGACTTGACTATTGTTGTTAAAAGACATAGGCATTCATATTATAGAGCCACAAACCACACTAGTAAAATAAAAACATGATAACATGGGATTCGAACCAATGACAGTCTTAATTTGATAGTGCAAACCAAACACTTTACTAACTGTGCTAACCAGACTGTGCATAACAGACACTCAATTTATCAGAGATTTAAGTGAATAAGCTACAGTGTCCAAGGTACTAAACATAATATATTCTATGAGGTGTCATAAGCAAGTTATTAGAATACTTTCCTACTAAATTTATAAGACATAAGCATTCAATTTTTTAGTAAACAAAGAGAAAATAAAGCTATCTATAGGGTTTCACTAAAAAGTCCATTGGAAGACTTGACTATTGTTGTTAAAAGACATAGGCATTCATATTATAGAGCCACCAACCACACTAGTAAAATAAAAACATGATAACATGGGATTCGAACCAATGACAGTCTTAATTTCATAGTGCAAACCCAACAAATTACTAACTGTGCTAACCAGACTGTGCATACCAGACACACAATTTATCAGAGATTTAAGTGAATAAGCTACAGTGTCCAAGGTACTAAACATAATATATTCTATGGGGTGTCATAAGCAAGTCATTAGAATACTTTCCTACTAAATTTATAAGACATAAGCATTCAATATTTTAGTAACAAAGAGAAAATAAAGCTATCTATTGGGTTTCACTAAAAAGTCCATTGGAAGACTTGACTATTGTTGTTAAAAGACATAGGCATTCATATTATAGATCCAAAAACCACACTAGCAAAATAAAAACATGATAACATGGGATTCGAACCAATGACAGTCTAAATTTCAGAGTGCAAACCCTACACGTTACTAACTGTGCTAACCAGACTGTGCATACCAGACACACAATTTATCAGAGATTTAAGTGAATAAGCTACAGTGTCCAAGGTACTAAACATAATATATTCTTTGAGGTGTCATAAGCAAGTTATTAGAATACTTTCCTACTAAATTTATAAGACATTAGCATTCAATATTTTAGTAAACAAAGAGAAAATGAAGCTATCTATTGGGTTTCACTAAAAAGTCCATTGGAATACTTGACTATTGTTGTTAAAAGACATAGGCATTCATTTTATAGAGCCACAAACCACACTAGTAAAATAAAAACATGATAATATGGGATTTGAACCAATGACAGTCTTAATTTGATAGTACAAACCCAAAACCTTACTAACTGTGCTAACCAGACTGTGCATACCAGACACACAATTTATCAGAGATTTAAGTGAATAAGCTACAGTGTCCAAGGTACAAAACATAATATATTCTACGAGGTGTCATAAGCAAGTTATTAGAATACTTTCCTACTAAATTTATAAGACATTAGCATTCAATATTTTAGTAAACAAAGAGAAAATGAAGCTATCTATTGGGTTTCACTAAAAAGTCCATTGGAAGACTTGACTATTGTTGTTAAAAGACATAGGCATTCATATTATAGAGATACAAACCACACTAGTAAAATAAAAACATGATAACATGGGATTTGAACCAATGACAGTCTTAATTTGATAGTGCAAACCCAACACCTTACTAACTGTGCTATCCAGACTGTGCATACCAGAGTCACAATTTAACAGAGATTTAAGTGAATAAGCTACAGTGTCCAAGGTACTAAACATAATATATTCTATGGGATGTCATAAGCAAGTCATTAGAATACTTTCCTACTAAATTTATAAGACATAAGCATTCAATATTTTAGTAAACAAAGAGAAAATAAAGCTATCTATTGGGTTTCACTAAAAAGTCCATTGGAAGACTTGACTATTGTTGTTAAAAGACATAGGCATTCGTATTATAGAGCCACAAACCACACTAGTAAAATAAAAACATGATAACATGGGATTCGAACCAATGACAGTCTTAATTTCATAGTGCAAACCCAACACCATACAAACTGTGCTAACCAGACTGTGCATACCAGACACACAATTTATCAGAGATTTAAGTGAATAAGCTACAGTGTCCAAGGTACTAAACATAATATATTCTATGGGGTGTCATAAGCAAGTCATTAGAATACTTTCCTACTAAATTTATAAGACATAAGCATTCAATATTTGAGTAAACAAAGAGAAAATAAAGTTATCTATTGGGTTTCACTAAAAAGTCCATTGGAAGACTTGACTATTGTTGTTAAAAGACATAGGCATTCATATTATAGAGCCACAAACCACACTAGTAAAATAAAAACATGATAACATGAGATTCGAACCAATGACAGTCGTAATTTCATAGTGCAAACCCAACACCTTACTAACTGTGCAAACCAGACTGTGCATACCAGACACACAATTTATCAGAAATTTAAGTTAATAAGCTACAGTGTCCAAGGTACTAAACATAATATATTCTATGGGGTGTCATAAGCAAGTCATTAGAATACTTTCCTGCTAAATTTATAAGACATAAGCATTCAATATTTGAGTAAACAAAGAGAAAATAAAGCTATCTATTGGGTTTCACTAAAAAGTCCATTGGAAGACTTGACTATTGTTGTTAAAAGACATAGGCATTCATATTATAGAGCCACAAACCACACTAGTAAAATAAAAACATGATAACATGGGATTCGAACCAATGACAGTCGTAATTTCATAGTGCAAACCCAACACCATACAATCTGTGCTAACCAGACTGTGCATACCAGCCACACAATTTATCAGAGATTTAAGTGAATAAGCTACAGTGTCCAAGGTACTAAACATAATATATTCTATGGGGTGTCATAAGCAAGTCATTAGAATACTTTCCTACTAAATTTATAAGACATAAGCATTCAATATTTGAGTAAACAAAGAGAAAATAAAGCTATCTATTGGGTTTCACTAAAAAGTCCATTGGAAGACTTGACTATTGTTGTTAAAAGACATAGGCATTCATATTATAGAGCCACAAACCACACTAGTAAAATAAAAACATGATAACATGGGATTCGAACCAATGACAGTCGTAATTTCATAGTGCAAACCCAACACCATACAAACTGTGCTAACCAGACTGTGCATACCAGCCACACAATTTATCAGAGATTTAAGTGAATAAGCTACAGTGTCCAAGGTACTAAACATAATATATTCTATGGGGTGTCATAAGCAAGTCATTAGAATACTTTCCTACTAAATTTATAAGACATAAGCATTCAATATTTTAGTAAACAAAGAGAAAATAAAGCTATCTATTGGGTTTCACTAAAAAGTCCATTGGAAGACTTGACTATTGTTGTTAAAAGACATAGGCATTCGTATTATAGAGCCACAAACCACACTAGTAAAATAAAAACATGATAACATGGGATTCGAACCAATGACAGTCTTAATTTCATAGTGCAAACCCAACACCACACAAACTGTGCTAACCAGACTGTGCATACCAGACACACAATTTATCAGAAATTTAAGTTAATAAGCTACAGTGTCCAAGGTACTAAACATAATATATTCTATGGGGTGTCATAAGCAAGTCATTAGAATACTTTCCTGCTAAATTTATAAGACATAAGCATTCAATATTTGAGTAAACAAAGAGAAAATAAAGCTATCTATTGGGTTTCACTAAAAAGTCCATTGGAAGACTTGACTATTGTTGTTAAAAGACATAGGCATTCATATTATAGAGCCACAAACCACACTAGTAAAATAAAAACATGATAACATGGGATTCGAACCAATGACAGTTGTAATTTCATAGTGCAAACCCAACACCATACAAACTGTGCTAACCAGACTGTGCATACCAGCCACACAATTTATCAGAGATTTAAGTGAATAAGCTACAGTGTCCAAGGTACTAAACATAATATATTCTATGGGGTGTCATAAGCAAGTCATTAGAATACTTTCCTACTAAATTTATAAGACATAAGCATTCAATATTTGAGTAAACAAAGAAAATAAAGCTATCTATTGGGTTTCACTAAAAAGTCCATTGGAAGACTTGACTATTGTTGTTAAAAGACATAGGCATTCATATTATAGAGCCACAAACCACACTAGTAAAATAAAAACATGATAACATGGGATTCAAACCAATGACTGTCTTAATTTGATAGTGCAAACCCAACACTTTGCTAACTGTGCTAACCAGACTGTGCATACCAGACACACAATTTATCAGAGATTTAAGTGAATAAGCTACAGTGTCCAAGGTACAAAACATAATATATTCTACGAGGTGTCATAAGCAAGTTATTAGAATACTTTCCTACTAAATTTATAAGACATAAGCATTCAATATTTGAGTAAACAAAGAGAAAATAAAGCTATCTATTGGGTTTAACTAAAAAGTCCATTGGAAGACTTGACTATTGTTGTTAAAAGACATAGGCATTCATATTATAGAGCCACAAACTACACTAGTAAAATAAAAACATGATAACATGGGATTCGAACCAATGACAGTCTTAATTTGATAGTGCAAACCCAACAAATTACTAACTGTGCTAACCAGACTGTGCATACCAGACACCCAATTTATCAGAGATTTAAGTGAATAAGCTACAGTGTCCAAGGTACTAAACATAATATATTCTATGAGGTGTCATAAGCAAGTTATTAGAATACTTTCCTACTAAATTTATAAGACATAAGCATTCAATATTTGAGTAAACAAAGAGAAAATAAAGCTATCTATTGGGTTTCACTAAAAAGTCCATTGGAAGACTTGACTATTGTTGTTAAAAGACATAGGCATTCATATTATAGAGCCACAAACCACACTAGAAAAATAAAAACATGATAACATGGGATTCGAACCAATGACAGTCTTAATTTGATAGTGCAAACCCAACACTTTACTAACTGTGCTAACCAGACTGTGCATACCAAACACTCAATTTATCAGAGATTTAAGTGAATAAGCTACAGTGTCCAAGGTACTAAACATAATATATTCTATGAGGTGTCATAAGCAAGTTATTAGAATACTTTCCTACTAAATTTATAAGACATAAGCATTCAATTTTTTAGTAAACAAAGAGAAAATAAAGCTATCTATTTGGTTTCACTAAAAAGTCCATTGGAAGACTTGACTATTGTTGTTAAAAGACATAGGCATTCATATTATAGAGCCACAAACCACACTAGTAAAATAAAAACATGATAACATGGGATTCAAACCAATGACTGTCTTAATTTGATAGTGCAAACCCAACACTTTGCTAACTGTGCTAACCAGACTGTACATACCAGACACTCAATTTATCAGAGATTTAAGTGAATAAGCTACAGTGTCCAAGGTACTAAACATAATATATTCTATGAGGTGTCATAAGCAAGTCATTAGAATACTTTCCTACTAAATTTATAAGACATAAGCATTCAATATTTTAGTAACAAAGAGAAAATAAAGCTATCTATTGGGTTTCACTAAAAAGTCCATTGGAAGACTTGACTATTGTTGTTAAAAGACATAGGCATTCATATTATAGAGCCACAAACCACACTAGCAAAATAAAAACATGATAACATGGGATTCGAGCCAATGACAGTCTAAATTTCAGAGTGCAAACCCAACACGTTACTAACTGTGCTAACCAGACTGTGCATGCCAGACACACAATTTATCAGAGATTTAAGTGAATAAGCTACAGTGTCCAAGGTACTAAACATAATATATTCTTTGAGGTGTCATAAGCAAGTTATTAGAATACTTTCCTACTAAATTTATAAGACATTAGCATTCAATATTTTAGTAAACAAAGAGAAAATAAAGCTATCTATTGGGTTTCACTAAAAAGTCCATTGGAAGACTTGACTATTGTTGTTAAAAGACATAGGCATTCATTTTATAGAGCCACAAACCACCCTAGTAAAATAAAAACATGATAATATGGGATTTGAACCAATGACAGTCTTAATTTGATAGTACAAACCCAACGCCTTACTAACTGTGCTAACCAGACTGTGCATACCAGACACACAATTTATCAGAGATTTAAGTGAATAAGCTACAGTGTCCAAGGTACAAAACATAATATATTCTACGAGATGTCATAAGCAAGTCATTAGAATACTTTCCTACTAAATTTATAAGACATAAGCATTCAATATTTGAGTAAACAAAGAGAAAATAAAGCTATCTATTGGGTTTCACTAAAAAGTCCATTGGAAGACTTGACTATTGTTGTTAAAAGACATAGGCATTCATATTATAGAGCCACAAACCACACTAGTAAAATAAAAACATGATAACATGGGATTCGAACCAATGACAGTCTTAATTTCATAGTGCAAACCCAACGCCATACTAACTGTGCTAACCAGACTGTGCATACCAGACACACAATTTATCAGAGATTTAAGTGAATAAGCTACAGTTACCAAGGTACTAAACATAATATATTCTATGGGGTGTCATAAGCAAGTCATTAGAATACTTTCCTACTAAATTTACAAGACATAAGCATTCAATATTTGAGTAAACAAAGAGAAAATAAAGCTATCTATTGGGTTTCACTAAAAAGTCCATTGGAAGACTTGACTATTGTTGTTAAAAGACATAGGCATTCATATTATAGAGCCACAAACCACACTAGTAAAATAAAAACATGATAACATGGGATTTGAACCAATGACAGTCTTAATTTGATAGTGCAAACCCAACAAATTACTAACTGTGCTAACCAGACTGTGCATACCAGACACCCAATTTATCTGAGATTTAAGTGAATAAGCTACAGTGTCCAAGGTACTAAACATAATATATTCTATGAGGTGTCATAAGCAAGTTATTAGAATACTTTCCTACTAAATTTATAAGACATAAGCATTCAATATTTGAGTAAACAAAGAGAAAATAAAGCTATCTATTGGGTTTAACTAAAAAGTCCATTGGAAGACTTGACTATTGTTGTTAAAAGACATAGGCATTCATATTATAGAGCCACAAACCACACTAGTAAAATAAAAACATGATAACATGGGATTCGAACCAATGACAGTCTTAATTTGATAGTGCAAACCCAACAAATTACTAACTGTGCTAACCAGACTGTGCATACCAGACACCCAATTTATCAGAGATTTAAGTGAATAAGCTACAGTGTCCAAGGTACTAAACATAATATATTCTATGAGGTGTCATAAGCAAGTTATTAGAATACTTTCCTACTAAATTTATAAGACATAAGCATTCAATATTTGAGTAAACAAAGAGAAAATAAAGCTATCTATTGGGTTTCACTAAAAAGTCCATTGGAAGACTTGACTATTGTTGTTAAAAGACATAGGCATTCATATTATAGAGCCACAAACCACACTAGTAAAATAAAAACATGATAACATGGGATTCGAACCAATGACAGTCTTAACTTGATAGTGCAAACCAAACACTTTACTAACTGTGCTAACCAGACTGTGCATAACAGACACTCAATTTATCAGAGATTTAAGTGAATAAGCTACAGTGTCCAAGGTACTAAACATAATATATTCTATGAGGTGTCATAAGCAAGTTATTAGAATACTTTCCTACTAAATTTATAAGACATAAGCATTCAATTTTTTAGTAAACAAAGAGAAAATAAAGCTATCTATAGGGTTTCACTAAAAAGTCCATTGGAAGACTTGACTATTGTTGTTAAAAGACATAGGCATTCATATTATAGAGCCACCAACCACACTAGTAAAATAAAAACATGATAACATGGGATTCGAACCAATGACAGTCTTAATTTCATAGTGCAAACCCAACAAATTACTAACTGTGCTAACCAGACTGTGCATACCAGACACACAATTTATCAGAGATTTAAGTGAATAAGCTACAGTGTCCAAGGTACTAAACATAATATATTCTATGGGGTGTCATAAGCAAGTCATTAGAATACTTTCCTACTAAATTTATAAGACATAAGCATTCAATATTTTAGTAACAAAGAGAAAATAAAGCTATCTATTGGGTTTCACTAAAAAGTCCATTGGAAGACTTGACTATTGTTGTTAAAAGACATAGGCATTCATATTATAGATCCAAAAACCACACTAGCAAAATAAAAACATGATAACATGGGACTCGAACCAATGACAGTCTAAATTTCAGAGTGCAAACCCTACACGTTACTAACTGTGCTAACCAGACTGTGCATACCAGACACACAATTTATCAGAGATTTAAGTGAATAAGCTACAGTGTCCAAGGTACTAAACATAATATATTCTTTGAGGTGTCATAAGCAAGTTATTAGAATACTTTCCTACTAAATTTATAAGACATTAGCATTCAATATTTTAGTAAACAAAGAGAAAATGAAGCTATCTATTGGGTTTCACTAAAAAGTCCATTGGAATACTTGACTATTGTTGTTAAAAGACATAGGCATTCATTTTATAGAGCCACAAACCACACTAGTAAAATAAAAACATGATAATATGGGATTTGAACCAATGACAGTCTTAATTTGATAGTACAAACCCAACACCTTACTAACTGTGCTAACCAGACTGTGCATACCAGACACACAATTTATCAGAGATTTAAGTGAATAAGCTACAGTGTCCAAGGTACAAAACATAATATATTCTACGAGGTGTCATAAGCAAGTTATTAGAATACTTTCCTACTAAATTTATAAGACATTAGCATTCAATATTTTAGTAAACAAAGAGAAAATGAAGCTATCTATTGGGTTTCACTAAAAAGTCCATTGGAAGACTTGACTATTGTTGTTAAAAGACATAGGCATTCATATTATAGAGATACAAACCACACTAGTAAAATAAAAACATGATAACATGGGATTTGAACCAATGACAGTCTTAATTTGATAGTGCAAACCCAACACCTTACTAACTGTGCTATCCAGACTGTGCATACCAGAGTCACAATTTAACAGAGATTTAAGTGAATAAGCTACAGTGTCCAAGGTACTAAACATAATATATTCTATGGGATGTCATAAGCAAGTCATTAGAATACTTTCCTACTAAATTTATAAGACATAAGCATTCAATATTTTAGTAAACAAAGAGAAAATAAAGCTATCTATTGGGTTTCACTAAAAAGTCCATTGGAAGACTTGACTATTGTTGTTAAAAGACATAGGCATTCGTATTATAGAGCCACAAACCACACTAGTAAAATAAAAACATGATAACATGGGATTCGAACCAATGACAGTCTTAATTTCATAGTGCAAACCCAACACCATACAAACTGTGCTAACCAGACTGTGCATACCAGACACACAATTTATCAGAGATTTAAGTGAATAAGCTACAGTGTCCAAGGTACTAAACATAATATATTCTATGGGGTGTCATAAGCAAGTCATTAGAATACTTTCCTACTAAATTTATAAGACATAAGCATTCAATATTTGAGTAAACAAAGAGAAAATAAAGTTATCTATTGGGTTTCACTAAAAAGTCCATTGGAAGACTTGACTATTGTTGTTAAAAGACATAGGCATTCATATTATAGAGCCACAAACCACACTAGTAAAATAAAAACATGATAACATAAGATTCGAACCAATGACAGTCGTAATTTCATAGTGCAAACCCAACACCTTACTAACTGTGCAAACCAGACTGTGCATACCAGACACACAATTTATCAGAAATTTAAGTTAATAAGCTACAGTGTCCAAGGTACTAAACATAATATATTCTATGGGGTGTCATAAGCAAGTCATTAGAATACTTTCCTGCTAAATTTATAAGACATAAGCATTCAATATTTGAGTAAACAAAGAGAAAATAAAGCTATCTATTGGGTTTCACTAAAAAGTCCATTGGAAGACTTGACTATTGTTGTTAAAAGACATAGGCATTCATATTATAGAGCCACAAACCACACTAGTAAAATAAAAACATGATAACATGGGATTCGAACCAATGACAGTCGTAATTTCATAGTGCAAACCCAACACCATACAAACTGTGCTAACCAGACTGTGCATACCAGCCACACAATTTATCAGAGATTTAAGTGAATAAGCTACAGTGTCCAAGGTACTAAACATAATATATTCTATGGGGTGTCATAAGCAAGTCATTAGAATACTTTCCTACTAAATTTATAAGACATAAGCATTCAATATTTTAGTAAACAAAGAGAAAATAAAGCTATCTATTGGGTTTCACTAAAAAGTCCATTGGAAGACTTGACTATTGTTGTTAAAAGACATAGGCATTCGTATTATAGAGCCACAAACCACACTAGTAAAATAAAAACATGATAACATGGGATTCGAACCAATGACAGTCTTAATTTCATAGTGCAAACCCAACACCATACAAACTGTGCTAACCAGACTGTGCATACCAGACACACAATTTATCAGAGATTTAAGTGAATAAGCTACAGTGTCCAAGGTACTAAACATAATATATTATATGGGGTGTCATAAGCAAGTCATTAGAATACTTTCCTACTAAATATATAAGACATAAGCATTCAATATTTGAGTAAACAAAGAGAAAATAAAGCTATCTATTGGGTTTCACTAAAAAGTCCATTGGAAGACTTGACTATTGTTGTTAAAAGACATAGGCATTCATATTATAGAGCCACAAACCACACTAGTAAAATAAAAACATGATAACATGGGATTCAAACCAATGACTGTCTTAATTTGATAGTGCAAACCCAACACTTTGCTAACTGTGCTAACCAGACTGTGCATACCAGACACACAATTTATCAGAGATTTAAGTGAATAAGCTACAGTGTCCAAGGTACAAAACATAATATATTCTACGAGGTGTCATAAGCAAGTTATTAGAATACTTTCCTACTAAATTTATAAGACATAAGCATTCAATATTTGAGTAAACAAAGAGAAAATAAAGCTATCTATTGGGTTTAACTAAAAAGTCCATTGGAAGACTTGACTATTGTTGTTAAAAGACATAGGCATTCATATTATAGAGCCACAAACCACACTAGTAAAATAAAAACATGATAACATGGGATTCGAACCAATGACAGTCTTAATTTGATAGTGCAAACCCAACAAATTACTAACTGTGCTAACCAGACTGTGCATACCAGACACCCAATTTATCAGAGATTTAAGTGAATAAGCTACAGTGTCCAAGGTACTAAACATAATATATTCTATGAGGTGTCATAAGCAAGTTATTAGAATACTTTCCTACTAAATTTATAAGACATAAGCATTCAATATTTGAGTAAACAAAGAGAAAATAAAGCTATCTATTGGGTTTCACTAAAAAGTCCATTGGAAGACTTGACTATTGTTGTTAAAAGACATAGGCATTCATATTATAGAGCCACAAACCACACTAGTAAAATAAAAACATGATAACATGGGATTCGAACTAATGACAGTCTTAATTTGATAGTGCAAACCCAACACTTTACTAACTGTGCTAACCAGACTGTGCATACCAGACACTCAATTTATCAGAGATTTAAGTGAATAAGCTACAGTGTCCAAGGTACTAAACATAATATATTCTATGAGGTGTCATAAGCAAGTTATTAGAATACTTTCCTACTAAATTTATAAGACATAAGCATTCAATTTTTTAGTAAACAAAGAGAAAATAAAGCTATCTATTGGGTTTCACTAAAAAGTCCATTGGAAGACTTGACTATTGTTGTTAAAAGACATAGGCATTCATATTATAGAGCCACAAACCACACTAGTAAAATAAAAACATGATAACATGGGATTCAAACCAATGACTGTCTTAATTTGATAGTGCAAACCCAACACTTTGCTAACTGTGCTAACCAGACTGTGCATACCAGACACTCAATTTATCAGAGATTTAAGTGAATAAGCTACAGTGTCCAAGGTACTAAACATAATATATTCTATGAGGTGTCATAAGCAAGTCATTAGAATACTTTCCTACTAAATTTATAAGACATAAGCATTCAATATTTTAGTAACAAAGAGAAAATAAAGCTATCTATTGGGTTTCACTAAAAAGTCCATTGGAAGACTTGACTATTGTTGTTAAAAGACATAGGCATTCATATTATAGAGCCACAAACCACACTAGCAAAATAAAAACATGATAACATGGGATTCGAACCAATGACAGTCTAAATTTCAGAGTGCAAACCCAACACGTTACTAACTGTGCTAACCAGACTGTGCATGCCAGACACACAATTTATCAGAGATTTAAGTGAATAAGCTACAGTGTCCAAGGTACTAAACATAATATATTCTTTGAGGTGTCATAAGCAAGTTATTAGAATACTTTCCTACTAAATTTATAAGACATTAGCATTCAATATTTTAGTAAACAAAGAGAAAATAAAGCTATCTATTGGGTTTCACTAAAAAGTCCATTGGAAGACTTGACTATTGTTGTTAAAAGACATAGGCATTCATTTTATAGAGCCACAAACCACCCTAGTAAAATAAAAACATGATAATATGGGATTTGAACCAATGACAGTCTTAATTTGATAGTACAAACCCAACGCCTTACTAACTGTGCTAACCAGACTGTGCATACCAGACACACAATTTATCAGAGATTTAAGTGAATAAGCTACAGTGTCCAAGGTACAAAACATAATATATTCTACGAGATGTCATAAGCAAGTCATTAGAATACTTTCCTACTAAATTTATAAGACATAAGCATTCAATATTTGAGTAAACAAAGAGAAAATAAAGCTATCTATTGGGTTTCACTAAAAAGTCCATTGGAAGACTTGACTATTGTTGTTAAAAGACATATGCATTCATATTATAGAGCCACAAACCACACTAGTAAAATAAAAACATGATAACATGGGATTCGAACCAATGACAGTCTTAATTTCATAGTGCAAACCCAACGCCATACTAACTGTGCTAACCAGACTGTGCATACCAGACACACAATTTATCAGAGATTTAAGTGAATAAGCTACAGTTACCAAGGTACTAAACATAATATATTCTATGGGGTGTCATAAGCAAGTCATTAGAATACTTTCCTACTAAATTTACAAGACATAAGCATTCAATATTTGAGTAAACAAAGAGAAAATAAAGCTATCTATTGGGTTTCACTAAAAAGTCCATTGGAAGACTTGACTATTGTTGTTAAAAGACATAGGCATTCATATTATAGAGCCACAAACCACACTAGTAAAATAAAAACATGGGATTTGAACCAATGACAGTCTTAATTTGATAGTGCAAACCCAACAAATTACTAACTGTGCTAACCAGACTGTGCATACCAGACACACAATTTATCTGAGATTTAAGTGAATAAGCTACAGTGTCCAAGGTACTAAACATAATATATTCTATGAGGTGTCATAAGCAAGTTATTAGAATACTTTCCTACTAAATTTATAAGACATAAGCATTCAATATTTGAGTAAACAAAGAGAAAATAAAGCTATCTATTGGGTTTCACTAAAAAGTCCATTGGAAGACTTGACTATTGTTGTTAAAAGACATAGGCATTCATATTATAGAGCCACAAACCACACTAGTAAAATAAAAACATGATAACATGGGATTCGAACCAATGACAGTCTTAATTTGATAGTGCAAACCAAACACTTTACTAACTGTGCTAACCAGACTGTGCATAACAGACACTAAATTTATCAGAGATTTAAGTGAATAAGCTACAGTGTCCAAGGTACTAAACATAATATATTCTATGGGGTGTCATAAGCAAGTCATTAGAATAATTTCCTACTAAATTTATAAGACATAAGCATTCAATATTTTAGTAACAAAGAGAAAATAAAGCTATCTATTGGGTTTCACTAAAATGTCCATTGGAAGACTTGACTATTGTTGTTAAAAGACATAGGCATTCATATTATAGATCCAAAAACCACACTAGCAAAATAAAAACATGATAACATGGGATTCGAACCAATGACAGTCTAAATTTCAGAGTGCAAACCCTACACGTTACTAACTGTGCTAACCAGACTGTGCATACCAGACACACAATTTATCAGAGATTTAAGTGAATAAGCTACAGTGTCCAAGGTACTAAACATAATATATTCTTTGAGGTGTCATAAGCAAGTTATTAGAATACTTTCCTACTAAATTTATAAGACATTAGCATTCAATATTTTAGTAAACAAAGAGAAAATGAAGCTATCTATTGGGTTTCACTAAAAAGTCCATTGGAAGACTTGACTATTGTTGTTAAAAGACATAGGCATTCATTTTATAGAGCCACAAACCACACTAGTAAAATAAAAACATGATAATATGGGATTTGAACCAATGACAGTCTTAATTTGATAGTACAAACCCAACACCTTACTAACTGTGCTAACCAGACTGTGCATACCAGACCCACAATTTATCAGAGATTTAAGTGAATAAGCTACAGTGTCCAAGGTACAAAACATAATATATTCTACGAGGTGTCATAAGCAAGTCATTAGAATACTTTCCTACTAAATTTACAAGACATAAGCATTCAATATTTGAGTAAACAAAGAGAAAATAAAGCTATCTATTGGGTTTCACTAAAAAGTCCATTGGAAGACTTGACTATTGTTGTTAAAAGACATAGGCATTCATATTATAGAGATACAAACCACACTAGTAAAATAAAAACATGATAACATGGGATTTGAACCAATGACAGTCTTAATTTGATAGTGCAAACCCAACACCTTACTAACTGTGCTATCCAGACTGTGCATACCAGAGTCACAATTTAACAGAGATTTAAGTGAATAAGCTACAGTGTCCAAGGTACTAAACATAATATATTCTATGGGATGTCATAAGCAAGTCATTAGAATACTTTCCTACTAAATTTATAAGACATAAGCATTCAATATTTTAGTAAACAAAGAGAAAATAAAGCTATCTATTGGGTTTCACTAAAAAGTCCATTGGAAGACTTGACTATTGTTGTTAAAAGACATAGGCATTCATATTATAGAGCCACAAACCACACTAGTAAAATAAAAACATGATAACATGAGATTCGAACCAATGACAGTCGTAATTTCATAGTGCAAACCCAACACCTTACTAACTGTGCAAACCAGACTGTGCATACCAGACACACAATTTATCAGAAATTTAAGTTAATAAGCTACAGTGTCCAAGGTACTAAACATAATATATTCTATGGGGTGTCATAAGCAAGTCATTAGAATACTTTCCTGCTAAATTTATAAGACATAAGCATTCAATATTTGAGTAAACAAAGAGAAAATAAAGCTATCTATTGGGTTTCACTAAAAAGTCCATTGGAAGACTTGACTATTGTTGTTAAAAGACATAGGCATTCATATTATAGAGCCACAAACCACACTAGTAAAATAAAAACATGATAACATGAGATTCGAACCAATGACTGTCTTAATTTGATAGTGCAAACCCAACACTTTGCTAACTGTGCTAACCAGACTGTGCATACCAGACACTCAATTTATCAGAGATTTAAGTGAATAAGCTACAGTGTCCAAGGTACTAAACATAATATATTCTATGAGGTGTCATAAGCAAGTCATTAGAATACTTTCCTACTAAATTTATAAGACATAAGCATTCAATATTTTAGTAACAAAGAGAAAATAAAGCTATCTATTGGGTTTCACTAAAAAGTCCATTGGAAGACTTGACTATTGTTGTTAAAAGACATAGGCATTCATATTATAGAGCCACAAACCACACTAGCAAAATAAAAACATGATAACATGGGATTTGAACCAATGACAGTCTAAATTTCAGAGTGCAAACCCAACACGTTACTAACTGTGCTAACCAGACTGTGCATACCAGACACACAATTTATCAGAGATTTAAGTGAATAAGCTACAGTGTCCAAGGTACTAAACATAATATATTCTTTGAGGTGTCATAAGCAAGTTATTAGAATACTTTCCTACTAAATTTATAAGACATTAGCATTCAATATTTTAGTAAACAAAGAGAAAATAAAGCTATCTATTGGGTTTCACTAAAAAGTCAATTGGAAGACTTGACTATTGTTGTTAAAAGACATAGGCATTCATTTTATAGAGCCACAAACCACCCTAGTAAAATAAAAACATGATAATATGGGATTTGAACCAATAACAGTCTTAATTTGATAGTACAAACCCTACACCTTACTAACTGTGCTAACCAGACTGTGCATACCAGACGCACAATTTATCAGAGATTTAAGTGAATAAGCTACAGTGTCCAAGGTACAAAACATAATATATTCTACGAGGTGTCATAAGCAAGTCATTAGAATACTTTCCTACTAAATTTATAAGACATAAGCATTCAATATTTGAGTAAACAAAGAGAAAATAAAGCTATCTATTGGGTTTCACTAAAAAGTCCATTTGAAGACTTGACTATTGTTGTTAAAAGACATAGGCATTCATATTATAGAGCCACAAACCACACTAGCAAAATAAAAACATGATAACATGGGATTCGAACCAATGACAGTCTAAATTTCAGAGTGCAAACCCAACACGTTACTAACTGTGCTAACCAGACTGTGCATACCAGACACAAAATTTATCAGAGATTTAAGTGAATAAGCTACAGTGTCCAAGGTACTAAACATAATATAGTCTTTGAGGTGTCATAAGCAAGTTATTAGAATACTTTCCTACTAAATTTATAAGACATTAGCATTCAATATTTTAGTAAACAAAGAGAAAATAAAGCTATCTATTGGGTTTCACTAAAAAGTCCATTGGAAGACTTGACTATTGTTGTTAAAAGACATAGGCATTAATTTTATAGAGCCACAAACCACCCTAGTAAAATAAAAACATGATAATATGGGATTTGAACCAATGACAGTCTTAATTTGATAGTACAAACCCAACACCTTACTAACTGTGATAACCAGACTGTGCATCTCAGACACACAATTTATCAGAGATTTAAGTGAATAAGCTACAGTGTCCAAGGTACAAAACATAATATATTCTACGAGGTGTCATAAGCAAGTCATTAGAATACTTTCCTACTAAATTTATAAGACATAAGCATTCAATATTTGAGTAAACAAAGAGAAAATAAAGCTATCTATTGGGTTTCACTAAAAAGTCCATTGGAAGACTTGACTATTGTTGTTAAAAGACATAGGCATTCATATTATAGAGCCACAAACCACACTAGTAAAATAAAAACAAGATAACATGGGATTCAAACCAATGACAGTCTTAATTTCATAGTGCAAACCCAACACCATACAAACTGTGCTAACCAGACTGTGCATACCAGACACACAATTTATCAGAGATTTAAGTGAATAAGCTACAGTGTCCAAGGTACTAAACATAATATATTCTATGGGATGTCATAAGCAAGTCATTAGAATACTTTCCTACTAAATTTATAAGACATAAGCATTCAATATTTTAGTAAACAAAGAGAAAATAAAGCTATCTATTGGGTTTCACTAAAAAGTCCATTGGAAGACTTGACTATTGTTGTTAAAAGACATAGGCATTCGTATTATAGAGCCACAAACCACACTAGTAAAATAAAAACATGATAACATGGGATTCGAACCAATGACAGTCTTAATTTCATAGTGCAAACCCAACACCATACAAACTGTGCTAACCAGACTGTGCATACCAGACACACAATTTATCAGAGATTTAAGTGAATAAGCTACAGTGTCCAAGGTACTAAACATAATATATTCTATGGGGTGTCATAAGCAAGTCATTAGAATACTTTCCTACTAAATTTATAAGACATAAGCATTCAATATTTGAGTAAACAAAGAGAAAATAAAGTTATCTATTGGGTTTCACTAAAAAGTCCATTGGAAGACTTGACTATTGTTGTTAAAAGACATAGGCATTCATATTATAGAGCCACAAACCACACTAGTAAAATAAAAACATGAGATTCGAACCAATGACAGTCGTAATTTCATAGTGCAAACCCAACACCTTACTAACTGTGCAAACCAGACTGTGCATACCAGACACACAATTTATCAGAAATTTAAGTTAATAAGCTACAGTGTCCAAGGTACTAAACATAATATATTCTATGGGGTGTCATAAGCAAGTCATTAGAATACTTTCCTGCTAAATTTATAAGACATAAGCATTCAATATTTGAGTAAACAAAGAGAAAATAAAGCTATCTATTGGGTTTCACTAAAAAGTCCATTGGAAGACTTGACTATTGTTGTTAAAAGACATAGGCATTCATATTATAGAGCCACAAACAACACTAGTAAAATAAAACCATGATAACATGAGATTCGAACCAATGACTGTCTTAATTTGATAGTGCAAACCCAACACTTTGCTAACTGTGCTAACCAGACTGTGCATACCAGACACTCAATTTATCAGAGATTTAAGTGAATAAGCTACAGTGTCCAAGGTACTAAACATAATATATTCTATGAGGTGTCATAAGCAAGTCATTAGAATACTTTCCTACTAAATTTATAAGACATAAGCATTCAATATTTTAGTAACAAAGAGAAAATAAAGCTATCTATTCGGTTTTACTAAAAAGTCCATTGGAAGACTTGACTATTGTTGTTAAAAGACATAGGCATTCATATTATAGAGCCACAAACCACACTAGCAAAATAAAAACATGATAACATGGGATTAGAACCAATGACAGTCTAAATTTCAGAGTGCAAACCCAACACGTTACTAACTGTGCTAACCAGACTGTGCATACCAGACACACAATTTATCAGAGATTTAAGTGAATAAGCTACAGTGTCCAAGGTACTAAACATAATATATTCTTTGAGGTGTCATAAGCAAGTTATTAGAATACTTTCCTACTAAATTTATAAGACATTAGCATTCAATATTTTAGTAAACAAAGAGAAAATAAAGCTATCTATTGGGTTTCACTAAAAAGTCAATTGGAAGACTTGACTATTGTTGTTAAAAGACATAGGCATTCATTTTATAGAGCCACAAACCACCCTAGTAAAATAAAACATGATAATATGGGATTTGAACCAATGACAGTCTTAATTTGATAGTACAAACCCTACACCTTACTAACTGTGCTAACCAGACTGTGCATACCAGATGCACAATTTATCAGAGATTTAAGTGAATAAGCTACAGTGTCCAAGGTACAAAACATAATATATTCTACGAGGTGTCATAAGCAAGTCATTAGAATACTTTCCTACTAAATTTATAAGACATAAGCATTCAATATTTGAGTAAACAAAGAGAAAATAAAGCTATCTATTGGGTTTCACTAAAAAGTCCATTGGAAGACTTGACTATTGTTGTTAAAAGACATAGGCATTCATATTATAGAGCCACAAACCACACTAGCAAAATAAAAACATGATAACATGGGATTCGAACCAATGACAGTCTAAATTTCAGAGTGCAAACCCAACACGTTACTAACTGTGCTAACCAGACTGTGCATACCAGACACAAAATTTATCAGAGATTTAAGTGAATAAGCTACAGTGTCCAAGGTACTAAACATAATATATTCTTTGAGGTGTCATAAGCAAGTTATTAGAATACTTTCCTACTAAATTTATAAGACATTAGCATTCAATATTTTAGTAAACAAAGAGAAAATAAAGCTATCTATTGGGTTTCACTAAAAAGTCCATTGGAAGACTTGACTATTGTTGTTAAAAGACATAGGCATTAATTTTATAGAGCCACAAACCACCCTAGTAAAATAAAAACATGATAATATGGGATTTGAACCAATGACAGTCTTAATTTGATAGTACAAACCCAACACCTTACTAACTGTGATAACCAGACTGTGCATCTCAGACACACAATTTATCAGAGATTTAAGTGAATAAGCTACAGTGTCCAAGGTACAAAACATAATATATTCTACGAGGTGTCATAAGCAAGTCATTAGAATACTTTCCTACTAAATTTATAAGACATAAGCATTCAATATTTGAGTAAACAAAGAGAAAATAAAGCTATCTATTGGGTTTCACTAAAAAGTCCATTGGAAGACTTGACTATTGTTGTTAAAAGACATAGGCATTCATATTATAGAGCCACAAACCACACTAGTAAAATAAAAACAAGATAACATGGGATTCAAACCAATGACAGTCTTAATTTCATAGTGCAAACCCAACACCATACAAACTGTGCTAACCAGACTGTGCATACCAGACACACAATTTATCAGAGATTTAAGTGAATAAGCTACAGTGTCCAAGGTACTAAACATAATATATTCTATGGGGTGTCATAAGCAAGTCATTAGAATACTTTCCTACTAAATTTATAAGACATAAGCATTCAATATTTGAGTAAACAAAGAGAAAATAAAGCTATCTATTGGGTTTCACTAAAAAGTCCATTGGAAGACTTGACTATTGTTGTTAAAAGACATAGGCATTCATATTATAGAGCCACAAACCACACTAGTAAAATAAAAACATGATAACATGGGATTCCAACCAATGACAGTCGTAATTTCATAGTGCAAACCCAACACCTTACTAACTGTGCTAACCAGAGTGTGCATACCAGATGCACAATTTATCAGAGATTTAAGTGAATAAGCTACAGTAACCAAGGTACTAAACATAATATATTCTTTGAGGTGTCATAAGCAAGTCATTAGAATACTTTCCTACTAAATTTACAAGACATAAGCATTCAATATTTGAGTAAACAAAGAGAAAATAAAGCTATCTATTGGGTTTCACTATAAAGTCCATTGGAAGACTTGACTATTGTTGTTAAAAGACATAGGCATTCATATTATAGAGCCACAAACCACACTACTAAAATAAAAACATGATAACATGGAATTTGAACCAATGACAGTCTTAATTTGATAGTACAAACCCAACGCCATACTAACTGTGCTAACCAGACTGTGCATACCAGACACACAATTTATCAGAGATTTAAGTGAATAAGCTACAGTTACCAAGGTACTAAACATAATATATTCTATGGGGTGTCATAAGCAAGTCATTAGAATACTTTCCTACTAAATTTACAAGACATAAGCATTCAATATTTGAGTAAACAAAGAGAAAATAAAGCTATCTATTGGGTTTCACTAAAAAGTCCATTGGAAGACTTGACTATTGTTGTTAAAAGACATAGGCATTCATATTATAGAGCCAAAAACCACACCAGCAAAATAAAAACATGATAACATGGGATTCGAACCAATGACAGTCTAAATTTCAGAGTGCAAACCCAACACGTTACTAACTGTGCTTACCAGACTGTGCATACCAGACACACAATTTATCAGAGATTTAAGTGAATAAGCTACAGTGTCCAAGGTACTAAACATAATATATTCTTTGAGGTGTCATAAGCAAGTTATTAGAATACTTTCCTACTAAATTTATAAGACATTAGCATTCAATATTTTAGTAAACAAAGAGAAAATAAAGCTATCTATTGGGTTTCACTAAAACGTCCATTGGAAGACTTGACTATTGTTGTTAAAAGACATAGGCATTCATTTTATAGAGCCACAAACCACACTAGTAAAATAAAAACATGATAATATGGGATTTGAACCAATGACAGTTTTAATTTGATAGTACAAACCCAACACCTTACTAACTGTGCTAACCAGACTGTGCATACCAGACACACAATTTATCAGAGATTTAAGTGAATAAGCTACAGTGTCCAAGGTACAAAACATAATATATTCTACGAGGTGTCATAAGCAAGTCATTAGAATACTTTCCTACTAAATTTATAAGACATAAGCATTCAATATTTGAGTAAACAAAGAGAAAATAAAGCTATCTATTGGGTTTCACTAAAAAGTCCATTGGAAGACTTGACTATTGTTGTTAAAAGACATAGGCATTCATATTATAGAGCCACAAACCACACTAGTAAAATAAAAACATGATAACATGGGATTCGAACCAATGACAGTCTTAATTTCATAGTGCAAACCCAACACCATACTAACTGTACAAACCAGACTGTGCATACCAGACACACAATTTATCAGAGATTTAAGTGAATAAGCTACAGTGTCCAAGGTACTAAACATAATATATTCTATGGGGTGTCATAAGCAAGTCATTAGAATACTTTCCTACTAAATTTATAAGACATAAGCATTCAATATTTGAGTAAACAAAGAGAAAATAAAGCTATCTATTGGGTTTCACTAAAAAGTCCATTGGAAGACTTGACTATTGTTGGTAAAAGACATAGGCATTCATATTATAGAGCCACAAACCACACTAGTAAAATAAAAACATGATAACATGGGATTCGAACCAATGACAGTCTTAATTTTATAGTGCAAACCCAACACCTTACTAACTGTGCTAACCAGAGTGTGCATACCAAATAAACAATTTATCAGAGATTTAAGTGAATAAGCTACAGTAACCAAGGTACTAAACATAATATATTCTATGGGGTGTCATAAGCAAGTCATTAGAATACTTTCCTACTAAATTTACAAGACATAAGCATTCAATATTTGAGTAAACAAAGAGAAAATAAAGCTATCTATTGGGTTTCACTAAAAAGTCCATTGGAAGACTTGACTATTGTTTTTAAAAGACATAGGCATTCATATTATAGAGCCACAAACCACACTAGTAAAATAAAAACATGATAACATGAGATTCGAACCAATGACTGTCTTAATTTGATAGAGCAAACCCAACACTTTGCTAACTGTGCTAACCAGACTGTGCATACCAGACACTCAATTTATCAGAGATTTAAGTGAATAAGCTACAGTGTCCAAGGTACTAAACATAATATATTCTATGAGGTGTCATAAGCAAGTCATTAGAATACTTTCCTACTAAATTTACAAGACATAAGCATTCAATATTTTAGTAACAAAGAGAAAATAAAGCTATCTATTGGGTTTCACTAAAAAGTCCATTGGAAGACTTGACTATTGTTGTTAAAAGACATAGGCATTCATATTATAGAGCCACAAACCACACTAGTAAAATAAAAACATGATAACATGGGATTTGAACCAATGACAGTCTTAATTTGATAGTACAAACCCAACGCCATACTAACTGTGCTAACCAGACTGTGCATACCAGACACACAATTTATCAGAGATTTAAGTGAATAAGCTACAGTTACCAAGGTACTAAACATAATATATTCTATGGGGTGTCATAAGCAAGTCATTAGAATACTTTCCTACTAAATTTACAAGACATAAGCATTCAATATTTGAGTAAACAAAGAGAAAATAAAGCTATCTATTGGGTTTCACTAAAAAGTCCATTGGAAGACTTGACTATTGTTGTTAAAAGACATAGGCATTCATATTATAGAGCCAAAAACCACACTAGCAAAATAAAAACATGATAACATGGGATTCGAACCAATGACAGTCTAAATTTCAGAGTGCAAACCCAACACGTTACTAACTGTGCTTACCAGACTGTGCATACCAGACACACAATTTATCAGAGATTTAAGTGAATAAGCTACAGTGTCCAAGGTACTAAACATAATATATTCTTTGAGGTGTCATAAGCAAGTTATTAGAATACTTTCCTACTAAATTTATAAGACATTAGCATTCAATATTTTAGTAAACAAAGAGAAAATAAAGCTATCTATTGGGTTTCACTAAAACGTCCATTGGAAGACTTGACTATTGTTGTTAAAAGACATAGGCATTCATTTTATAGAGCCACAAACCACACTAGTAAAATAAAAACATGATAATATGGGATTTGAACCAATGACAGTTTTAATTTGATAGTACAAACCCAACACCTTACTAACTGTGCTAACCAGACTGTGCATACCAGACACACAATTTATCAGAGATTTAAGTGAATAAGCTACAGTGTCCAAGGTACTAAACATAATATATTCTATGGGGTGTCATAAGCAAGTCATTAGAATACTTTCCTACTAAATTTATAAGACATAAGCATTCAATATTTGAGTAAACAAAGAGAAAATAAAGCTATCTATTGGGTTTCACTAAAAAGTCCATTGGAAGACTTGACTATTGTTGGTAAAAGACATAGGCATTCATATTATAGAGCCACAAACCACACTAGTAAAATAAAAACATGATAACATGGGATTCGAACCAATGACAGTCTTAATTTTATAGTGCAAACCCAACACCTTACTAACTGTGCTAACCAGAGTGTGCATACCAAATAAACAATTTATCAGAGATTTAAGTGAATAAGCTACAGTAACCAAGGTACTAAACATATATTCTATGGGGTGTCATAAGCAAGTCATTAGAATACTTTCCTACTAAATTTACAAGACATAAGCATTCAATATTTGAGTAAACAAAGAGAAAATAAAGCTATCTATTGGGTTTCACTAAAAAGTCCATTGGAAGACTTGACTATTGTTTTTAAAAGACATAGGCATTCATATTATAGAGCCACAAACCACACTAGTAAAATAAAAACATGATAACATGAGATTCGAACCAATGACTGTCTTAATTTGATAGAGCAAACCCAACACTTTGCTAACTGTGCTAACCAGACTGTGCATACCAGACACTCAATTTATCAGAGATTTAAGTGAATAAGCTACAGTGTCCAAGGTACTAAACATAATATATTCTATGAGGTGTCATAAGCAAGTCATTAGAATACTTTCCTACTAAATTTACAAGACATAAGCATTCAATATTTTAGTAACAAAGAGAAAATAAAGCTATCTATTGGGTTTCACTAAAAAGTCCATTGGAAGACTTGACTATTGTTGTTAAAAGACATAGGCATTCATATTATAGAGCCACAAACCACACTAGCAAAATAAAAACATGATAACATGGGATTCGAACCAATGACAGTCTAAATTTCAGAGTGCAAACCCAACACGTTACTAACTGTGCTAACCAGACTGTGCATACCAGACACACAATTTATCAGAGATTTAAGTGAATAAGCTACAGTGTCCAAGGTACTAAACATAATATATTCTTTGAGGTGTCATAAGCAAGTTATTAGAATACTTTCCTACTAAATTTATAAGACATTAGCATTCAATATTTTAGTAAACAAAGAGAAAATAAAGCTATCTATTGGGTTTCACTAAAAAGTCAATTGGAAGACTTGACTATTGTTGTTAAAAGACATAGGCATTCATTTTATAGAGCCACAAACCACCCTAGTAAAATAAAAACATGATAATATGGGATTTGAACCAATGACAGTCTTAATTTGATAGTACAAACCCTACACCTTACTAACTGTGCTAACCAGACTGTGCATACCAGATGCACAATTTATCAGAGATTTAAGTGAATAAGCTACAGTGTCCAAGGTACAAAACATAATATATTCTACGAGGTGTCATAAGCAAGTCATTAGAATACTTTCCTACTAAATTTATAAGACATAAGCATTCAATATTTGAGTAAACAAAGAGAAAATAAAGCTATCTATTGGGTTTCACTAAAAAGTCCATTGGAAGACTTGACTATTGTTGTTAAAAGACATAGGCATTCATATTATAGAGCCACAAACCACACTAGCAAAATAAAAACATGATAACATGGGATTCGAACCAATGACAGTCTAAATTTCAGAGTGCAAACCCAACACGTTACTAACTGTGCTAACCAGACTGTGCATACCAGACACAAAATTTATCAGAGATTTAAGTGAATAAGCTACAGTGTCCAAGGTACTAAACATAATATATTCTTTGAGGTGTCATAAGCAAGTTATTAGAATACTTTCCTACTAAATTTATAAGACATTAGCATTCAATATTTTAGTAAACAAAGAGAAAATAAAGCTATCTATTGGGTTTCACTAAAAAGTCCATTGGAAGACTTGACTATTGTTGTTAAAAGACATAGGCATTAATTTTATAGAGCCACAAACCACCCTAGTAAAATAAAAACATGATAATATGGGATTTGAACCAATGACAGTCTTAATTTGATAGTACAAACCCAACACCTTACTAACTGTGATAACCAGACTGTGCATCTCAGACACACAATTTATCAGAGATTTAAGTGAATAAGCTACAGTGTCCAAGGTACAAAACATAATATATTCTACGAGGTGTCATAAGCAAGTCATTAGAATACTTTCCTACTAAATTTATAAGACATAAGCATTCAATATTTGAGTAAACAAAGAGAAAATAAAGCTATCTATTGGGTTTCACTAAAAAGTCCATTGGAAGACTTGACTATTGTTGTTAAAAGACATAGGCATTCATATTATAGAGCCACAAACCACACTAGTAAAATAAAAACAAGATAACATGGTATTCAAACCAATGACAGTCTTAATTTCATAGTGCAAACCCAACACCATACAAACTGTGCTAACCAGACTGTGCATACCAGACACACAATTTATCAGAGATTTAAGTGAATAAGCTACAGTGTCCAAGGTACTAAACATAATATATTCTATGGGGTGTCATAAGCAAGTCATTAGAATACTTTCCTACTAAATTTATAAGACATAAGCATTCAATATTTGAGTAAACAAAGAGAAAATAAAGCTATCTATTGGGTTTCACTAAAAAGTCCATTGGAAGACTTGACTATTGTTGTTAAAAGACATAGGCATTCATATTATAGAGCCACAAACCACACTAGTAAAATAAAAACATGATAACATGGGATTCGAACCAATGACAGTCGTAATTTCATAGTGCAAATCCAACACCTTACTAACTGTGCTAACCAGAGTGTGCATACCAGATGCACAATTTATCAGAGATTTAAGTGAATAAGCTACAGTAACCAAGGTACTAAACATAATATATTCTTTGAGGTGTCATAAGCAAGTCATTAGAATACTTTCCTACTAAATTTACAAGACATAAGCATTCAATATTTGAGTAAACAAAGAGAAAATAAAGCTATCTATTGGGTTTCACTAAAAAGTCCATTGAAAGACTTGACTATTGTTGTTAAAAGACATAGGCATTCATATTATAGAGCCACAAACCACACTAGTAAAATAAAAACATGATAACATGGGATTTGAACCAATGACAGTCTTAATTTGATAGTACAAACCCAACGCCATACTAACTGTGCTAACCAGACTGTGCATACCAGACACACAATTTATCAGAGATTTAAGTGAATAAGCTACAGTTACCAAGGTACTAAACATAATATATTCTATGGGGTGTCATAAGCAAGTCATTAGAATACTTTCCTACTAAATTTACAAGACATAAGCATTCAATATTTGAGTAAACAAAGAGAAAATAAAGCTATCTATTGGGTTTCACTAAAAAGTCCATTGGAAGACTTGACTATTGTTGTTAAAAGACATAGGCATTCATATTATAGAGCCAAAAACCACACTAGCAAAATAAAAACATGATAACATGGGATTCGAACCAATGACAGTCTAAATTTCAGAGTGCAAACCCAACACGTTACTAACTGTGCTAACCAGACCGTGCATACCAGACACACAATTTATCAGAGATTTAAGTGAATAAGCTACAGTGTCCAAGGTACTAAACATAATATATTCTTTGAGGTGTCATAAGCAAGTTATTAGAATACTTTCCTACTAAATTTATAAGACATTAGCATTCAATATTTTAGTAAACAAAGAGAAAATAAAGCTATCTATTGGGTTTCACTAAAACGTCCATTGGAAGACTTGACTATTGTTGTTAAAAGACATAGGCATTCATTTTATAGAGCCACAAACCACACTAGTAAAATAAAAACATGATAATATGGGATTTGAACCAATGACAGTATTAATTTGATAGTACAAACCCAACACCTTACTAACTGTGCTAACCAGACTGTGCATACCAGACACACAATTTATCAGAGATTTAAGTGAATAAGCTACAGTGTCCAAGGTACAAAACATAATATATTCTACGAGGTGTCATAAGCAAGTCATTAGAATACTTTCCTACTAAATTTATAAGACATAAGCATTCAATATTTGAGTAAACAAAGAGAAAATAAAGCTATCTATTGGGTTTCACTAAAAAGTCCATTGGAAGACTTGACTATTGTTGTTAAAAGACATAGGCATTCATATTATAGAGCCACAAACCACACTAGTAAAATAAAAACATAATAACATGGGATTCGAACCAATGACAGTCTTAATTTCATAGTGCAAACCCAACACCATACTAACTGTGCTAACCAGACTGTGCATACCAGACACACGATTTATCAGAGATTTAAGTGAATAAGCTACAGTGTCCAAGGTACTAAACATAATATATTCTATGGGGTGTCATAAGCAAGTCATTAGAATACTTTCCTACTAAATTTATAAGACATAAGCATTCAATATTTGAGTAAACAAAGAGAAAATAAAGCTATCTATTGGGTTTCACTAAAAAGTCCATTGGAAGACTTGACTATTGTTGGTAAAAGACATAGGCATTCATATTATAGAGCCACAAACCACACTAGTAAAATAAAAACATGATAACATGGGATTCGAACCAATGACAGTCTTAATTTTATAGTGCAAACCCAACACCTTACTAACTGTGCTAACCAGAGTGTGCATACCAGATGAACAATTTATCAGAGATTTAAGTGAATAAGCTACAGTAACCAAGGTACTAAACATAATATATTCTATGGGGTGTCATAAGCAAGTCATTAGAATACTTTCCTACTAAATTTACAAGACATAAGCATTCAATATTTGAGTAAACAAAGAGAAAATAAAGCTATCTATTGGGTTTCACTAAAAAGTCCAGTGGAAGACTTGACTATTGTTGTTAAAAGACATAGGCATTCATATTATAGAGCCACAAACCACACTAGTAAAATAAAAACATGATAATATGGGATTTGAACCAAGGACAGTCTTAATTTGATAGTACAAACCCAACACCTTACTAACTGTGCTAACCAGACTGTGCATACCAGAAACACAATTTATCAGAGATTTAAGTGAATAAGCTACAGTGTCCAAGGTACAAAACATAATATATTCTATGAGGTGTCATAAGCAAGTCATTAGAATACTTTCCTACTAAATTTATAAGACATAAGCATTCAATATTTGAGTAAACAAAGAGAAAATAAAGCAATCTATTGGGTTTCACTAAAAAGTCCATTAGAAGACTTGACTATTGTTGTTAAAAGACATAGGCATTCATATTATAGAGATACAAACCACACTAGTAAAATAAAAACATGATAACATGGGATTCGAACCAATGACAGTCTTAATTTCATAGTGCAAAGCCAACACCATACAAACTGTGCTAACCAGACTGTGCATACCAGACACACAATTTATCAGAGATTTAAGTGAATAAGCTACAGTGTCCAAGGTACTAAACATAATATATTCTATGGGGTGTCATAAGCAAGTCATTAGAATACTTTCCTACTAAATTTATAAGACATAAGCATTCAATATTTGAGTAAACAAAGAGAAAATAAAGCTATCTATTGGGTTTCACTAAAAAGTCCATTGGAAGACTTGACTATTGTTGTTAAAAGACATAGGCATTCATATTATAGAGCCACAAACCACACTAGTAAAATAAAAACATGATAACATGGGATTCGAACCAATGACTGTCTTAATTTGATAGTGCAAACCCAACACTTTGCTAACTGTGCTAACCAGACTGTGCATACCAGACACACAATTTATCAGAGATTTAAGTGAATAAGCTACAGTGTCCAAGGTACTAAACATAATATATTCTTTGAGGTGTCATAAGCAAGTTATTAGAATACTTTCCTACTAAATTTATAAGACATTAGCATTCAATATTTTAGTAAACAAGGAGAAAATAAAGCTATCTATTGGGTTTCACTAAAAAGTCCATTGGAAGACTTGACTATTGTTGTTAAAAGACATAGGCATTCATTTTATAGAGCCACAAACCACACTAGTAAAATAAAAACATGATAACATGGGATTCGAACCAATGACAGTCTTAATTTGATAGTGCAAACCCAACACCTTACTAACTGTGCTATCCAGACTGTGCATATCAGACTCACAATTTATCAGAGATTTAAGTTAATAAGCTACAGTGTCCAAGGTACTAAACATAATATATTCTATGGGATGTCATAAGCAAGTCATTAGAATACTTTCCTACAAATTTCTAAGACATAAGCATTCAATATTTTAGTAAACAAAGAGAAAATAAAGCTATCTATTGGGTTTCACTAAAAAGTCCATTGGAAGACTTGACTATTGTTGTTAAAAGACATAGGCATTCGTATTATAGAGCCACAAACCACACTAGTAAAATAAAAACATGATAACATGGGATTTGAACCAATGACAGTCTTAATTTCATAGTGCAAACCCAACACCATACAAACTGTGCTAACCAGACTGTGCATACCAGACACACAATTTATCAGAGATTTAAGTGAATAAGCTACAGTGTCCAAGGTACTAAACATAATATATTCTATGGGGTGTCATAAGCAAGTCATTAGAATACTTTCCTACTAAATTTATAAGACATAAGCATTCAATATTTGAGTAAACAAAGAGAAAATAAAGCTATCTATTGGGTTTCACTAAAAAGTCCATTGGAAGACTTGACTATTGTTGTTAAAAGACATAGGCATTCATATTATAGAGCCACAAACCACACTAGCAAAATAAAAACATGATAATATGGAATTCGAACCAATGACAGTCTAAATTTCAGAGTGCAAACCCAACACGTTACTAACTGTGCTAACCAGACTGTGCATACCAGACACACAATTTATCAGAGATTTAAGTGAATAAGCTACAGTGTCCAAGGTACTAAACATAATATATTCTTTGAGGTGTCATAAGCAAGTTATTAGAATACTTTCCTACTAAATTTATAAGACATTAGCATTCAATATTTTAGTAAACAAAGAGAAAATAAAGCTATCTATTGGGTTTCACTAAAAAGTCCATTGGAAGACTTGACTATTGTTGTTAAAAGACATAGGCATTCATATTATAGAGCCACAAACCACACTAGTAAAATAAAAACATGATAACATGGGATTCGAACCAATGACAGTCTTAATTTCATAGTGCAAACCCAACGCCATACTAACTGTGCTAACCAGACTGTGCATACCAGACACACAATTTATCAGAGATTTTAGTGAATAAGCTACAGTTACCAAGGTACTAAACATAATATATTCTATGGGGTGTCATAAGCAAGTCATTAGAATACTTTCCTACTAAATTTACAAGACATAAGCATTCAATATTTTAGTAAACAAAGAGAAAATAAAGCTATCTATTGGGTTTCACTAAAAAGTCCACTGGAAGACTTGACTATTGTTGTTAAAAGACATAGGCATTCATATTATAGAGCCACAAACCACACTAGTAAAATAAAAACATGATAACATGGGATTTGAACCAATGACAATCTTAATTTGATAGTGCAAACCCAACAAATTACTAAGTGTGCTAACCAGACTGTGCATACCAGACACCCAATTTATCAGAGATTTAAGTGAATAAGCTACAGTGTCCAAGGTACTAAACATAATATATTCTATGAGGTGTCATAAGCAAGTTATTAGAATACCTTCCTACTAAATTTATAAGACATAAGCATTCAATATTTGAGTAAACAAAGAGAAAATAAAGCTATCTATTGGGTTTCACTAAAAAGTCCATTGGAAGACTTGACTATTGTTGTTAAAAGACATAGGCATTCATATTATAGAGCCACAAACCACACTAGTAAAATAAAAACATGATAACATGGGATTCGAACTAATGACAGTCTTTATTTCATAGTGCAAACCCAACACCATACAAACTGTGCTAACCAGACTGTGCATACCAGACACACAATTTATCAGAGATTTAAGTGAATAAGCTACAGTGTCCAAGGTACTAAACATAATATATTCTATGGGGTGTCATAAGCAAGTCATTAGAATACTTTCCTACTAAATTTATAAGACATAAGCATTCAATATTTGAGTAAACAAAGAGAAAATAAAGCTATCTATTGGGTTTCACTAAAAAGTCCATTGGAAGACTTGACTATTGTTGTTAAAAGACATAGGCATTCATATTATAGAGCCACTAACCACACTAGTAAAATAAAAACATGATAACATGGGATTCAAACCAATGACAGTCATAATTTGATAGTGCAAACCCAACACCTTACTAACTGTGCTAACCAGACTGTGCATACCAGACACACAATTTATCAGAGATTTAAGTGAATAAGCTACAGTGTCCAATGTACAAAACACAATATATTCTTTGAGGTGTCATAAGCAAGTCATTAGAATACTTTCCTACTAAATTTATAAGACATAAGCATTCAATATTTTAGTAAACAAAGAGAAAATAAAGCTATCTATTGGGTTTCACTAAAAAGTCCATTGGAAGACTTGACTATTGTTGTTAAAAGACATAGGCATTCATATTATAGAGATACAAACCACACTAGTAAAATAAAAACATGATAACATGGGATTTGAACCAATGACAGTCTTAATTTGATAGTGCAAACCCAAAACCTTACTAACTGTGCTATCCAGACTGTGCATACCAGACTCACAATTTATCAGAGATTTAAGTGAATAAGCTACAGTGTCCAAGGTACTAAACATAATATATTCTATGGGATGTCATAAGCAAGTCATTAGAATACTTTCCTACTAAATTTATAAGACATAAGCATTCAATATTTTAGTAAACAAAGAGAAAATAAAGCTATCTATTGGGTTTCACTAAAAAGTCCATTGGAAGACTTGACTATTGTTGTTAAAAGACATAGGCATTCATATTATAGAGCCACCAACCACACTAGTAAAATAAAAACATGATAACATGGGATTCGAACCAATGACAGTCTTAATTTGATAGTGCAAACCCAACACCTTACTAACTGTGCTAACCAGAGTGTGCATACAAAATGAGCAATTTATCAGAGATTTAAGTGAATAAGCTACAGTAACCAAGGTACTAAACATAATATATTCTATGGGGTGTCATAAGCAAGTCATTAGAATACTTTCCTACTAAATTTACAAGACATAAGCATTCAATACTTGAGTAAACAAAGAGAAAATAAAGCTATCTATTGGGTTTCACTAAAAAGTCCATTGGAAGACTTGACTATTGTTGTTAAAAGACATAGGCATTCATATTATAGAGCCACAAACCACACTAGTAAAATAAAAACATGATAACATGGGATTTGAACCAATGACAGTCTTAATTTGATAGTGCAAACCCAACAAATTACTAAGTGTGCTAACCAGACTGTGCATACCAGACACCCTATTTATCAGAGATTTAAGTGAATAAGCTACAGTGTCCAAGGTACTAAACATAATATATTCTATGAGGTGTCATAAGCAAGTTATTAGAATACTTTCCTACTAAATTTATAAGACATAAGCATTCAATATTTGAGTAAACAAAGAGAAAATAAAGCTATCTATTGGGTTTCACTAAAAAGTCCATTGGAAGACTTGACTATTGTTGTTAAAAGACATAGGCATTCATATTATAGAGCCACAAACCACACTAGTAAAATAAAAACATGATAATATGGGATTTGAACCAATGACAGTCTTAATTTGATAGTACAAACCCAACACCTTACTAACTGTGCTAACCAGACTGTGCATACCAGAAACACAATTTATCAGAGATTTAAGTGAATAAGCTACAGTGTCCAAGGTACAAAACATAATATATTCTATGAGGTGTCATAAGCAAGTCATTAGAATACTTTCCTACTAAATTTATAAGACATAAGCATTCAATATTTGAGTAAACAAAGAGAAAATAAAGCAATCTATTGGGTTTCACCAAAAAGTCCATTAGAAGACTTGACTATTGTTGTTAAAAGACATAGGCATTCATATTATAGAGCCACAAACCACATTAGTAAAATAAAAACATGATAACATGGAATTCGAACCAATGACAGTCTTAATTTGATAGTGCAAACCCAACACTTTACTAACTGTGCTAACCAGACTGTGCATACCAAACTCACAATTTATCAGAGATTTAAGTGAATAAGCTACAGTGTCCAAGGTACAAAACATAATATATTCTTTGAGGTGTCATAAGCAAGTCTTTAGAATACTTTCCTACTAAATTTATAAGACATAAGCATTCAATATTTGAGTAAACAAAGAGAAAATAAAGCTATCTATTGGGTTTCACTAAAAAGTCCATTGGAAGACTTGACTATTGTTGTTAAAAGACATAGGCATTCATATTATAGAGCCACAAACCACACTAGTAAAATAAAAACATGATAACATGGGATTCGAACCAATGACAGTCTTAATTTGATAGTGCAAACCTAACACCTTACTAACTGTGCTAACCAGATTTTGCATACCAGATACCCAATTTATCAGAGATTTAAGTGAATAAGCTACAGTGTCCAAGGTACTAAACATAATATATTCTATGGGATGTCATAAGCAAGTCATTAGAATACTTTCCTACTAAATTTACAAGACATAAGCATTCAATATTTTAGTAAACAAAGAGAAAATAAAGCTATCTATTGGGTTTCACTAAAAAGTCCATTGGAAGACTTGACTATTGTTGTTAAAAGACATAGGCATTCATATTATAGAGCCACAAACCACACTAGTAAAATAAAAACATGATAACATGGGATTTGAACCAATGACAGTCTTAATTTGATAGTGCAAACCCAACAAATTACTAAGTGTGCTAACCAGACTGTGCATACCAGACACCCAATTTATCAGAGATTTAAGTGAATAAGCTACAGTGTCCAAGGTACTAAACATAATATATTCTATGGGATGTCATAAGCAAGTCATTAGAATACTTTCCTACTAAATTTACAAGACATAAGCATTCAATATTTTAGTAAACAAAGAGAAAATAAAGCTATCTATTGGGTTTCACTAAAAAGTCCATTGGAAGACTTGACTATTGTTGTTAAAAGACATAGGCATTCATATTATAGAGCCACAAACCACACTAGTAAAATAAAAACATGATAACATGGGATTTGAACCAATGACAGTCGTAATTTGATAGTGCAAACCCAACACCTTACTAACTGTGCTAACCAGACTGTGCGTACCAGACGCACAATTTATCAGAGATTTAAGTGAATAAGCTACAGTGTCCAAGGTACAAAACACAATATATTCTTTGAGGTGTCATAAGCAAGTCATTAGAATACTTTCCTACTAAATTTATAAGACATAAGCATTCAATATTTGAGTAAACAAAGAGAAAATAAAGCTATCTATTGGGTTTCACTAAAAAGTCCATTGGAAGACTTGACTATTGTTGTTAAAAGACATAGGCATTCGTATTATAGAGCCACAAACCACACTAGTAAAATAAAAACATGATAACATGGGATTCGAACCAATGACAGTCTTAATTTCATAGTGCAAACCCAACACCTTACTAACTGTGCAAACCAGACTGTGCATACCAGACACACAATTTATCAGAGATTTAAGTTAATAAGCTACAGTGTCCAAGGTACTAAACATAATATATTCTATGGGGTGTCATAAGCAAGTCATTAGAATACTTTCCTACTAAATTTATAAGACATAAGCATTCAATATTTTCGTAAACAAAGAGAAAATAAAGCTATCTATTGGGTTTCACTAAAAAGTCCATTGGAAGACTTGACTATTGTTGTTAAAAGACATAGGCATTCATATTATAGAGCCACAAACCACACTAGTAAAATAAAAACATGATAACATAGGATTCGAACCAATGACAGTCTTAATTTTATAGTGCAAACCCAACACCTTACTAACTGTGATAACCAGAGTGTGCATACCAGATGCACAATTTATCAGAGATTTAAGTGAATAAGCTACAGTAACCAAGGTACTAAACATAATATATTCTTTGAGGTGTCATAAGCAAGTTATTAGAATACTTTCCTACTAAATTTATAAGACATAAGCATTCAATATTTGAGTAAACAAAGAGAAAATAAAGCTATCTATTGGGTTTCACTAAAAAGTCCATTGGAAGACTTGACTATTGTTGTTAAAAGACATAGGCATTCATTTTATAGAGCCACAAACCACCCTAGTAAAATAAAAACATGATAATATGGGATTTGAATCAATGACAGTCTTAATTTGATAGTACAAACCCAACACCTTACAAACTGTGCTAACTAGACTGTGCATACCAGACACACAATTTATCAGAGATTTAAGTGAATAAGCTACAGTGTCCAAGGTACAAAACATAATATATTCTACGAGGTGTCATAAGCAAGTCATTAGAATACTTTCCTACTAAATTTATAAGACATAAGCATTCAATATTTGAGTAAACAAAGAGAAAATAAAGCTATCTATTGGGTTTCACTAAAAAGTCCATTGGAAGACTTGACTATTGTTGTTAAAAGACATAGGCATTCATATTATAGAGCCACAAACCACACTAGGAAAATAAAAACATGATAACATGGGATTCGAACCAATGACAGTCTTAATTTCATAGTGCAAACCCAACGCCATACTAACTGTGCTAACCAGACTGTGCATACCAAACACACAATTTATCAGAGATTTAAGTGAATAAGCTACAGTTACCAAGGTACTAAACATAATATATTCTATGGGGTGTCATAAGCAAGTCATTAGAATACTTTCCTACTAAATTTACAAGACATAAGCATTCAATATTTGAGTAAACAAAGAGAAAATAAAGCTATCTATTGGGTTTCACTAAAAAGTCCATTGGAAGACTTGACTATGGTTGTTAAAAGACATAGGCATTCATATTATAGAGCCACAAACCACACTAGTAAAATAAAAACATGATAACATGGGATTCGAACCAAGGACAGTCTTAATTTGATAGTGCAAACCTAACACCTTACTAACTGTGCTAACCAGACTTTGCATACCAGACACACAATTTATCATAGATTTAAGTGAATAAGCTACAGTGTCCAAGGTACTAAACATAATATATTCTATGGGATGTCATAAGCAAGTCATTAGAATACTTTCCTACTAAATTTACAAGACATAAGCATTCAATATTTTAGTAAACAAAGAGAAAATAAAGCTATCTATTGGGTTTCACTAAAAAGTCCATTGGAAGACTTGACTATTGTTGTTAAAAGACATAGGCATTCATACTATAGAGCCACAAACCACACTAGTAAAATAAAAACATGATAACATGGGATTTGAACCAATGACAGTCTTAATTTGATAGTGCAAACCCAACAAATTACTAACTGTGCTAACCAGACTGTGCATACCAGACACCAAATTTATCAGAGATTTAAGTGAATAAGCTACAGTGTCCAAGGTACTAAACATAATATATTCTATGAGGTGTCATAAGCAAGTTATTAGAATACGTTCCTACTAAATTTATAAGACATAAGCATTCAATATTTGAGTAAACAAAGAGAAAATAAAGCTATCTATTGGGTTTCACTAAAAAGTCCATTGGAAGACTTGACTATTGTTGTTAAAAGACATAGGCATTCATATTATAGAGCCACAAACCACACTAGTAAAATAAAAACATGATAACATGGGATTCGAACCAATGACAGTCTTAATTTCATAGTGCAAACCCAACACCATACAAACTGTGCTAACCAGACTGTGCATACCAGACACACAATTTATCAGAGATTTAAGTTAATAAGCTACAGTGTCCAAGGTACTAAGCATAATATATTCTATGGGGTGTCATAAGCAAGTCATTAGAATACTTTCCTACTAAATTTATAAGACATAATCATTCAATATTTTAGTAAACAAAGAGAAAATAAAGCTATCTATTGGGTTTCACTAAAAAGTCCATTGGAAGACTTTACTATTGTTGTTAAAAGACATAGGCATTCATATTATAGAGATACAAACCACACTAGTAAAATAAAAACATGATAACATGGGATTCGAACCAATGACTGTCTTAATTTGATAGTGCAAACCCAACACTTTGCTAACTGTGCTAACCAGACTGTGCATACCAGACACTCAATTTATCAGAGATTTAAGTGAATAAGCTACAGTGTCCAAGGTACTAAACATAATATATTCTATGAGGTGTCATAAGCAAGTCATTAGAATACTTTCCTACTAAATTTATAAGACATAAGCATTCAATATTTTAGTAACAAAGAGAAAATAAAGCTATCTATTGGGTTTCACTAAAAAGTCCATTGGAAGACTTGACTATTGTTGTTAAAAGACATAGGCATTCATATTATAGAGCCACAAACCACACTAGCAAAATAAAAACATGATAACATGGAATTCGAACCAATGACAGTCTAAATTTCAGAGTGCAAACCCAACACGTTACTAACTGTGCTAACCAGACTGTGCATACCAGACACACAATTTATCAGAGATTTAAGTGAATAAGCTACAGTGTCCAAGGTACTAAACATAATATATTCTTTGAGGTGTCATAAGCAAGTTATTAGAATACTTTCCTACTAAATTTATAAGACATTAGCATTCAATATTTTAGTAAACAAAGAGAAAATAAAGCTATCTATTGGGTTTCACTAAAAAGTCCATTGGAAGACTTGACTATTGTTGTTAAAAGACATAGACATTCATTTTATAGAGCCACAAACCACCCTAGTAAAATAAAAACATGATAATATGGGATTTGAACCAATGACAGTCTTAATTTGATAGTACAAACCCAACACCTTACAAACTGTGCTAACTAGACTGTGCATACCAGACACACAATTTATCAGAGATTTAAGTTAATAAGCTACAGTGTCCAAGGTACTAAACATAATATATTCTATGGGGTGTCATAAGCAAGTCATTAGAATACTTTCCTACTAAATTTATAAGACATAATCATTCAATATTTTAGTAAACAAAGAGAAAATAAAGCTATCTATTGGGTTTCACTAAAAAGTCCATTGGAAGACTTGACTATTGTTGTTAAAAGACATAGGCATTCATATTATAGAGCCACAAACCACACTAGTAAAATAAAAACATGATAACATGGGATTCGAACCAATGACAGTCTTAATTTGATAGTGCAAACCCAACAAATTACTAACTGTGCTAACCAGACTGTGCATACCAGACACCCAATTTATCAGAGATTTAAGTGAATAAGCTACAGTGTCCAAGGTACTAAACATAATATATTCTATGAGGTGTCATAAGCAAGTCATTAGAATACTTTCCTACTAAATTTATAAGACATTAGCATTCAATATTTTAGTAACAAAGAGAAAATAAAGCTATCTATTGGGTTTCACTAAAAAGTCCATTGGAAGACTTGACTATTGTTGTTAAAAGACATAGGCATTCATATTATAGAGCCACAAACCACACTAGCAAAATAAAAACATGATAACATGGAATTCGAACCAATGACAGTCTAAATTTCAGAGTGCAAACCCAACACGTTACTAACTGTGCTAACCAGACTGTGCATACCAGACACACAATTTATCAGAGATTTAAGTGAATAAGCTACAGTGTCCAAGGTACTAAACATAATATATTCTTTGAGGTGTCATAAGCAAGTTATTAGAATACTTTCCTACTAAATTTATAAGACATTAGCATTCAATATTTAGTAAACAAAGAGAAAATAAAGCTATCTATTGGGTTTCACTAAAAAGTCCATTGGAAGACTTGACTATTGTTGTTAAAAGACATAGGCATTCATTTTATAGAGCCACAAACCACCCTAGTAAAATAAAAACATGATAATATGGGATTTGAATCAATGACAGTCTTAATTTGATAGTACAAACCCAACACCTTACAAACTGTGCTAACTAGACTGTGCATACCAGACACACAATTTATCAGAGATTTAAGTGAATAAGCTACAGTGTCCAAGGTACAAAACATAATATATTCTACGAGGTGTCATAAGCAAGTCATTAGAATACTTTCCTACTAAATTTATAAGACATAAGCATTCAATATTTGAGTAAACAAAGAGAAAATAAAGCTATCTATTGGGTTTCACTAAAAAGTCCATTGGAAGACTTGACTATTGTTGTTAAAAGACATAGGCATTCATATTATAGAGCCACAAACCACACTAGGAAAATAAAAACATGATAACATGGGATTCGAACCAATGACAGTCTTAATTTCATAGTGCAAACCCAACGCCATACTAACTGTGCTAACCAGACTGTGCATACCAAACACACAATTTATCAGAGATTTAAGTGAATAAGCTACAGTTACCAAGGTACTAAACATAATATATTCTATGGGGTGTCATAAGCAAGTCATTAGAATACTTTCCTACTAAATTTACAAGACATAAGCATTCAATATTTGAGTAAACAAAGAGAAAATAAAGCTATCTATTGGGTTTCACTAAAAAGTCCATTGGAAGACTTGACTATGGTTGTTAAAAGACATAGGCATTCATATTATAGAGCCACAAACCACACTAGTAAAATAAAAACATGATAACATGGGATTCGAACCAAGGACAGTCTTAATTTGATAGTGCAAACCTAACACCTTACTAACTGTGCTAACCAGACTTTGCATACCAGACACACAATTTATCATAGATTTAAGTGAATAAGCTACAGTGTCCAAGGTACTAAACATAATATATTCTATGGGATGTCATAAACAAGTCATTAGAATACTTTCCTACTAAATTTACAAGACATAAGCATTCAATATTTTAGTAAACAAAGAGAAAATAAAGCTATCTATTGGGTTTCACTAAAAAGTCCATTGGAAGACTTGACTATTGTTGTTAAAAGACATAGGCATTCATACTATAGAGCCACAAACCACACTAGTAAAATAAAAACATGATAACATGGGATTTGAACCAATGACAGTCTTAATTTGATAGTGCAAACCCAACAAATTACTAACTGTGCTAACCAGACTGTGCATACCAGACACCAAATTTATCAGAGATTTAAGTGAATAAGCTACAGTGTCCAAGGTACTAAACATAATATATTCTATGAGGTGTCATAAGCAAGTTATTAGAATACTTTCCTACTAAATTTATAAGACATAAGCATTCAATATTTGAGTAAACAAAGAGAAAATAAAGCTATCTATTGGGTTTCACTAAAAAGTCCATTGGAAGACTTGACTATTGTTGTTAAAAGACATAGGCATTCATATTATAGAGCCACAAACCACACTAGTAAAATAAAAACATGATAACATGGGATTCGAACCAATGACAGTCTTATTTTCATAGTGCAAACCCAACACCATACAAACTGTGCTAACCAGACTGTGCATACCAGACACACAATTTATCAGAGATTTAAGTTAATAAGCTACAGTGTCCAAGGTACTAAACATAATATATTCTATGGGGTGTCATAAGCAAGTCATTAGAATACTTTCCTACTAAATTTATAAGACATAATCATTCAATATTTTAGTAAACAAAGAGAAAATAAAGCTATCTATTGGGTTTCACTAAAAAGTCCATTGGAAGACTTGACTATTGTTGTTAAAAGACATAGGCATTCATATTATAGAGATACAAACCACACTAGTAAAATAAAAACATGATAACATGGGATTCGCACCAATGACTGTCTTAATTTGATAGTGCAAACCCAACACTTTGCTAACTGTGCTAACCAGACTGTGCATACCAGACACTCAATTTATCAGAGATTTAAGTGAATAAGCTACAGTGTCCAAGGTACTAAACATAATATATTCTATGAGGTGTCATAAGCAAGTCATTAGAATACTTTCCTACTAAATTTATAAGACATAAGCATTCAATATTTTAGTAACAAAGAGAAAATAAAGCTATCTATTGGGTTTCACTAAAAAGTCCATTGGAAGACTTGACTATTGTTGTTAAAAGACATAGGCATTCATATTATAGAGCCACAAACCACACTAGCAAAATAAAAACATGATAACATGGAATTCGAACCAATGACAGTCTAAATTTCAGAGTGCAAACCCAACACGTTACTAACTGTGCTAACCAGACTGTGCATACCAGACACACAATTTATCAGAGATTTAAGTGAATAAGCTACAGTGTCCAAGGTACTAAACATAATATATTCTTTGAGGTGTCATAAGCAAGTTATTAGAATACTTTCCTACTAAATTTATAAGACATTAGCATTCAATATTTTAGTAAACAAAGAGAAAATAAAGCTATCTATTGGGTTTCACTAAAAAGTCCATTGGAAGACTTGACTATTGTTGTTAAAAGACATAGACATTCATTTTATAGAGCCACAAACCACCCTAGTAAAATAAAAACATGATAATATGGGATTTGAACCAATGACAGTCTTAATTTGATAGTACAAACCCAACACCTTACAAACTGTGCTAACTAGACTATGCATACCAGACACACAATTTATCAGAGATTTAAGTAAATAAGCTACAGTGTCCAAGGTACTAAACATAATATATTCTATGGGGTGTCATAAGCAAGTCATTAGAATACTTTCCTACTAAATTTATAAGACATAATCATTCAATATTTTAGTAAACAAAGAGAAAATAAAGCTATCTATTGGGTTTCACTAAAAAGTCCATTGGAAGACTTGACTATTGTTGTTAAAAGACATAGGCATTCATATTATAGAGCCACAAACCACACTAGTAAAATAAAAACATGATAACATGGGATTCGAACCAATGACAGTCTTAATTTTATAGTGCAAACCCAACACCTTACTAACTGTGCTAACCAGAGTGTGCATACCAGATGAACAATTTATCAGAGATTTAAGTGAATAAGCTACAGTAACCAAGGTACTAAACATAATATATTCTTTGAGGTGTCATAAGCAAGTCATTAGAATACTTTCCTACTAAATTTATAAGACATAAGCATTCAATATTTGAGTAAACAAAGAGAAAATAAAGCAATCTATTGGGTTTCACCAAAAAGTCCATTAGAAGACTTGACTATTGTTGTTAAAAGACATAGGCATTCATATTATAGAGCCACAAACCACATTAGTAAAATAAAAACATGATAACATGGAATTCGAACCAATGACAGTCTTAATTTGATAGTGCAAACCCAACACTTTACTAACTGTGCTAACCAGACTGTGCATACCAAACTCACAATTTATCAGAGATTTAAGTGAATAAGCTACAGTGTCCAAGGTACAAAACATAATATATTCTTTGAGGTGTCATAAGCAAGTCTTTAGAATACTTTCCTACTAAATTTATAAGACATAAGCATTCAATATTTGAGTAAACAAAGAGAAAATAAAGCTATCTATTGGGTTTCACTAAAAAGTCCATTGGAAGACTTGACTATTGTTGTTAAAAGACATAGGCATTCATATTATAGAGCCACAAACCACACTAGTAAAATAAAAACATGATAACATGGGATTCGAACCAATGACAGTCTTAATTTGATAGTGCAAACCTAACACCTTACTAACTGTGCTAACCAGATTTTGCATACCAGACACCCAATTTATCAGAGATTTAAGTGAATAAGCTACAGTGTCCAAGGTACTAAACATAATATATTCTATGGGATGTCATAAGCAAGTCATTAGAATACTTTCCTACTAAATTTACAAGACATAAGCATTCAATATTTTAGTAAACAAAGAGAAAATAAAGCTATCTATTGGGTTTCACTAAAAAGTCCATTGGAAGACTTGACTATTGTTGTTAAAAGACATAGGCATTCATATTATAGAGCCACAAACCACACTAGTAAAATAAAAACATGATAACATGGGATTTGAACCAATGACAGTCGTAATTTGATAGTGCAAACCCAACACCTTACCAACTGTGCTAACCAGACTGTGCGTACCAGACACACAATTTATCAGAGATTTAAGTGAATAAGCTACAGTGTCCAAGGTACAAAACACAATATATTCTTTGAGGTGTCATAAGCAAGTCATTAGAATACTTTCCTACTAAATTTATAAGACATAAGCATTCAATATTTGAGTAAACAAAGAGAAAATAAAGCTATCTATTGGGTTTCACTAAAAAGTCCATTGGAAGACTTGACTATTGTTGTTAAAAGACATAGGCATTCGTATTATAGAGCCACAAACCACACTAGTAAAATAAAAACATGATAACATGGGATTCGAACCAATGACAGTCTTAATTTCATAGTGCAAACCCAACACCTTACTAACTGTGCAAACCAGACTGTGCATACCAGACACACAATTTATCAGAGATTTAAGTTAATAAGCTACAGTGTCCAAGGTACTAAACATAATATATTCTATGGGGTGTCATAAGCAAGTCATTAGAATACTTTCCTACTAAATTTATAAGACATAAGCATTCAATATTTTCGTAAACAAAGAGAAAATAAAGCTATCTATTGGGTTTCACTAAAAAGTCCATTGGAAGACTTGACTATTGTTGTTAAAAGACATAGGCATTCATATTATAGAGCCACAAACCACACTAGTAAAATAAAAACATGATAACATGGGATTCGAACCAATGACAGTCTTAATTTTATAGTGCAAACCCAACACCTTACTAACTGTGATAACCAGAGTGTGCATACCAGATGCACAATTTATCAGAGATTTAAGTGAATAAGCTACAGTAACCAAGGTACTAAACATAATATATTCTTTGAGGTGTCATAAGCAAGTCATTAGAATACTTTCCTACTAAATTTATAAGACATAAGCATTCAATATTTGAGTAAACAAAGAGAAAATAAAGCTATCTATTGGGTTTCACTAAAAAGTCCATTGGAAGACTTGACTATTGTTGTTAAAAGACATAGGCATTCATATTATAGAGATACAAACCACACTAGTAAAATAAAAACATGATAACATGGGATTCGAACCAATGACTGTCTTAATTTGATAGTGCAAACCCAACACTTTGCTAACTGTGCTAACCAGACTGTGCATACCAGACACTCAATTTATCAGAGATTTAAGTGAATAAGCTACAGTGTCCAAGGTACTAAACATAATATATTCTATGAGGTGTCATAAGCAAGTCATTAGAATACTTTCCTACTAAATTTATAAGACATAAGCATTCAATATTTTAGTAACAAAGAGAAAATAAAGCTATCTATTGGGTTTCACTAAAAAGTCCATTGGAAGACTTGACTATTGTTGTTAAAAGACATAGGCATTCATATTATAGAGCCACAAACCACACTAGCAAAATAAAAACATGATAACATGGAATTCGAACCAATGACAGTCTAAATTTCAGAGTGCAAACCCAACACGTTACTAACTGTGCTAACCAGACTGTGCATACCAGACACACAATTTATCAGAGATTTAAGTGAATAAGCTACAGTGTCCAAGGTACTAAACATAATATATTCTTTGAGGTGTCATAAGCAAGTTATTAGAATACTTTCCTACTAAATTTACAAGACATAAGCATTCAATATTTGAGTAAACAAAGAGAAAATAAAGCTATCTATTGGGTTTCACTAAAAAGTCCATTGGAAGACTTGACTATTGTTGTTAAAAGACATAGGCATTCATTTTATAGAGCCACAAACCACCCTAGTAAAATAAAAACATGATAATATGGGATTTGAATCAATGACAGTCTTAATTTGATAGTACAAACCCAACACCTTACAAACTGTGCTAACTAGACTGTGCATACCAGACACACAATTTATCAGAGATTTAAGTGAATAAGCTACAGTGTCCAAGGTACAAAACATAATATATTCTACGAGGTGTCATAAGCAAGTCATTAGAATACTTTCCTACTAAATTTATAAGACATAAGCATTCAATATTTGAGTAAACAAAGAGAAAATAAAGCTATCTATTGGGTTTCACTAAAAAGTCCATTGGAAGACTTGACTATTGTTGTTAAAAGACATAGGCATTCATATTATAGAGCCACAAACCACACTAGGAAAATAAAAACATGATAACATGGGATTCGAACCAATGACAGTCTTAATTTCATAGTGCAAACCCAACGCCATACTAACTGTGCTAACCAGACTGTGCATACCAAACACACAATTTATCAGAGATTTAAGTGAATAAGCTACAGTTACCAAGGTACTAAACATAATATATTCTATGGGGTGTCATAAGCAAGTCATTAGAATACTTTCCTACTAAATTTACAAGACATAAGCATTCAATATTTGAGTAAACAAAGAGAAAATAAAGCTATCTATTGGGTTTCACTAAAAAGTCCATTGGAAGACTTGACTATGGTTGTTAAAAGACATAGGCATTCATATTATAGAGCCACAAACCACACTAGTAAAATAAAAACATGATAACATGGGATTCGAACCAAGGACAGTCTTAATTTGATAGTGCAAACCTAACACCTTACTAACTGTGCTAACCAGACTTTGCATACCAGACACACAATTTATCATAGATTTAAGTGAATAAGCTACAGTGTCCAAGGTACTAAACATAATATATTCTATGGGATGTCATAAGCAAGTCATTAGAATACTTTCCTACTAAATTTACAAGACATAAGCATTCAATATTTTAGTAAACAAAGAGAAAATAAAGCTATCTATTGGGTTTCACTAAAAAGTCCATTGGAAGACTTGACTATTGTTGTTAAAAGACATAGGCATTCATACTATAGAGCCACAAACCACACTAGTAAAATAAAAACATGATAACATGGGATTTGAACCAATGACAGTCTTAATTTGATAGTGCAAACCCAACAAATTACTAACTGTGCTAACCAGACTGTGCATACCAGACACCAAATTTATCAGAGATTTAAGTGAATAAGCTACAGTGTCCAAGGTACTAAACATAATATATTCTATGAGGTGTCATAAGCAAGTTATTAGAATACTTTCCTACTAAATTTATAAGACATAAGCATTCAATATTTGAGTAAACAAAGAGAAAATAAAGCTATCTATTGGGTTTCACTAAAAAGTCCATTGGAAGACTTGACTATTGTTGTTAAAAGACATAGGCATTCATATTATAGAGCCACAAACCACACTAGTAAAATAAAAACATGATAACATGGGATTCGAACCAATGACAGTCTTAATTTCATAGTGCAAACCCAACACCATACAAACTGTGCTAACCAGACTGTGCATACCAGACACACAATTTATCAGAGATTTAAGTTAATAAGCTACAGTGTCCAAGGTACTAAACATAATATATTCTATGGGGTGTCATAAGCAAGTCATTAGAATACTTTCCTACTAAATTTACAAGACATAAGCATTCAATATTTTAGTAAACAAAGAGAAAATAAAGCTATCTATTGGGTTTCACTAAAAAGTCCATTGGAAGACTTGACTATTGTTGTTAAAAGACATAGGCATTCATATTATAGAGCCACAAACCACACTAGTAAAATAAAAACATGATAACATGGGATTTGAACCAATGACAGTCGTAATTTGATAGTGCAAACCCAACACCTTACCAACTGTGCTAACCAGACTGTGCGTACCAGACACACAATTTATCAGAGATTTAAGTGAATAAGCTACAGTGTCCAAGGTACAAAACACAATATATTCTTTGAGGTGTCATAAGCAAGTCATTAGAATACTTTCCTACTAAATTTATAAGACATAAGCATTCAATATTTGAGTAAACAAAGAGAAAATAAAGCTATCTATTGGGTTTCACTAAAAAGTCCATTGGAAGACTTGACTATTGTTGTTAAAAGACATAGGCATTCGTATTATAGAGCCACAAACCACACTAGTAAAATAAAAACATGATAACATGGGATTCGAACCAATGACAGTCTTAATTTCATAGTGCAAACCCAACACCTTACTAACTGTGCAAACCAGACTGTGCATACCAGACACACAATTTATCAGAGATTTAAGTTAATAAGCTACAGTGTCCAAGGTACTAAACATAATATATTCTATGGGGTGTCATAAGCAAGTCATTAGAATACTTTCCTACTAAATTTATAAGACATAAGCATTCAATATTTTCGTAAACAAAGAGAAAATAAAGCTATCTATTGGGTTTCACTAAAAAGTCCATTGGAAGACTTGACTATTGTTGTTAAAAGACATAGGCATTCATATTATAGAGCCACAAACCACACTAGTAAAATAAAAACATGATAACATGGGATTCGAACCAATGACAGTCTTAATTTTATAGTGCAAACCCAACACCTTACTAACTGTGATAACCAGAGTGTGCATACCAGATGCACAATTTATCAGAGATTTAAGTGAATAAGCTACAGTAACCAAGGTACTAAACATAATATATTCTTTGAGGTGTCATAAGCAAGTCATTAGAATACTTTCCTACTAAATTTATAAGACATAAGCATTCAATATTTGAGTAAACAAAGAGAAAATAAAGCTATCTATTGGGTTTCACTAAAAAGTCCATTGGAAGACTTGACTATTGTTGTTAAAAGACATAGGCATTCATATTATAGAGATACAAACCACACTAGTAAAATAAAAACATGATAACATGGGATTCGAACCAATGACTGTCTTAATTTGATAGTGCAAACCCAACACTTTGCTAACTGTGCTAACCAGACTGTGCATACCAGACACTCAATTTATCAGAGATTTAAGTGAATAAGCTACAGTGTCCAAGGTACTAAACATAATATATTCTATGAGGTGTCATAAGCAAGTCATTAGAATACTTTCCTACTAAATTTATAAGACATAAGCATTCAATATTTTAGTAACAAAGAGAAAATAAAGCTATCTATTGGGTTTCACTAAAAAGTCCATTGGAAGACTTGACTATTGTTGTTAAAAGACATAGGCATTCATATTATAGAGCCACAAACCACACTAGCAAAATAAAAACATGATAACATGGAATTCGAACCAATGACAGTCTAAATTTCAGAGTGCAAACCCAACACGTTACTAACTGTGCTAACCAGACTGTGCATACCAGACACACAATTTATCAGAGATTTAAGTGAATAAGCTACAGTGTCCAAGGTACTAAACATAATATATTCTTTGAGGTGTCATAAGCAAGTTATTAGAATACTTTCCTACAAAATTTACAAGACATAAGCATTCAATATTTGAGTAAACAAAGAGAAAATAAAGCTATCTATTGGGTTTCACTAAAAAGTCCATTGGAAGACTTGACTATTGTTGTTAAAAGACATAGGCATTCATTTTATAGAGCCACAAACCACCCTAGTAAAATAAAAACATGATAATATGGGATTTGAATCAATGACAGTCTTAATTTGATAGTACAAACCCAACACCTTACAAACTGTGCTAACTAGACTGTGCATACCAGACACACAATTTATCAGAGATTTAAGTGAATAAGCTACAGTGTCCAAGGTACAAAACATAATATATTCTACGAGGTGTCATAAGCAAGTCATTAGAATACTTTCCTACTAAATTTATAAGACATAAGCATTCAATATTTGAGTAAACAAAGAGAAAATAAAGCTATCTATTGGGTTTCACTAAAAAGTCCATTGGAAGACTTGACTATTGTTGTTAAAAGACATAGGCATTCATATTATAGAGCCACAAACCACACTAGGAAAATAAAAACATGATAACATGGGATTCGAACCAATGACAGTCTTAATTTCATAGTGCAAACCCAACGCCATACTAACTGTGCTAACCAGACTGTGCATACCAAACACACAATTTATCAGAGATTTAAGTGAATAAGCTACAGTTACCAAGGTACTAAACATAATATATTCTATGGGGTGTCATAAGCAAGTCATTAGAATACTTTCCTACTAAATTTACAAGACATAAGCATTCAATATTTGAGTAAACAAAGAGAAAATAAAGCTATCTATTGGGTTTCACTAAAAAGTCCATTGGAAGACTTGACTATGGTTGTTAAAAGACATAGGCATTCATATTATAGAGCCACAAACCACACTAGTAAAATAAAAACATGATAACATGGGATTCGAACCAAGGACAGTCTTAATTTGATAGTGCAAACCTAACACCTTACTAACTGTGCTAACCAGACTTTGCATACCAGACACACAATTTATCATAGATTTAAGTGAATAAGCTACAGTGTCCAAGGTACTAAACATAATATATTCTATGGGATGTCATAAGCAAGTCATTAGAATACTTTCCTACTAAATTTACAAGACATAAGCATTCAATATTTTAGTAAACAAAGAGAAAATAAAGCTATCTATTGGGTTTCACTAAAAAGTCCATTGGAAGACTTGACTATTGTTGTTAAAAGACATAGGCATTCATACTATAGAGCCACAAACCACACTAGTAAAATAAAAACATGATAACATGGGATTTGAACCAATGACAGTCTTAATTTGATAGTGCAAACCCAACAAATTACTAACTGTGCTAACCAGACTGTGCATACCAGACACCAAATTTATCAGAGATTTAAGTGAATAAGCTACAGTGTCCAAGGTACTAAACATAATATATTCTATGAGGTGTCATAAGCAAGTTATTAGAATACTTTCCTACTAAATTTATAAGACATAAGCATTCAATATTTGAGTAAACAAAGAGAAAATAAAGCTATCTATTGGGTTTCACTAAAAAGTCCATTGGAAGACTTGACTATTGTTGTTAAAAGACATAGGCATTCATATTATAGAGCCACAAACCACACTAGTAAAATAAAAACATGATAACATGGGATTCGAACCAATGACAGTCTTAATTTCATAGTGCAAACCCAACACCATACAAACTGTGCTAACCAGACTGTGCATACCAGACACACAATTTATCAGAGATTTAAGTTAATAAGCTACAGTGTCCAAGGTACTAAACATAATATATTCTATGGGGTGTCATAAGCAAGTCATTAGAATACTTTCCTACTAAATTTATAAGACATAATCATTCAATATTTTAGTAAACAAAGAGAAAATAAAGCTATCTATTGGGTTTCACTAAAAAGTCCATTGGAAGACTTGACTATTGTTGTTAAAAGACATAGGCATTCATATTATAGAGATACAAACCACACTAGTAAAATAAAAACATGATAACATGGGATTCGAACCAATGACTGTCTTAATTTGATAGTGCAAACCCAACACTTTGCTAACTGTGCTAACCAGACTGTGCATACCAGACACTCAATTTATCAGAGATTTAAGTGAATAAGCTACAGTGTCCAAGGTACTAAACATAATATATTCTATGAGGTGTCATAAGCAAGTCATTAGAATACTTTCCTACTAAATTTATAAGACATAAGCATTCAATATTTTAGTAACAAAGAGAAAATAAAGCTATCTATTGGGTTTCACTAAAAAGTCCATTGGAAGACTTGACTATTGTTGTTAAAAGACATAGGCATTCATATTATAGAGCCACAAACCACACTAGCAAAATAAAAACATGATAACATGGAATTCGAACCAATGACAGTCTAAATTTCAGAGTGCAAACCCAACACGTTACTAACTGTGCTAACCAGACTGTGCATACCAGACACACAATTTATCAGAGATTTAAGTGAATAAGCTACAGTGTCCAAGGTACTAAACATAATATATTCTTTGAGGTGTCATAAGCAAGTTATTAGAATACTTTCCTACTAAATTTATAAGACATTAGCATTCAATATTTTAGTAAACAAAGAGAAAATAAAGCTATCTATTGGGTTTCACTAAAAAGTCCATTGGAAGACTTGACTATTGTTGTTAAAAGACATAGACATTCATTTTATAGAGCCACAAACCACCCTAGTAAAATAAAAACATGATAATATGGGATTTGAACCAATGACAGTCTTAATTTGATAGTACAAACCCAACACCTTACAAACTGTGCTAACTAGACTGTGCATACCAGACACACAATTTATCAGAGATTTAAGTTAATAAGCTACAGTGTCCAAGGTACTAAACATAATATATTCTATGGGGTGTCATAAGCAAGTCATTAGAATACTTTCCTACTAAATTTATAAGACATAATCATTCAATATTTTAGTAAACAAAGAGAAAATAAAGCTATCTATTGGGTTTCACTAAAAAGTCCATTGGAAGACTTGACTATTGTTGTTAAAAGACATAGGCATTCATATTATAGAGCCACAAACCACACTAGTAAAATAAAAACATGATAACATGGGATTCGAACCAATGACAGTCTTAATTTTATAGTGCAAACCCAACACCTTACTAACTGTGCTAACCAGAGTGTGCATACCAGATGCACAATTTATCAGAGATTTAAGTGAATAAGCTACAGTAACCAAGGTACTAAACATAATATATTCTTTGAGGTGTCATAAGCAAGTCATTAGAATACTTTCCTACTAAATTTATAAGACATAAGCATTCAATATTTGAGTAAACAAAGAGAAAATAAAGCTATCTATTGGGTTTCACTAAAAAGTCCATTGGAAGACTTGACTATTGTTGTTAAAAGACATAGGCATTCATATTATAGAGCCACAAACCACACTAGCAAAATAAAAACATGATAACATGGAATTCGAACCAATGACAGTCTAAATTTCAGAGTGCAAACCCAACACGTTACTAACTGTGCTAACCAGACTGTGCATACCAGACACACAATTTATCAGAGATTTAAGTGAATAAGCTACAGTGTCCAAGGTACTAAACATAATATATTCTTTGAGGTGTCATAAGCAAGTTATTAGAATACTTTCCTACAAAATTTACAAGACATAAGCATTCAATATTTGAGTAAACAAAGAGAAAATAAAGCTATCTATTGGGTTTCACTAAAAAGTCCATTGGAAGACTTGACTATTGTTGTTAAAAGACATAGGCATTCATTTTATAGAGCCACAAACCACCCTAGTAAAATAAAAACATGATAATATGGGATTTGAATCAATGACAGTCTTAATTTGATAGTACAAACCCAACACCTTACAAACTGTGCTAACTAGACTGTGCATACCAGACACACAATTTATCAGAGATTTAAGTGAATAAGCTACAGTGTCCAAGGTACAAAACATAATATATTCTACGAGGTGTCATAAGCAAGTCATTAGAATACTTTCCTACTAAATTTATAAGACATAAGCATTCAATATTTGAGTAAACAAAGAGAAAATAAAGCTATCTATTGGGTTTCACTAAAAAGTCCATTGGAAGACTTGACTATTGTTGTTAAAAGACATAGGCATTCATATTATAGAGCCACAAACCACACTAGGAAAATAAAAACATGATAACATGGGATTCGAACCAATGACAGTCTTAATTTCATAGTGCAAACCCAACGCCATACTAACTGTGCTAACCAGACTGTGCATACCAAACACACAATTTATCAGAGATTTAAGTGAATAAGCTACAGTTACCAAGGTACTAAACATAATATATTCTATGGGGTGTCATAAGCAAGTCATTAGAATACTTTCCTACTAAATTTACAAGACATAAGCATTCAATATTTGAGTAAACAAAGAGAAAATAAAGCTATCTATTGGGTTTCACTAAAAAGTCCATTGGAAGACTTGACTATGGTTGTTAAAAGACATAGGCATTCATATTATAGAGCCACAAACCACACTAGTAAAATAAAAACATGATAACATGGGATTCGAACCAAGGACAGTCTTAATTTGATAGTGCAAACCTAACACCTTACTAACTGTGCTAACCAGACTTTGCATACCAGACACACAATTTATCATAGATTTAAGTGAATAAGCTACAGTGTCCAAGGTACTAAACATAATATATTCTATGGGATGTCATAAGCAAGTCATTAGAATACTTTCCTACTAAATTTACAAGACATAAGCATTCAATATTTTAGTAAACAAAGAGAAAATAAAGCTATCTATTGGGTTTCACTAAAAAGTCCATTGGAAGACTTGACTATTGTTGTTAAAAGACATAGGCATTCATACTATAGAGCCACAAACCACACTAGTAAAATAAAAACATGATAACATGGGATTTGAACCAATGACAGTCTTAATTTGATAGTGCAAACCCAACAAATTACTAACTGTGCTAACCAGACTGTGCATACCAGACACCAAATTTATCAGAGATTTAAGTGAATAAGCTACAGTGTCCAAGGTACTAAACATAATATATTCTATGAGGTGTCATAAGCAAGTTATTAGAATACTTTCCTACTAAATTTATAAGACATAAGCATTCAATATTTGAGTAAACAAAGAGAAAATAAAGCTATCTATTGGGTTTCACTAAAAAGTCCATTGGAAGACTTGACTATTGTTGTTAAAAGACATAGGCATTCATATTATAGAGCCACAAACCACACTAGTAAAATAAAAACATGATAACATGGGATTCGAACCAATGACAGTCTTAATTTCATAGTGCAAACCCAACACCATACAAACTGTGCTAACCAGACTGTGCATACCAGACACACAATTTATCAGAGATTTAAGTTAATAAGCTACAGTGTCCAAGGTACTAAACATAATATATTCTATGGGGTGTCATAAGCAAGTCATTAGAATACTTTCCTACTAAATTTATAAGACATAATCATTCAATATTTTAGTAAACAAAGAGAAAATAAAGCTATCTATTGGGTTTCACTAAAAAGTCCATTGGAAGACTTGACTATTGTTGTTAAAAGACATAGGCATTCATATTATAGAGATACAAACCACACTAGTAAAATAAAAACATGATAACATGGGATTCGAACCAATGACTGTCTTAATTTGATAGTGCAAACCCAACACTTTGCTAACTGTGCTAACCAGACTGTGCATACCAGACACTCAATTTATCAGAGATTTAAGTGAATAAGCTACAGTGTCCAAGGTACTAAACATAATATATTCTATGAGGTGTCATAAGCAAGTCATTAGAATACTTTCCTACTAAATTTATAAGACATAAGCATTCAATATTTTAGTAACAAAGAGAAAATAAAGCTATCTATTGGGTTTCACTAAAAAGTCCATTGGAAGACTTGACTATTGTTGTTAAAAGACATAGGCATTCATATTATAGAGCCACAAACCACACTAGCAAAATAAAAACATGATAACATGGAATTCGAACCAATGACAGTCTAAATTTCAGAGTGCAAACCCAACACGTTACTAACTGTGCTAACCAGACTGTGCATACCAGACACACAATTTATCAGAGATTTAAGTGAATAAGCTACAGTGTCCAAGGTACTAAACATAATATATTCTTTGAGGTGTCATAAGCAAGTTATTAGAATACTTTCCTACTAAATTTATAAGACATTAGCATTCAATATTTTAGTAAACAAAGAGAAAATAAAGCTATCTATTGGGTTTCACTAAAAAGTCCATTGGAAGACTTGACTATTGTTGTTAAAAGACATAGACATTCATTTTATAGAGCCACAAACCACCCTAGTAAAATAAAAACATGATAATATGGGATTTGAACCAATGACAGTCTTAATTTGATAGTACAAACCCAACACCTTACAAACTGTGCTAACTAGACTGTGCATACCAGACACACAATTTATCAGAGATTTAAGTTAATAAGCTACAGTGTCCAAGGTACTAAACATAATATATTCTATGGGGTGTCATAAGCAAGTCATTAGAATACTTTCCTACTAAATTTATAAGACATAATCATTCAATATTTTAGTAAACAAAGAGAAAATAAAGCTATCTATTGGGTTTCACTAAAAAGTCCATTGGAAGACTTGACTATTGTTGTTAAAAGACATAGGCATTCATATTATAGAGCCACAAACCACACTAGTAAAATAAAAACATGATAACATGGGATTCGAACCAATGACAGTCTTAATTTTATAGTGCAAACCCAACACCTTACTAACTGTGCTAACCAGAGTGTGCATACCAGATGCACAATTTATCAGAGATTTAAGTGAATAAGCTACAGTAACCAAGGTACTAAACATAATATATTCTTTGAGGTGTCATAAGCAAGTCATTAGAATACTTTCCTACTAAATTTATAAGACATAAGCATTCAATATTTGAGTAAACAAAGAGAAAATAAAGCTATCTATTGGGTTTCACTAAAAAGTCCATTGGAAGACTTGACTATTGTTGTTAAAAGACATAGGCATTCATATTATAGAGCCACAAACCACACTAGTAAAATAAAAACATGATAACATGGGATTCGAACCAATGACTATCTTAATTTGATGGTGCAAACCCAACACTTTACTAACTGTGCTAACCAGACTGTGCATACCAGACTCTCAATTTATCAGAGATTTAAGTGAATAAGCTACAGTGTCCAAGGTACTAAACATAATATATTCTATGAGGTGTCATAAGCAAGTTATTAGAATACTTTCCTACTAAATTTATAAGACATAAGCATTCAATTTTTTAGTAAACAAAGAGAAAATAAAGCTATCTATTGGGTTTCACTAAAAAGTCCATTGGAAGACTTGACTATTGTTGTTAAAAGACATAGGCATTCATATTATAGAGCCACCAACCACACTAGTAAAATAAAAACATGATAACATGGGATTCGAACAAATGACAGTCTTAATTTGATAGTGCAAACACAACAAATTACTAACTGTGCTAACCAGACTGTGCATACCAGACACACAATTTTTCAGAGATTTAAGTGAATAAGCTACAGTGTCCAAGGTACTAAACATAATATATTCTATGGGGTGTCATAAGCAAGTCATTAGAATACTTTCCTACTAAATTTATAAGACATAAGCATTCAATATTTTAGTAACAAAGAGAAAATAAAGCTATCTATTGGGTTTCACTAAAAAGTCCATTGGAAGACTTGACTATTGTTGTTAAAAGACATAGGCATTCATATTATAGAGCCAAAAACCACACTAGCAAAATAAAAACATGATAACATGGGATTCGAACCAATGACAGTCTAAATTTCAGAGTGCAAACCCAACACGTTACTAACTGTGCTATACAGACTGTGCATACCAGACACACAATTTATCAGAGATTTAAGTGAATAAGCTACAGTGTCCAAGGTACTAAACATAATATATTCTTTGAGGTGTCATAAGCAAGTTATTAGAATACTTTCCTACTAAATTTATAAGACATTAGCATTCAATATTTTAGTAAACAAAGAGAAAATAAAGCTATCTATTGGGTTTCACTAAAAAGTCCATTGGAAGACTTGACTATTGTTGTTAAAAGACATAGGCATTCATTTTATAGAGCCACAAACCACCCTAGTAAAATAAAAACATGATAATATGGGATTTGAACCAATGACAGTCTTAATTTGATAGTACAAACCCAACACCTTACTAACTGTGCTAACCAGACTGTGCATACCAGACACACAATTTATCAGAGATTTAAGTGAATAAGCTACAGTGTCCAAGGTACAAAACATAATATATTCTACGAGGTGTCATAAGCAAGTCATTAGAATACTTTCCTACTAAATTTATAAGACATAAGCATTCAATATTTGAGTAAACAAAGAGAAAATAAAGCTATCTATTGGGTTTCACTAAAAAGTCCATTGGAAGACTTGACTATTGTTGTTAAAAGACATAGGCATTCATATTATAGAGCCACAAACCACACTAGTAAAATAAAAACATGATAACATGGGATTCGAACCAATGACAGTCTTAATTTCGTAGTGCAAACCCAACACCATACTAACTGTGCTAACCAGACTGTGCATACCAGACGCACCATTTATCAGAGATTTAAGTGAATAAGCTACAGTGTCCAAGGTACTAAACATAATATATTCTATGGGGTGTCATATGCAAGTCATTAGAATACTTTCCTACTAAATTTATAAGACATAAGCATTCAATATTTGAGTAAACAAAGAGAAAATAAAGCTATCTATTGGGTTTCACTAAAAAGTCCATTGGAAGACTTGACTATTGTTGTTAAAAGACATAGGCATTCATATTATAGAGCCACAAACCACACTAGTAAAATAAAAACATGATAACATGGGATTCGAACCAATGACAGTCTTAATTTGATAGTGCAAACCCAACACCTTACTAACTGTGCTAACCAGACTGTGCATACCACACACACAATTTATCAGAGATTTAAGTGAATAAGCTGCAGTGTCCAAGGTACTAAACATAATATATTCTATGGGATGTCATAAGCAAGTCATTAGAATACTTTCCTACTAAATTTACAAGACATAAGCATTCAATATTTTAGTAAACGAAGAGAAAATAAAGCTATCTATTTGGTTTCACTAAAAAGTCCATTGGAAGACTTGACTATTGTTGTTAAAAGACATAGGCATTCATATTATAGAGCCACAAACCACCCTAGTAAAATAAAAACATGATAACATGGGATTTGAACCAATGACAGTCTTAATTTGATAGTGCAAACCCAACAAATTACTAACTGTGCTAACCAGACTGTGCATACCAGACCCCCAATTTATCAGAGATTTAAGTGAATAAGCTACAGTGTCCAAGGTACTAAACATAATATATTCTATGGGATGTCATAAGCAAGTCATTAGAATACTTTCCTACTAAATTTACAAGACATAAGCATTCAATATTTTAGTAAACGAAGAGAAAATAAAGCTATCTATTGGGTTTCACTAAAAAGTCCATTGGAAGACTTGACTATTGTTGTTAAAAGACATAGGCATTCATATTATAGAGATACAAACCACACTAGTAAAATAAAAACATGATAACATGGGATTCGAACCAATGACAGTCTTAATTTGATAGTGCAAACCCAACACTTTGCTAACTGTGCTAACCAGACTGTGCATACCATACACACAATTTATCAGAGATTTAAGTGAATAAGCTACAGTGGCCAAGGTACAAAACATAATATATTCTACGAGGTGTCATAAGCAAGTCATTAGAATACTTTCCTACTAAATTTATAAGACATAAGCATTCAATATTTGAGTAAACAAAGAGAAAATAAAGCTATCTATTGGGTTTCACTAAAAAGTCCATTGGAATACTTGACTATTGTTGTTAAAAGACATAGGCATTCATATTATAGAGCCACAAACCACACTAGTAAAATAAAAACATGATAACATGGGATTCAAACCAATGACAGTCGTAATTTGATAGTGCAAACCCAACACCTTACTAACTGTGCAAACCAGACTGTGCATACCAGACACACAATTTATCAGAGATTTAAGTGAATAAGCTACAGTGTCCAAGGTACTAAACATAATATATTCTATGGGGTGTCATAAGCAAGTCATTAGAATACTTTCCTACTAAATTTATAAGACATAAGCATTCAATATTTTAGTAAACAAAGAGAAAATAAAGCTATCTATTGGGTTTCACTAAAAAGTCCATTGGAAGACTTGACTATTGTTGTTAAAAGACATAGGCATTCATATTATAGAGCCACAAACCACACTAGTAAAATAAAAACATGGTAACATGGGATTCGAACCAATGACAGTCTTAATTTTATAGTGCAAACCCAACACCATACTAACTGGGCTAACCAGACTGTGCATACCAGACACACAATTTATCAGAGATTTAAGTGAATAAGCTGCAGTGTCCAAGGTACTAAACATAATATATTCTATGGGGTGTCATAAGCAAGTCATTAGAATACTTTCCTACTAAATTTATAAGACATAAGCATTCAATATTTTAGTAAACAAAGAGAAAATAAAGCTATCTATTGGGTTTCACTAAAAAGTCCATTGGAAGACTTGACTATTGTTGTTAAAAGACATAGGCATTCATATTATAGAGCCACAAACCACACTAGTAAAATAAAAACATGATAACATGGGATTCGAACCAATGACAATCGTAATTTGATAGTGCAAACCCAACACCTTACTAACTGTGCTAACCAGACTGTGCATACCAGACACACAATTTATCAGAGATTTAAGTGAATAAGCTACAGTGTCCAAGGTACTAAACATAATATATTCTATGGGGTGTCATAAGCAAGTCATTAGAATACTTTCCTACTAAATTTATAAGACATAAGCATTCAATATTTTAGTAAACAAAGAGAAAATAAAGCTATCTATTGGGTTTCACTAAAAAGTCCATTGGAAGACTTGACTATTGTTGTTAAAAGACATAGGCATTCATATTATAGAGCCACAAACCACACTAGTAAAATAAAAACATGATAAAATGGGATTCGAACCAATGACAGTCTTAATTTTATAGTGCAAACCCAACACCATACTAACTGGGCTAACCAGACTGTGCATACCAGACACACAATTTATCAGAGATTTAAGTGAATAAGCTGCAGTGTCCAAGGTACTAAACATAATATATTCTATGGGGTGTCATAAGCAAGTCATTAGAATACTTTCCAACTAAATTTATAAGACATAAGCATTCAATATTTTAGTAAACAAAGAGAAAATAAAGCTATCTATTGGGTTTCACTAAAAAGTCCATTGGAAGACTTGACTATTGTTGTTAAAAGACATAGGCATTCATATTATAGAGCCACAAACCACACTAGTAAAATAAAAACATGATAACATGGGATTCGAACCAATGACAGTCGTAATTTGATAGTGCAAACCCAACACCTTACTAACTGTGCTAACCAGACTGTGCATACCAGACACACAATTTATCAGAGATTTAAGTGAATAAGCTACAGTGTCCAAGGTACTAAACATAATATATTCTATGGGGTGTCATAAGCAAGTCATTAGAATACTTTCCTACTAAATTTATAAGACATAAGCATTCAATATTTTAGTAAACAAAGAGAAAATAAAGCTATCTATTGGGTTTCACTAAAAAGTCCATTGGAAGACTTGACTATTGTTGTTAAAAGACATAGGCATTCATATTATAGAGCCACAAACCACACTAGTAAAATAAAAACATGATAAAATGGGATTCAAACCAATGACAGTCTTAATTTTATAGTGCAAACCCAACACCTTTCTAACTGTGCTAACCAGAGTGTGCATACCAGATGCACAATTTATCAGAGATTTAAGTGAATAAGCTACAGTGTCCAAGGTACTAAACATAATATATTCTATGAGGTGTCATAAGCAAGTTATTAGAATACTTTCCTACTAAATTTATAAGACATAAGCATTCAATTTTTTAGTAAACAAAGAGAAAATAAAGCTATCTATTGGGTTTCACTAAAAAGTCCATTGGAAGACTTGACTATTGTTGTTAAAAGACATAGGCATTCATATTATAGAGCCACAAACCACACTAGTAAAATAAAAACATGATAACATGGGATTCGAACCAATGACTATCTTAATTTGATGGTGCAAACCCAACACTTTACTAACTGTGCTAACCAGACTGTGCATACCAGACTCTCAATTTATCAGAGATTTAAGTGAATAAGCTACAGTGTCCAAGGTACTAAACATAATATATTCTATGAGGTGTCATAAGCAAGTTATTAGAATACTTTCCTACTAAATTTATAAGACATAAGCATTCAATTTTTTAGTAAACAAAGAGAAAATAAAGCTATCTATTGGGTTTCACTAAAAAGTCCATTGGAAGACTTGACTATTGTTGTTAAAAGACATAGGCATTCATATTATAGAGCCACCAACCACACTAGTAAAATAAAAACATGATAACATGGGATTCGAACCAATGACAGTCTTAATTTGATAGTGCTAACCCAACAAATTACTAACTGTGCTAACCAGACTGTGCATACCAGACACACAATTTTTCAGAGATTTAAGTGAATAAGCTACAGTGTCCAAGGTACTAAACATAATATATTCTATGGGGTGTCATTTGCAAGTCATTAGAATACTTTCCTACTAAATTTATAAGACATAAGCATTCAATATTTTAGTAACAAAGAGAAAATAAAGCTATCTATTGGGTTTCACTAAAAAGTCCATTGGAAGACTTGACTATTGTTGTTAAAAGACATAGGCATTCATATTATAGAGCCAAAAACCACACTAGCAAAATAAAAACATGATAACATGGGATTCGAACCAATGACAGTCTAAATTTCAGAGTGCAAACCCAACACGTTACTAACTGTGCTATACAGACTGTGCATACCAGACACACAATTTATCAGAGATTTAAGTGAATAAGCTACAGTGTCCAAGGTACTAAACATAATATATTCTTTGAGGTGTCATAAGCAAGTTATTAGAATACTTTCCTACTAAATTTATAAGACATTAGCATTCAATATTTTAGTAAACAAAGAGAAAATAAAGCTATCTATTGGGTTTCACTAAAAAGTCCATTGGAAGACTTGACTATTGTTGTTAAAAGACATAGGCATTCATTTTATAGAGCCACAAACCACCCTAGTAAAATAAAAACATGATAATATGGGATTTGAACCAATGACAGTCTTAATTTGATAGTACAAACCCAACACCTTACTAACTGTGCTAACCAGACTGTGCATACCAGACACACTATTTATCAGAGATTTAAGTGAATAAGCTACAGTGTCCAAGGTACAAAACATAATATATTCTACGAGGTGTCATAAGCAAGTCATTAGAATACTTTCCTACTAAATTTATAAGACATAAGCATTCAATATTTGAGTAAACAAAGAGAAAATAAAGCTATCTATTGGGTTTCACTAAAAAGTCCATTGGAAGACTTGACTATTGTTGTTAAAAGACATAGGCATTCATATTATAGAGCCACAAACCACACTAGTAAAATAAAAACATGATAACATGGGATTCGAACCAATGACAGTCTTAATTTCGTAGTACAAACCCAACACCATACTAACTGTGCTAACCAGACTGTGCATACCAGACACACAATTTATCAGAGATTTAAGTGAATAAGCTACAGTGTCCAAGGTACTAAACATAATATATTCTATGGGGTGTCATAAGCAAGTCATTAGAATACTTTCCTACTAAATTTATAAGACATAAGCATTCAATATTTGAGTAAACAAAGAGAAAATAAAGCTATCGATTGGGTTTCACTAAAAAGTCCATTGGAAGACTTGACTATTGTTGTTAAAAGACATAGGCATTCATATTATAGAGCCACAAACCACACTAGTAAAATAAAAACATGATAACATGGGATTCGAACCAATGACAGTCTTAATTTGATAGTGCAAACCCAACACCTTACTAACTGTGCTAACCAGACTGTGCATACCACACACACAATTTATCAGAGATTTAAGTGAATAAGCTGCAGTGTCCAAGGTACTAAACATAATATATTCTATGGGATGTCATAAGCAAGTCATTAGAATACTTTCCTACTAAATTTACAAGACATAAGCATTCAATATTTTAGTAAACGAAGAGAAAATAAAGCTATCTATTGGGTTTCACTAAAAAGTCCATTGGAAGACTTGACTATTGTTGTTAAAAGACATAGGCATTCATATTATAGAGCCACAAACCACCCTAGTAAAATAAAAACATGATAAAATGGGATTTGAACCAATGACAGTCTTAATTTGATAGTGCAAACCCAACAAATTACTAACTGTGCTAACCAGACTGTGCATACCAGACCCCCAATTTATCAGAGATTTAAGTGAATAAGCTACAGTGTCCAAGGTACTAAACATAATATATTCTTTGAGGTGTCATAAGCAAGTCATTAGAATACTTTCCTACTAATTTTATAAGACATAAGCATTCAATATTTGAGTAAACAAAGAGAAAATAAAGCTATCTATTGGGTTTCACTAAAAAGTCCATTGGAAGACTTGACTATTGTTGTTAAAAGACATAGGCATTCATATTATAGAGATACAAACCACACTAGTAAAATAAAAACATGATAACATGGGATTCGAACCAATGACAGTCTTAATTTGATAGTGCAAACCCAACACTTTGCTAACTGTGCTAACCAGACTGTGCATACCATACACACAATTTATCAGAGATTTAAGTGAATAAGCTACAGTGGCCAAGGTACAAAACATAATATATTCTACGAGGTGTCATAAGCAAGTCATTAGAATACTTTCCTACTAAATTTATAAGACATAAGCATTCAATATTTGAGTAAACAAAGAGAAAATAAAGCTATCTATTGGGTTTCACTAAAAAGTCCATTGGAATACTTGACTATTGTTGTTAAAAGACATAGGCATTCATATTATAGAGCCACAAACCACACTAGTAAAATAAAAACATGATAACATGGGATTCAAACCAATGACAGTCGTAATTTGATAGTGCAAACCCAACACCTTACTAACTGTGCAAACCAGACTGTGCATACCAGACACACAATTTATCAGAGATTTAAGTGAATAAGCTACAGTGTCCAAGGTACTAAACATAATATATTCTATGGGGTGTCATAAGCAAGTCATTAGAATACTTTCCTACTAAATTTATAAGACATAAGCATTCAATATTTTAGTAAACAAAGAGAAAATAAAGCTATCTATTGGGTTTCACTAAAAAGTCCATTGGAAGACTTGACTATTGTTGTTAAAAGACATAGGCATTCATATTATAGAGCCACAAACCACACTAGTAAAATAAAAACATGGTAACATGGGATTCGAACCAATGACAGTCTTAATTTTATAGTGCAAACCCAACACCATACTAACTGGGCTAACCAGACTGTGCATACCAGACACACAATTTATCAGAGATTTAAGTGAATAAGCTGCAGTGTCCAAGGTACTAAACATAATATATTCTATGGGGTGTCATAAGCAAGTCATTAGAATACTTTCCTACTAAATTTATAAGACATAAGCATTCAATATTTTAGTAAACAAAGAGAAAATAAAGCTATCTATTGGGTTTCACTAAAAAGTCCATTGGAAGACTTGACTATTGTTGTTAAAAGACATAGGCATTCATATTATAGAGCCACAAACCACACTAGTAAAATAAAAACATGATAACATGGGATTCGAACCAATGACAGTCGTAATTTGATAGTGCAAACCCAACACCTTACTAACTGTGCTAACCAGACTGTGCATACCAGACACACAATTTATCAGAGATTTAAGTGAATAAGCTACAGTGTCCAAGGTACTAAACATAATATATTCTATGGGGTGTCATAAGCAAGTCATTAGAATACTTTCCTACTAAATTTATAAGACATAAGCATTCAATATTTTAGTAAACAAAGAGAAAATAAAGCTATCTATTGGGTTTCACTAAAAAGTCCATTGGAAGACTTGACTATTGTTGTTAAAAGACATAGGCATTCATATTATAGAGCCACAAACCACACTAGTAAAATAAAAACATGATAAAATGGGATTCGAACCAATGACAGTCTTAATTTTATAGTGCAAACCCAACACCTTTCTAACTGTGCTAACCAGAGTGTGCATACCAGATGCACAATTTATCAGAGATTTAAGTGAATAAGCTACAGTAACCAAGGTACTAAACATAATATATTCTATGGGGTGTCATAAGCAAGTCATTAGAATACTTTCCTACTAAATTTACAAGACATAAGCATTCAATATTTGAGTAAACAAAGAGAAAATAAAGCTATCTATTGGGTTTCACTAAAAAGTCCATTGGAAGACTTGACTATTGTTGTTAAAAGACATAGGCATTCATATTATAGAGATACAAACCACACTAGTAAAATAAAAACATGATAACATGGGATTCGTACCAATGACAGTCTTAATTTGATAGTGCAAACCCAACAAATTACTAACTGTGCTAACCAGACTGTGCATACCAGACACCCAATTTATCAGAGATTTAAGTGAATAAGCTACAGTGTCCAAGGTACTAAACATAATATATTCTATGGGGTGTCATAAGCAAGTCATTAGAATACTTTCCTACTAAATTTATAAGACATAAGCATTCAATATTTGAGTAAACAAAGAGAAAATAAAGCTATCTATTGGGTTTCACTAAAAAGTCCATTGGAAGACTTGACTATTGTTGTTAAAAGACATAGGCATTCATATTATAGAGCCACAAACCACCCTAGTAAAATAAAAACATGATAACATGGGATTTGAACCAATGACAGTCTTAATTTGATAGTGCAAACCCAACAAATTACTAACTGTGCTAACCAGACTGTGCATACCAGACCCCCAATTTATCAGAGATTTAAGTGAATAAGCTACAGTGTCCAAGGTACTAAACATAATATATTCTTTGAGGTGTCATAAGCAAGTCATTAGAATACTTTCCTACTAAATTTATAAGACATAAGCATTCAATATTTGAGTAAACAAAGAGAAAATAAAGCTATCTATTGGGTTTCACTAAAAAGTCCATTGGAAGACTTGACTATTGTTGTTAAAAGACATAGGCATTCATATTATAGAGATACAAACCACACTAGTAAAATAAAAACATGATAACATGGGATTCGAACCAATGACAGTCTTAATTTGATAGTGCAAACCCAACACCTTACTAACTGTGCTATCCAGACTGTGCATACCAGACCCACAATTTATCAGAGATTTAAGTGAATAAGCTACAGTGTTCAAGGTACTAAACATAATATATTCTATGGGATGTCATAAGCAAGTCATTACAATACTTTCCTACTAAATTTATTAGACATAAGCATTCAATATTTTAGTAAACAAAGAGAAAATAAAGCTATCTATTGGGTTTCACTAAAAAGTCCATTGGAAGACTTGACTATTGTTGTTGTTAAAAGACATAGGCATTCATTTTATAGAGCCACAAACCACCCTAGTAAAATAAAAACATGATAATATGGGATTTGAACCAATGACAGTCTAAATTTGATAGTACAAACCCAACACCTTACTAACTGTGCTAACCAGACTGTGCATACCAGACGCACAATTTATCAGAGATTTAAGTGAATAAGCTACAGTGGCCAAGGTACAAAACATAATATATTCTACGAGGTGTCATAAGCAAGTCATTAGAATACTTTCCTACTAAATTTATAAGACATAAGCATTCAATATTTGAGTAAACAAAGAGAAAATAAAGCTATCTATTGGGTTTCACTAAAAAGTCCATTGGAAGACTTGACTATTGTTGTTAAAAGACATAGGCATTCATATTATAGAGCCACAAACCACACTAGTAAAATAAAAACATGATAACATGGGATTCGAACCAATGACAGTCGTAATTTGATAGTGCAAACCCAACACCTTACTAACTGTGCTAACCAGACTGTGCATACCAGACACACAATTTATCAGAGATTTAAGTGAATAAGCTACAGTGTCCAAGGTACTAAACATAATATATTCTATGGGGTGTCATAAGCAAGTCATTAGAATACTTTCCTACTAAATTTATAAGACATAAGCATTCAATATTTTAGTAAACAAAGAGAAAATAAAGCTATCTATTGGGTTTCACTAAAAAGTCCATTGGAAGACTTGACTATTGTTGTTAAAAGACATAGGCATTCATATTATAGAGCCACAAACCACACTAGTAAAATAAAAACATGATAAAATGGGATTCGAACCAATGACAGTCTTAATTTTATAGTGCAAACCCAACACCTTTCTAACTGTGCTAACCAGAGTGTGCATACCAGATGCACAATTTATCAGAGATTTAAGTGAATAAGCTACAGTAACCAAGGTACTAAACATAATATATTCTATGGGGTGTCATAAGCAAGTCATTAGAATACTTTCCTACTAAATTTACAAGACATAAGCATTCAATATTTGAGTAAACAAAGAGAAAATAAAGCTATCTATTGGGTTTCACTAAAAAGTCCATTGGAAGACTTGACTATTGTTGTTAAAAGACATAGGCATTCATATTATAGAGATACAAACCACACTAGTAAAATAAAAACATGATAACATGGGATTCGTACCAATGACAGTCTTAATTTGATAGTGCAAACCCAACAAATTACTAACTGTGCTAACCAGACTGTGCATACCAGACACCCAATTTATCAGAGATTTAAGTGAATAAGCTACAGTGTCCAAGGTACTAAACATAATATATTCTATGGGGTGTCATAAGCAAGTCATTAGAATACTTTCCTACTAAATTTATAAGACATAAGCATTCAATATTTGAGTAAACAAAGAGAAAATAAAGCTATCTATTGGGTTTCACTAAAAAGTCCATTGGAAGACTTGACTATTGTTGTTAAAAGACATAGGCATTCATATTATAGAGCCACAAACCACCCTAGTAAAATAAAAACATGATAACATGGGATTTGAACCAATGACAGTCTTAATTTGATAGTGCAAACCCAACAAATTACTAACTGTGCTAACCAGACTGTGCATACCAGACCCCCAATTTATCAGAGATTTAAGTGAATAAGCTACAGTGTCCAAGGTACTAAACATAATATATTCTTTGAGGTGTCATAAGCAAGTCATTAGAATACTTTCCTACTAAATTTATAAGACATAAGCATTCAATATTTGAGTAAACAAAGAGAAAATAAAGCTATCTATTGGGTTTCACTAAAAAGTCCATTGGAAGACTTGACTATTGTTGTTAAAAGACATAGGCATTCATATTATAGAGATACAAACCACACTAGTAAAATAAAAACATGATAACATGGGATTCGAACCAATGACAGTCTTAATTTGATAGTGCAAACCCAACACCTTACTAACTGTGCTATCCAGACTGTGCATACCAGACCCACAATTTATCAGAGATTTAAGTGAATAAGCTACAGTGTTCAAGGTACTAAACATAATATATTCTATGGGATGTCAGAAGCAAGTCATTACAATACTTTCCTACTAAATTTATTAGACATAAGCATTCAATATTTTAGTAAACAAAGAGAAAATAAAGCTATCTATTGGGTTTCACTAAAAAGTCCATTGGAAGACTTGACTATTGTTGTTGTTAAAAGACATAGGCATTCATTTTATAGAGCCACAAACCACCCTAGTAAAATAAAAACATGATAATATGGGATTTGAACCAATGACAGTCTAAATTTGATAGTACAAACCCAACACCTTACTAACTGTGCTAACCAGACTGTGCATACCAGACGCACAATTTATCAGAGATTTAAGTGAATAAGCTACAGTGGCCAAGGTACAAAACATAATATATTCTACGAGGTGTCATAAGCAAGTCATTAGAATACTTTCCTACTAAATTTATAAGACATAAGCATTCAATATTTGAGTAAACAAAGAGAAAATAAAGCTATCTATTGGGTTTCACTAAAAAGTCCATTGGAATACTTGACTATTGTTGTTAAAAGACATAGGCATTCATATTATAGAGCCACAAACCACACTAGTAAAATAAAAACATGATAACATGGGATTCGAACCAATGACAGTCTTAATTTCATAGTGCAAACCCAACACCATACTAACTGTGCGAACCAGACTGTGCATACCAGACACACAATTTATCAGAGATTTAAGTGAATAAGCTACAGTGTCCAAGGTACTAAACATAATATATTCTATGGGGTGTCATAAGCAAGTCATTAGAATACTTTCCTACTAAATTTATAAGACATAAGCATTCAATATTTGAGTAAACAAAGAGAAAATAAAGCTATCTATTGGGTTTCACTAAAAAGTCCATTGGAAGACTTGACTATTGTTGTTAAAAGACATAGGCATTCATATTATAGAGCCACAAACCACACTAGTAAAATAAAAACATGATAACATGGGATTCAAACCAATGACAGTCGTAATTTGATAGTGCAAACCCAACACCTTACTAACTGTGCAAACCAGACTGTGCATACCAGACACACAATTTATCAGAGATTTAAGTGAATAAGCTACAGTGTCCAAGGTACTAAACATAATATATTCTATGGGGTGTCATAAGCAAGTCATTAGAATACTTTCCTACTAAATTTATAAGACATAAGCATTCAATATTTGAGTAAACAAAGAGAAAATAAAGCTATCTATTGGGTTTCACTAAAAAGTCCATTGGAAGACTTGACTATTGTTGTTAAAAGACATAGGCATTCATATTATTGAGCCACAAACCACACTAGTAAAATAAAAACATGGTAACATGGGATTCGAACCAATGACAGTCTTAATTTTATAGTGCAAACCCAACACCTTACTAACTGTGCTAACCAGACTGTGCATATCAGATGCACAATTTATCAGAGATTTAAGTGAATAAGCTACAGTAACCAAGGTACTAAACATAATATATTCTATGGGGTGTCATAAGCAAGTCATTAGAATACTTTCCTACTAAATTTACAAGACATAAGCATTCAATATTTGAGTAAACAAAGAGAAAATAAAGCTATCTATTGGGTTTCACTAAAAAGTCCATTGGAAGACTTGACTATTGTTGTTAAAAGACATAGGCATTCATATTATAGAGCCACAAACCACACTAGTAAAATAAAAACATGATAACATGGGATTTGTACCAATGACAGTCTTAATTTGATAGTGCAAACCCAACACCTTACTAACTGGGCTAACCAGACTGTGCATACCAGACACACAATTTATCAGAGTTTTAAGTGAATAAGCTACAGTGTCCAAGGTACTAAACATAATATATTCTACGGGATGTCATAAGCAAGTCATTAGAATACTTTCCTACTAAATTTACAAGACATAAGCATTCAATATTTTAGAAAACAAAGAGAAAATAAAGCTATCTATTGGGTTTCACTAAAAAGTCCATTGGAAGACTTGACTATTGTTGTTAAAAGACATAGGCATTCATATTATAGAGCCACAAACCACACTAGTAAAATAAAAACATGATAACATGGGATTCGTACCAATGACAGTCTTAATTTGATAGTGCAAACCCAACAAATTACTAACTGTGCTAACCAGACTGTGCATACCAGACACCCAATTTATCAGAGATTTAAGTGAATAAGCTACAGTGTCCAAGGTACTAAACATAATATATTCTATGGGGTGTCATAAGCAAGTCATTAGAATACTTTCCTACTAAATTTATAAGACATAAGCATTCAATATTTGAGTAAACAAAGAGAAAATAAAGCTATCTATTGGGTTTCACTAAAAAGTCCATTGGAAGACTTGACTATTGTTGTTAAAAGACATAGGCATTCATATTATAGAGCCACAAACCACCCTAGTAAAATAAAAACATGATAACATGGGATTTGAACCAATGACAGTCTTAATTTGATAGTGCAAACCCAACAAATTACTAACTGTGCTAACCAGACTGTGCATACCAGACCCCCAATTTATCAGAGATTTAAGTGAATAAGCTACAGTGTCCAAGGTACTAAACATAATATATTCTTTGAGGTGTCATAAGCAAGTCATTAGAATACTTTCCTACTAAATTTATAAGACATAAGCATTCAATATTTGAGTAAACAAAGAGAAAATAAAGCTATCTATTGGGTTTCACTAAAAAGTCCATTGGAAGACTTGACTATTGTTGTTAAAAGACATAGGCATTCATATTATAGAGATACAAACCACACTAGTAAAATAAAAACATGATAACATGGGATTCGAACCAATGACAGTCTTAATTTGATAGTGCAAACCCAACACCTTACTAACTGTGCTATCCAGACTGTGCATACCAGACCCACAATTTATCAGAGATTTAAGTGAATAAGCTACAGTGTTCAAGGTACTAAACATAATATATTCTATGGGATGTCATAAGCAAGTCATTACAATACTTTCCTACTAAATTTATTAGACATAAGCATTCAATATTTTAGTAAACAAAGAGAAAATAAAGCTATCTATTGGGTTTCACTAAAAAGTCCATTGGAAGACTTGACTATTGTTGTTGTTAAAAGACATAGGCATTCATTTTATAGAGCCACAAACCACCCTAGTAAAATAAAAACATGATAATATGGGATTTGAACCAATGACAGTCTAAATTTGATAGTACAAACCCAACACCTTACTAACTGTGCTAACCAGACTGTGCATACCAGACGCACAATTTATCAGAGATTTAAGTGAATAAGCTACAGTGGCCAAGGTACAAAACATAATATATTCTACGAGGTGTCATAAGCAAGTCATTAGAATACTTTCCTACTAAATTTATAAGACATAAGCATTCAATATTTGAGTAAACAAAGAGAAAATAAAGCTATCTATTGGGTTTCACTAAAAAGTCCATTGGAATACTTGACTATTGTTGTTAAAAGACATAGGCATTCATATTATAGAGCCACAAACCACACTAGTAAAATAAAAACATGATAACATGGGATTCGAACCAATGACAGTCTTAATTTCATAGTGCAAACCCAACACCATACTAACTGTGCGAACCAGACTGTGCATACCAGACACACAATTTATCAGAGATTTAAGTGAATAAGCTACAGTGTCCAAGGTACTAAACATAATATATTCTATGGGGTGTCATAAGCAAGTCATTAGAATACTTTCCTACTAAATTTATAAGACATAAGCATTCAATATTTGAGTAAACAAAGAGAAAATAAAGCTATCTATTGGGTTTCACTAAAAAGTCCATTGGAAGACTTGACTATTGTTGTTAAAAGACATAGGCATTCATATTATAGAGCCACAAACCACACTAGTAAAATAAAAACATGATAACATGGGATTCAAACCAATGACAGTCGTAATTTGATAGTGCAAACCCAACACCTTACTAACTGTGCAAACCAGACTGTGCATACAAGACACACAATTTATCAGAGATTTAAGTGAATAAGCTACAGTGTCCAAGGTACTAAACATAATATATTCTATGGGGTGTCATAAGCAAGTCATTAGAATACTTTCCTACTAAATTTATAAGACATAAGCATTCAATATTTGAGTAAACAAAGAGAAAATAAAGCTATCTATTGGGTTTCACTAAAAAGTCCATTGGAAGACTTGACTATTGTTGTTAAAAGACATAGGCATTCATATTATTGAGCCACAAACCACACTAGTAAAATAAAAACATGGTAACATGGGATTCGAACCGATGACAGTCTTAATTTTATAGTGCAAACCCAACACCTTACTAACTGTGCTAACCAGACTGTGCATATCAGATGCACAATTTATCAGAGATTTAAGTGAATAAGCTACAGTAACCAAGGTACTAAACATAATATATTCTATGGGGTGTCATAAGCAAGTCATTAGAATACTTTCCTACTAAATTTACAAGACATAAGCATTCAATATTTGAGTAAACAAAGAGAAAATAAAGCTATCTATTGGGTTTCACTAAAAAGTCCATTGGAAGACTTGACTATTGTTGTTAAAAGACATAGGCATTCATATTATAGAGCCACAAACCACACTAGTAAAATAAAAACATGATAACATGGGATTCGTACCAATGACAGTCTTAATTTGATAGTGCAAACCCAACACCTTACTAACTGGGCTAACCAGACTGTGCATACCAGACACACAATTTATCAGAGTTTTAAGTGAATAAGCTACAGTGTCCAAGGTACTAAACATAATATATTCTACGGGATGTCATAAGCAAGTCATTAGAATACTTTCCTACTAAATTTACAAGACATAAGCATTCAATATTTTAGAAAACAAAGAGAAAATAAAGCTATCTATTGGGTTTCACTAAAAAGTCCATTGGAAGACTTGACTATTGTTGTTAAAAGACATAGGCATTCATATTATAGAGCCACAAACCACACTAGTAAAATAAAAACATGATAACATGGGATTCGTACCAATGACAGTCTTAATTTGATAGTGCAAACCCAACAAATTACTAACTGTGTTAACCAGACTGTGCATACCAGACACCCAATTTATCAGAGATTTAAGTAAATAAGCTACAGTGTCCAAGGTACTAAACATAATATATTCTATGAGGTGTCATAAGCAAGTTATTAGAATACTTTCCTACTAAATTTATAAGACATAAGCATTCAATATTTTAGTAAACAAAGAGAAAATAAAGCTATCTATTGGGTTTCACTAAAAAGTCCTTTGGAAGACTTGACTATTGTTGTTAAAAGACATAGGCATTCATATTATAGAGCCACAAACCACCCTAGTAAAATAAAAACATGATCATATGGGATTCGAACCAATGACACCCTTAATTTGATAGTGCAAACCCAACACCTTACTAACTGTGCTATCCAGACTGTGCATACCATACTCACAATTTATCAGAGATTTAAGTGAATAAGCTACAGTGTCCAAGGTACTAAACATAATATATTCTATGGGATGTCATAAGCAAGTCATTAGAATACTTTCCTACTAAATTTACAAGACATAAGCATTCAATATTTTAGTAAACAAAGAGAAAATAAAGCTATCTATTGGGTTTCACTAAAAAGTCCATTGGAAGACTTGACTATTGTTGTTAAAAGACATAGGTATTCATATTATAGAGTCACAAACCACACTTTATTAAAATAAAAACATGATAACATGGGATTTGAACCAATGACAGTCTTAATTTGATAGTGCAAACCCAACAAATTACTAACTGTGCTAACCAGACTGTGCATATCAAACACCCAATTTATCAGAGATTTAAGTGAACAAGCTACAGTGTCCAAGGTACTAAACAGAATATATTCTATGGGGTGTCATAAGCAAAACATTAGAATACTTACCTACTAAATTTATAAGACATAAGCATTCAATATTTTAGTAAACAAAGAGAAAATAAAGCTATCTATTGGGTTTCACTAAAAAGTCCATTGGAAGACTTGACTATTGTTGTTAAAAGACATAGGCATTCATATTATAGAGCCACAAACCACACTAGTAAAATAAAAACATGATAACATGGGGTTCGAACCAATGACAGTCTTAATTTCATAGTGCAAACCCAACACCATACTAACTGTGCTAACCAGACTGTGCATACCAGACACACAATTTATCAGAGATTTAAGTGAATAAGCTGCAGTGTCCAAGGTACTAAACATAATATATTCTATGGGGTGTCATAAGCAAGTCCATAGAATACTCTCCTACTTAATTTATAAGACATAAGCATTCAATATTTGAGTAAACAAAGAGAAAATAAAGCTATCTATTGGGTTTCACTAAAATGTCCATTGGAAGACTTGACTATTGTTGTTAAAAGACATAGGCATTCATATTATAGAGCCACAAACCACACTAGTAAAATAAAAACATGATAACATGGGATTCGAACCAATGACAGTCGTAATTTGATAGTGCAAACCCAACACCTTACTAACTGTGCTAACCAGACTGTGCATACCAGACACACAATTTATCAGAGATTTAAGTGAATAAGCTACAGTGTCCAAGGTACTAAACATAATATATTCTATGGGGTGTCATAAGCAAGTCATTAGAATACTTTCCTACTAAATTTATAAGACATAAGCATACAATATTTTAGTAAACAAAGAGAAAATAAAGCTATCTATTGGGTTTCACTAAAAAGTCCATTGGAAGACTTGACTATTGTTGTTAAAAGACATAGGCATTCATATTATAGAGCCACAAACCACACTAGTAAAATAAAAACATGATAAAATTGGATTCGAACCAATGACAGTCTTAATTTTATAGTGCAAACCCAACACCTTTCTAACTGTGCTAACCAGAGTGTGCATACCAGATGCACAATTTATCAGAGATTTAAGTGAATAAGCTACAGTAACCAAGGTACTAAACATAATATATTCTATGGGGTGTCATAAGCAAGTCATTAGAATACTTTCCTACTAAATTTACAAGACATAAGCATTCAATATTTGAGTAAACAAAGAGAAAATAAAGCTATCTATTGGGTTTCACTAAAAAGTCCATTGGAAGACTTGACTATTGTTGTTAAAAGACATAGGCATTCATATTATAGAGCCACAAACCACACTAGTAAAATAAAAACATGATAACATGGGATTCGAACCAATGACAGTCTTAATTTGATAGTGTAAACCCAACACCTTACTAACTGTGCTAACCAGACTGTGCATAACAGACACACAATTTATCAGAGATTTAAGTGAATAAGCTACAGTGTCCAAGGTACTAAACATAATATATTCTATGGGATGTCATAAGCAAGTCATTAGAATACTTTCCTACTAAATTTACAAGACATAAGCATTCAATATTTTAGTAAACAAAGAGAAAATAAAGCTATCTATTGGGTTTCACTAAAAAGTCCATTGGAAGACTTGACTATTGTTGTTAAAAGACATAGGCATTCATATTATAGAGATACAAACCACACAAGTAAAATAAAAACATGATAACATGGGATTCGTACCAATGACAGTCTTAATTTGATAGTGCAAACCCAACAAATTACTAACTGTGCTAACCAGACTGTGCATACCAGACACACAATTTATCAGAGATTTAAGTGAATAAGCTACAGTGTCCAAGGTACTAAACATAATATATTCTATGGGGTGTCATAAGCAAGTCATTAGAATACTTTCCTACTAAATTTATAAGACATAAGCATTCAATATTTGAGTAAACAAAGAGAAAATAAAGCTATCTATTGGGTTTCACTAAAAAGTCCATTGGAAGACTTGACTATTGTTGTTAAAAGACATAGGCATTCATATTATAGAGCCACAAACCACACTAGTAAAATAAAAACATGATAACATGGGATTCGAACCAATGACAGTCGTAATTTGATAGTGCAAACCCAACACCTTACTAACTGTGCTAACCAGACTGTGCATACCAGACACACAATTTATCAGAGATTTAAGTGAATAAGCTACAGTGTCCAACTACTAAACATAATATATTCTATGGGGTGTCATAAGCAAGTCATTAGAATACTTTCCTACTAAATTTATAAGACATAAGCATTCAATATTTTAGTAAACAAAGAGAAAATAAAGCTATCTATTGGGTTTCACTAAAAAGTCCATTGGAAGACTTGACTATTGTTGTTAAGAGACATAGGCATTCATATTATAGAGCCACAAACCACACTAGTAAAATAAAAACATGATAACATGGGATTCGAACCAATGACAGTCTTAATTTTATAGTGCAAACCCAACACCTTTCTAACTGTGCTAACCAGAGTGTGCATACCAGATGCACAATTTATCAGAGATTTAAGTGAATAAGCTACAGTAACCAAGGTACTAAACATAATATATTCTATGGGGTGTCATAAGCAAGTCATTAGAATACTTTCCTACTAAATTTACAAGACATAAGCATTCAATATTTGAGTAAACAAAGAGAAAATAAAGCTATCTATTGGGTTTCACTAAAAAGTCCATTGGAAGACTTGACTATTGTTGTTAAAAGACATAGTCATTCATATTATACAGCCACAAACCACACTAGTAAAATAAAAACAAGATAACATGGGATTCGAACCAATGACAGTCTTAATTTGATAGTGCAAACCCAACACCTTACTAACTGTGCTAACCAGACTGTGCATACCAGACACACAATTTATCAGAGATTTAAGTGAATAAGCTACAGTGTCCAAGGTACTAAACATAATATATTCTATGGGATGTCATAAGCAAGTCATTAGAATAATTTCCTACTAAATTTACAAGACATAAGCATTCAATATTTTAGTAAACAAAGAGAAAATAAAGCTATCTATTGGGTTTCACTAAAAAGTCCATTGGAAGACTTGACTATTGTTGTTAAAAGACATAGGCATTCATATTATAGAGATACAAACCACACTAGTAAAATAAAAACATGATAACATGGGATTCGTACCAATGACAGTCTTAATTTGATAGTGCAAACCCAACAAATTACTTACTGTGCTAACCAGACTGTGCATACCAGACACCCAATTTATCAGAGATTTAAGTGAATAAGCTACAGTGTCCAAGGTACTAAACATAATATATTCTATGAGGTGTCATAAGCAAGTTATTAGAATACTTTCCTACTAAATTTATAAGACATAAGCATTCAATATTTTAGTAAACAAAGAGAAAATAAAGCTATCTATTGGGTTTCACTAAATAGTCAATTGGAAGACTTGACTATTGTTGTTAAAAGACATAGGCATTCATATTATAGAGCCACAAACCACCCTAATAAAATAAAAACATGATCCTATGGGATTCGAACCAATGACAGTCTTAGTTTGAGAGTGCAAACCCAACACCTTACTAACTGTGCTCACCAGACTGTGCATACCAGACACGCAATTTATCAGAGATTTAAGTGAATAAGCTACAGTGTCCAAGGTACAAAACATAATATATTCTTTGAGGTGTCATAAGCAAGTCATTAGAATACTTTCCTACTAAATTTATAAGACATAAGCATTCAATATTTGAGTAAACAAAGAGAAAATAAAGCTATCTATTGGGTTTCACTATAAAGTCCATTGGAAGACTTGACTATTGTTGTTAAAAGACATAGGCATTCATATTATAGAGATACAAACCACACTAGTAAAATAAAAACATGATAACATGGGATTCGTACCAATGACAGTCTTAATTTGATAGTGCAAACCCAACACCTTACTAACTGTGCTATCCAGACTGTGCATACCATACTCACAATTTATCAGAGATTTAAGTGAATAAGCTACAGTGTCCAAGGTACTAAACATAATATATTCTATGGGGTGTCATAAGCAAGTCCATAGAATACTTTCCTACTAAATTTATAAGACATAAGCATTCAATATTTTAGTAAACAAAGAGAAAATAAAGCTATCTATTGGGTTTCACTAAAAAGTCCATTGGAAGACTTGACTATTGTTGTTAAAAGACATAGGCATTCATATTATAGAGCCACAAACCACACTAGTAAAATAAAAACATGATAACATGGGGTTCGAACCAATGACAGTCTTAATTTCATAGTGCAAACCCAACACCATACTAACTGTGCTAACCAGACTGTGCATACCAGACACACAATTTATCAGAGATTTAAGTGAATAAGCTGCAGTGTCCAAGGTACTAAACATAATATATTCTATGGGGTGTCATAAGCAAGTCCATAGAATACTCTCCTACTTAATTTATAAGACATAAGCATTCAATATTTGAGTAAACAAAGAGAAAATAAAGCTATCTATTGGGTTTCACTAAAATGTCCATTGGAAGACTTGACTATTGTTGTTAAAAGACATAGGCATTCATATTATAGAGCCACAAACCACACTAGTAAAATAAAAACATGATAACATGGGATTCGAACCAATGACAGTCGTAATTTGATAGTGCAAACCCAACACCTTACTAACTGTGCTAACCAGACTGTGCATACCAGACACACAATTTATCAGAGATTTAAGTGAATAAGCTACAGTGTCCAAGGTACTAAACATAATATATTCTATGGGGTGTCATAAGCAAGTCATTAGAATACTTTCCTACTAAATTTATAAGACATAAGCATACAATATTTTAGTAAACAAAGAGAAAATAAAGCTATCTATTGGGTTTCACTAAAAAGTCCATTGGAAGACTTGACTATTGTTGTTAAAAGACATAGGCATTCATATTATAGAGCCACAAACCACACTAGTAAAATAAAAACATGATAAAATTGGATTCGAACCAATGACAGTCTTAATTTTATAGTGCAAACCCAACACCTTTCTAACTGTGCTAACCAGAGTGTGCATACCAGATGCACAATTTATCAGAGATTTAAGTGAATAAGCTACAGTAACCAAGGTACTAAACATAATATATTCTATGGGGTGTCATAAGCAAGTCATTAGAATACTTTCCTACTAAATTTACAAGACATAAGCATTCAATATTTGAGTAAACAAAGAGAAAATAAAGCTATCTATTGGGTTTCACTAAAAAGTCCATTGGAAGACTTGACTATTGTTGTTAAAAGACATAGGCATTCATATTATAGAGCCACAAACCACACTAGTAAAATAAAAACATGATAACATGGGATTCGAACCAATGACAGTCTTAATTTGATAGTGTAAACCCAACACCTTACTAACTGTGCTAACCAGACTGTGCATAACAGACACACAATTTATCAGAGATTTAAGTGAATAAGCTACAGTAACCAAGGTACTAAACATAATATATTCTATGGGGTGTCATAAGCAAGTCATTAGAATACTTTCCTACTAAATTTACAAGACATAAGCATTCAATATTTTAGTAAACAAAGAGAAAATAAAGCTATCTATTGGGTTTCACTAAAAAGTCCATTGGAAGACTTGACTATTGTTGTTAAAAGACATAGGCATTCATATTATAGAGATACAAACCACACAAGTAAAATAAAAACATGATAACATGGGATTCGTACCAATGACAGTCTTAATTTGATAGTGCAAACCCAACAAATTACTAACTGTGCTAACCAGACTGTGCATACCAGACACACAATTTATCAGAGATTTAAGTGAATAAGCTACAGTGTCCAAGGTACTAAACATAATATATTCTATGGGGTGTCATAAGCAAGTCATTAGAATACTTTCCTACTAAATTTATAAGACATAAGCATTCAATATTTGAGTAAACAAAGAGAAAATAAAGCTATCTATTGGGTTTCACTAAAAAGTCCATTGGAAGACTTGACTATTGTTGTTAAAAGACATAGGCATTCATATTATAGAGCCACAAACCACACTAGTAAAATAAAAACATGATAACATGGGATTCGAACCAATGACAGTCGTAATTTGATAGTGCAAACCCAACACCTTACTAACTGTGCTAACCAGACTGTGCATACCAGACACACAATTTATCAGAGATTTAAGTGAATAAGCTACAGTGTCCAACTACTAAACATAATATATTCTATGGGGTGTCATAAGCAAGTCATTAGAATACTTTCCTACTAAATTTATAAGACATAAGCATTCAATATTTTAGTAAACAAAGAGAAAATAAAGCTATCTATTGGGTTTCACTAAAAAGTCCATTGGAAGACTTGACTATTGTTGTTAAGAGACATAGGCATTCATATTATAGAGCCACAAACCACACTAGTAAAATAAAAACATGATAACATGGGATTCGAACCAATGACAGTCTTAATTTTATAGTGCAAACCCAACACCTTTCTAACTGTGCTAACCAGAGTGTGCATACCAGATGCACAATTTATCAGAGATTTAAGTGAATAAGCTACAGTAACCAAGGTACTAAACATAATATATTCTATGGGGTGTCATAAGCAAGTCATTAGAATACTTTCCTACTAAATTTACAAGACATAAGCATTCAATATTTGAGTAAACAAAGAGAAAATAAAGCTATCTATTGGGTTTCACTAAAAAGTCCATTGGAAGACTTGACTATTGTTGTTAAAAGACATAGTCATTCATATTATACAGCCACAAACCACACTAGTAAAATAAAAACAAGATAACATGGGATTCGAACCAATGACAGTCTTAATTTGATAGTGCAAACCCAACACCTTACTAACTGTGCTAACCAGACTGTGCATACCAGACACACAATTTATCAGAGATTTAAGTGAATAAGCTACAGTGTCCAAGGTACTAAACATAATATATTCTATGGGATGTCATAAGCAAGTCATTAGAATAATTTCCTACTAAATTTACAAGACATAAGCATTCAATATTTTAGTAAACAAAGAGAAAATAAAGCTATCTATTGGGTTTCACTAAAAAGTCCATTGGAAGACTTGACTATTGTTGTTAAAAGACATAGGCATTCATATTATAGAGATACAAACCACACTAGTAAAATAAAAACATGATAACATGGGATTCGTACCAATGACAGTCTTAATTTGATAGTGCAAACCCAACAAATTACTTACTGTGCTAACCAGACTGTGCATACCAGACACCCAATTTATCAGAGATTTAAGTGAATAAGCTACAGTGTCCAAGGTACTAAACATAATATATTCTATGAGGTGTCATAAGCAAGTTATTAGAATACTTTCCTACTAAATTTATAAGACATAAGCATTCAATATTTTAGTAAACAAAGAGAAAATAAAGCTATCTATTGGGTTTCACTAAATAGTCAATTGGAAGACTTGACTATTGTTGTTAAAAGACATAGGCATTCATATTATAGAGCCACAAACCACCCTAATAAAATAAAAACATGATCATATGGGATTCGAACCAATGACAGTCTTAGTTTGAGAGTGCAAACCCAACACCTTACTAACTGTGCTCACCAGACTGTGCATACCAGACACGCAATTTATCAGAGATTTAAGTGAATAAGCTACAGTGTCCAAGGTACAAAACATAATATATTCTTTGAGGTGTCATAAGCAAGTCATTAGAATACTTTCCTACTAAATTTATAAGACATAAGCATTCAATATTTGAGTAAACAAAGAGAAAATAAAGCTATCTATTGGGTTTCACTATAAAGTCCATTGGAAGACTTGACTATTGTTGTTAAAAGACATAGGCATTCATATTATAGAGATACAAACCACACTAGTAAAATAAAAACATGATAACATGGGATTCGTACCAATGACAGTCTTAATTTGATAGTGCAAACCCAACACCTTACTAACTGTGCTATCCAGACTGTGCATACCATACTCACAATTTATCAGAGATTTAAGTGAATAAGCTACAGTGTCCAAGGTACTAAACATAATATATTCTATGGGGTGTCATAAGCAAGTCCATAGAATACTTTCCTACTAAATTTATAAGACATAAGCATTCAATATTTGAGTAAACAAAGAGAAAATAAAGCTATCTATTGGGTTTCACTAAAAAGTCCATTGGAAGACTTGACTATTGTTGTTAAAAGACATAGGCATTCATATTATAGAGCCACAAACCACACTAGTAAAATAAAAACATGATAACATGGGATTCGAACCAATGACAGTCGTAATTTGATAGTGCAAACTCAACACCTTACTAACTGTGCTAACCAGACTGTGCATACCAGACACACAATTTATCAGAGATTTAAGTGAATAAGCTACAGTGTCCAAGGTACTAAACATAATATATTCTATGGGGTGTCATAAGCAAGTCATTAGAATACTTTCCTACTAAATTTATAAGACATAAGCATACAATATTTTAGTAAACAAAGAGAAAATAAAGCTATCTATTGGGTTTCACTAAAAAGTCCATTGGAAGACTTGACTATTGTTGTTAAAAGACATAGGCATTCATATTATAGAGCCACAAACCACACTAGTAAAATAAAAACATGATAAAATGGGATTCGAACCAATGACAGTCTTAATTTTATAGTGCAAACCCAACACCTTTCTAACTGTGCTAACCAGAGTGTGCATACCAGATGCACAATTTATCAGAGATTTAAGTGAATAAGCTACAGTAACCAAGGTACTAAACATAATATATTCTATGGGGTGTCATAAGCAAGTCATTAGAATACTTTCCTACTAAATTTACAAGACATAAGCATTCAATATTTGAGTAAACAAAGAGAAAATAAAGCTATCTATTGGGTTTCACTAAAAAGTCCATTGGAAGACTTGACTATTGTTGTTAAAAGACATAGGCATTCATATTATAGAGCCACAAACCACACTAGTAAAATAAAAACATGATAACATGGGATTCGAACCAATGACAGTCTTAATTTGAAAGTGCAAACCCAACACCTTACTAACTGTGCTAACCAGACTGTGCATACCAGACACACAATTTATCAGAGATTTAAGTGAATAAGCTACAGTGTCCAAGGTACTAAACATAATATATTCTATGGGATGTCATAAGCAAGTCATTAGAATACTTTCCTACTAAATTTACAAGACATAAGCATTCAATATTTTAGTAAACAAAGAGAAAATAAAGCTATCTATTGGGTTTCACTAAAAAGTCCATTGGAAGACTTGACTATTGTTGTTAAAAGACATAGGCATTCATATTATAGAGATACAAACCACACTAGTAAAATAAAAACATGATAACATGGGATTCGTACCAATGACAGTCTTAATTTGATAGTGCAAACCCAACAAATTACTAACTGTGCTAACCAGACTGTGCATACCAGACACACAATTTATCAGAGATTTAAGTGAATAAGCTACAGTGTCCAAGGTACTAAACATAATATATTCTATGGGGTGTCATAAGCAAGTCATTAGAATACTTTCCTACTAAATTTATAAGACATAAGCATTCAATATTTGAGTAAACAAAGAGAAAATAAAGCTATCTATTGGGTTTCACTAAAAAGTCCATTGGAAGACTTGACTATTGTTGTTAAAAGACATAGGCATTCATATTATAGAGCCACAAACCACACTAGTAAAATAAAAACATGATAACATGGGATTCGAACCAATGACAGTCGTAATTTGATAGTGCAAACCCAACACCTTACTAACTGTGCTAACCAGACTGTGCATACCAGACACACAATTTATCAGAGATTTAAGTGAATAAGCTACAGTGTCCAAGGTACTAAACATAATATATTCTATGGGGTGTCATAAGCAAGTCATTAGAATACTTTCCTACTAAATTTATAAGACATAAGCATTCAATATTTTAGTAAACAAAGAGAAAATAAAGCTATCTATTGGGTTTCACTAAAAAGTCCATTGGAAGACTTGACTATTGTTGTTAAAAGACATAGGCATTCATATTATAGAGCCACAAACCACACTAGTAAAATAAAAACATGATAACATGGGATTCGAACCAATGACAGTCTTAATTTTATAGTGCAAACCCAACACCTTTCTAACTGTGCTAACCAGAGTGTGCATACCAGATGCACAATTTATCAGAGATTTAAGTGAATAAGCTACAGTGTCCAAGGTACTAAACATAATATATTCTATGGGATGTCATAAGCAAGTCATTAGAATACTTTCCTACTAAATTTACAAGACATAAGCATTCAATATTTTAGTAAACAAAGAGAAAATAAAGCTATCTATTGGGTTTCACTAAAAAGTCCATTGGAAGACTTGACTATTGTTGTTAAAAGACATAGGCATTCATATTATAGAGATACAAACCACACTAGTAAAATAAAAACATGATAACATGGGATTCGTACCAATGACAGTCTTAATTTGATAGTGCAAACCCAACAAATTACTAACTGTGCTAACCAGACTGTGCATACCAGACACCCAATTTTTCAGAGATTTAAGTGAATAAGCTACAGTGTCCAAGGTACTAAACATAATATATTCTATGAGGTGTCATAAGCAAGTTATTAGAATACTTTCCTACTAAATTTATAAGACATAAGCATTCAATATTTTAGTAAACAAAGAGAAAATAAAGCTATCTATTGGGTTTCACTAAATAGTCAATTGGAAGACTTGACTATTGTTGTTAAAAGACATAGGCATTCATATTATAGAGCCACAAACCACCCTAATAAAATAAAAACATGATCATATGGGATTCGAACCAATGACAGTCTTAGTTTGATAGTGCAAACCCAACACCTTACTAACTGTGCTCACCAGACTGTGCATACCAGACATGCAATTTATCAGAGATTTAAGTGAATAAGCTACAGTGTCCAAGGTACAAAACATAATTTATTCTTTGAGGTGTCATAAGCAAGTCATTAGAATACTTTCCTACTAAATTTATAAGACATAAGCATTCAATATTTGAGTAAACAAAGAGAAATTAAAGCTATCTATTGGGTTTCACTATAAAGTCCATTGGAAGACTTGACTATTGTTGTTAAAAGACATAGGCATTCATATTATAGAGATACAAACCACACTAGTAAAATAAAAACATGATAACATGGGATTCGTACCAATGACAGTCTTAATTTGATAGTGCAAACCCAACACCTTACTAACTGTGCTATCCAGACTGTGCATACCATACTCACAATTTATCAGAGATTTAAGTGAATAAGCTACAGTGTCCAAGGCACTAAACATAATATATTCTATGGGATGTCATAAGCAAGTCATTAGAATACTTTCCTACTAAATTTATAAGACATAAGCATTCAATATTTTAGTAAACAAAGAGAAAATAAAGCTATCTATTGGGTTTCACTAAAAAGTCCATTGGAAGACTTGACTATTGTTGTTAAAAGACATAGGCATTCATATTATAGAGCCACAAACCACACTTTATTAAAATAAAAACATGATAACATGGGATTTGAACCAATGACAGTCTTAATTTGATAGTGCAAAACCAACACAATACTAACTGTGCTAACCAGACTGTGCATACCAGACACACAATTTATCAGAGATTTAAGTGAATAAGCTACAGTGTCCAAGGTACTAAACATAATATATTCTATGGGGTGTCATAAGCAAGTCATTAGAATACTTTCCTACTAAATTTATAAGACATAAGCATTCAATATTTGAGTAAACAAAGAGAAAATAAAGCTATCTATTGGGTTTCACTAAAAAGTCCATTGGAAGACTTGACTATTGTTGTTAAAAGACATAGGCATTCATATTATAGAGCCACAAACCACACTAGTAAAATAAAAACATGATATTCGAACCAATGACAGTCTTAATATGATAGTGCAAACCCAACACCTTACTAACTGTGCTAACCTGACTGTGCATACCAGACACACAATTTATCAGAGATTTAAGTGAATAATCTACAGTGTCCAAGGTACTAAACATAATATATTCTATGGGGTGTCATAAGCAAGTCATTAGAATACTTTCCTACTAAATTTATAAGACATAAGCATTCAATATTTTAGTAAACAAAGAGAAAATAAAGCTATCTATTGGGTTTCACTAAAAAGTCCATTGGAAGACTTGACTATTGTTGTTAAAAGACATAGGCATTCATATTATAGAGCCACAAACCACACTAGTAAAATAAAAACATGATAACATGGGATTCGAACCAATGACAGCTTTAATTTGATAGTGAAAAAAAACCAACATCTTACTAACTGTGCTAACCAGACTGTGCATACCAGATGCACAATTTATCAGAGATTTAAGTGAATAAGCTACAGTGTCCAAGGTACTAAACAGAATATATTCTATGGGGTGTCATAAGCAAAACATTAGAATACTTTCCTACTAAATTTATAAGACATAAGCATTCAATATTTTAGTAAACAAAGAGAAAATAAAGCTATCTATTGGGTTTCACTAAAAAGTCCATTGGAAGACTTGATTATTGTTGTTAAAAGACATAGGCATTCATATTATAGAGATACAAACCACACTAGTAAAATAAAAACATGATAACATGGGATTCGAACCAATGACTGTCTTAATTTGATAGTACAAACCCAACACTTTACTAAATGTGCTAACCAGACTGTGCATACCAGACCCCCAATTATTCAGAGATTTAAGTGAATAAGCTACAGTGTCCAAGGTACTAAACATAATATATTCTTTGAGGTGTCATAAGCAAGTTATTAGAATACTTTGCTACTAAATTTATAAGACATAAGCATTCAATATTTTAGTAAACAAAGAGAAAATAAAGCTATCTATTGGGTTTCACTAAAAAGTCCATTGGAAGACTTGACTATTGTTGTTAAAAGACTTAGGCATTCATATTATAGAGCCACAAACCACACTAGTAAAATAAAAACATGATAACATGGGATTCGAACCAATGACAGTCTTAATTTCATAGTGCAAACCTAACACCATACTAACTGTGCTAACCAGACTGTGCATACCAGACACACAATTTATCAGAGATTTAAGTGAATAAGCTACAGTAACCAAGGTACTAAACATAATATATTCTTTGAGGTGTCATAAGCAAGTCATTAGAATACTTTCCTACTAAATTTATAAGACATAAGCATTCAATATTTGAGTAAACAAAGAGAAAATAAAGCTATCTATTGGGTTTCACTAAAAAGTCCATTGGAAGACTTGACTATTGTTGTTAAAAGACATAGGCATTCATATTATAGAGATACAAACCACACTAGTAAAATAAAAACATGATAACATGGGATTTGAACCAATGACAGTCTTAATTTGATAGTGCAAACCCAAAACCTTTCTAACTGTGCTATCCAGACTGTGCATACCAGACTACCAATTTATCAGAGATTTAAGTGAATAAGCTACAGTGTCCAAGGTACTAAACATAATATATTCTATGGGGTGTCATAAGCAAGTCATTAGAATACTTTCCTACTAAATTTATAAGACATAAGCATTCAATATTTTAGTAAACAAAGAGAAAATAAAGCTATCTATTGGGTTTCACTAAAAAGTCCATTGGAAGACTTGACTATTGTTGTTAAAAGACATAGGCATTCATATTATAGAGCCACAAACCACACTAGTAAAATAAAAACATGGTAACATGGGATTCGAACCAATGACAGTCTTAATTTTATAGTGCAAACCCAACACCTTACTAACTGTGCTAACCAGAGTGTGCATACCAGAAGCACAATTTAACAGAGATTTAAGTGAATCTGCTACAGTAACCAAGGTACTAAACATAATATATTCTATGGGGTGTCATAAGCAAGTCATTAGAATACTTTCCTACTAAATTTACAAGACATAAGCATTCAATATTTGAGTAAACAAAGAGAAAATAAAGCTATCTATTGGGTTTCACTAAAAAGTCCATTGGAAGAATTGACTATTGTTGTTAAAAGACATAGGCATTCATATTATAGAGCCACAAACCACACTAGTAAAATAAAAACATGATAACATGGGATTCAAACCAATGACAGTCTTAATTTGATAGTGCAAACCCAACACCTTACTAACTGGGCTAACCAGACTGTGCATACCAGACACACAATTTATCAGAGATTTAAGTGAATAAGCTACAGTGTCCAAGGTACTAAACATAATATATTCTACGGGATGTCATAAGCAAGTCATTAGAATACTTTCCTACTAAATTTACAAGACATAAGCATTCAATATTTTAGTAAACAAAGAGAAAATAAAGCTATCTATTGGGTTTCACTAAAAAGTCCATTGGAAGACTTGACTATTGTTGTTAAAAGACATAGGCATTCATATTATAGAGATACAAACCACACTAGTAAAATAAAAACATGATAACATGGGACTCGTACCAATGACAGTCTTAATTTGATAGTGCAAACCCAACAAATTACTAACTGTGCTAACCAGACTGTGCATACCAGACACCCAATTTATCAGAGATTTAAGTAAATAAGCTACAGTGTCCAAGGTACTAAACATAATATATTCTATGAGGTGTCATAAGCAAGTTATTAGAATACTTTCCTACTAAATTTATAAGACATAAGCATTCAATATTTTAGTAAACAAAGAGAAAATAAAGCTATCTATTGGGTTTCACTAAAAAGTCCTTTGGAAGACTTGACTATTGTTGTTAAAAGACATAGGCATTCATATTATAGAGCCACAAACCACCCTAGTAAAATAAAAACATGATCATATGGGATTCGAACCAATGACACCCTTAATTTGATAGTGCAAACCCAACACCTTACTAACTGTGCTATCCAGACTGTGCATACCATACTCACAATTTATCAGAGATTTAAGTGAATAAGCTACAGTGTCCAAGGTACTAAACATAATATATTCTATGGGATGTCATAAGCAAGTCATTGGAATACTTTCCTACTAAATTTACAAGACATAAGCATTCAATATTTTAGTAAACAAAGAGAAAATAAAGCTATCTATTGGGTTTCACTAAAAAGTCCATTGGAAGACTTGACTATTGTTGTTAAAAGACATAGGTATTCATATTATAGAGTCACAAACCACACTTTATTAAAATAAAAACATGATAACATGGGATTTGAACCACTGACAGTCTTAATTTGATAGTGCAAACCCAACAAATTACTAACTGTGCTAACCAGACTGTGCATATCAGACACCCAATTTATCAGAGATTTAAGTGAACAAGCTACAGTGTCCAAGGTACTAAACAGAATATATTCTATGGGGTGTCATAAGCAAAACATTAGAATACTTACCTACTAAATTTATAAGACATAAGCATTCAATATTTTAGTAAACAAAGAGAAAATAAAGCTATCTATTGGGTTTCACTAAAAAGTCCATTGGAAGACTTGACTATTGTTGTTAAAAGACATAGGCATTCATATTATAGAGCCACAAACCACACTAGTAAAATAAAAACATGATAACATGGGGTTCGAACCAATGACAGTCTTAATTTCATAGTGCAAACCCAACACCATACTAACTGTGCTAACCAGACTGTGCATACCAGACACACAATTTATCAGAGATTTAAGTGAATAAGCTGCAGTGTCCAAGGTACTAAACATAATATATTCTATGGGGTGTCATAATCAAGTCCATAGAATACTTTCCTACTAAATTTATAAGACATAAGCATTCAATATTTGAGTAAACAAAGAGAAAATAAAGCTATCTATTGGGTTTCACTAAAAAGTCCATTGGAAGACTTGACTATTGTTGTTAAAAGACATAGGCATTCATATTATAGAGCCACAAACCACACTAGTAAAATAAAAACATGATAACATGGGATTCGAACCAATGACAGTCGTAATTTGATAGTGCAAACCCAACACCTTACTAACTGTGCTAACCAGACTGTGCATACCAGACACACAATTTATCAGAGATTTAAGTGAATAAGCTACAGTGTCCAAGGTACTAAACATAATATATTCTATGGGGTGTCATAAGCAAGTCATTAGAATACTTTCCTACTAAATTTATAAGACATAAGCATTCAATATTTGAGTAAACAAAGAGAAAATAAAGCTATCTATTGGGTTTCACTAAAAAGTCCATTGGAAGACTTGACTATTGTTGTTAAAAGACATAGGCATTCATATTATAGAGATACAAACCACACTAGTAAAATAAAAACATGATAACATGGGATTTGAACCAATGACAGTCTTAATTTGATAGTGCAAACCCAAAACCTTTCTAACTGTGCTATCCAGACTGTGCATACCAGACTACCAATTTATCAGAGATTTAAGTGAATAAGCTACAGTGTCCAAGGTACTAAACATAATATATTCTATGGGGTGTCATAAGCAAGTCATTAGAATACTTTCCTACTAAATTTATAAGACATAAGCATTCAATATTTTAGTAAACAAAGAGAAAATAAAGCTATCTATTGGGTTTCACTAAAAAGTCCATTGGAAGACTTGACTATTGTTGTTAAAAGACATAGGCATTCATATTATAGAGCCACAAACCACACTAGTAAAATAAAAACATGGTAACATGGGATTCGAACCAATGACAGTCTTAATTTTATAGTGCAAACCCAACACCTTACTAACTGTGCTAACCAGAGTGTGCATACCAGAAGCACAATTTATCAGAGATTTAAGTGAATCTGCTACAGTAACCAAGGTACTAAACATAATATATTCTATGGGGTGTCATAAGCAAGTCATTAGAATACTTTCCTACTAAATTTACAAGACATAAGCATTCAATATTTGAGTAAACAAAGAGAAAATAAAGCTATCTATTGGGTTTCACTAAAAAGTCCATTGGAAGAATTGACTATTGTTGTTAAAAGACATAGGCATTCATATTATAGAGCCACAAACCACACTAGTAAAATAAAAACATGATAACATGGGATTCAAACCAATGACAGTCTTAATTTGATAGTGCAAACCCAACACCTTACTAACTGGGCTAACCAGACTGTGCATACCAGACACACAATTTATCAGAGATTTAAGTGAATAAGCTACAGTGTCCAAGGTACTAAACATAATATATTCTACGGGATGTCATAAGCAAGTCATTAGAATACTTTCCTACTAAATTTACAAGACATAAGCATTCAATATTTTAGTAAACAAAGAGAAAATAAAGCTATCTATTGGGTTTCACTAAAAAGTCCATTGGAAGACTTGACTATTGTTGTTAAAAGACATAGGCATTCATATTATAGAGATACAAACCACACTAGTAAAATAAAAACATGATAACATGGGACTCGTACCAATGACAGTCTTAATTTGATAGTGCAAACCCAACAAATTACTAACTGTGCTAACCAGACTGTGCATACCAGACACCCAATTTATCAGAGATTTAAGTAAATAAGCTACAGTGTCCAAGGTACTAAACATAATATATTCTATGAGGTGTCATAAGCAAGTTATTAGAATACTTTCCTACTAAATTTATAAGACATAAGCATTCAATATTTTAGTAAACAAAGAGAAAATAAAGCTATCTATTGGGTTTCACTAAAAAGTCCTTTGGAAGACTTGACTATTGTTGTTAAAAGACATAGGCATTCATATTATAGAGCCACAAACCACCCTAGTAAAATAAAAACATGATCATATGGGATTCGAACCAATGACACCCTTAATTTGATAGTGCAAACCCAACACCTTACTAACTGTGCTATCCAGACTGTGCATACCATACTCACAATTTATCAGAGATTTAAGTGAATAAGCTACAGTGTCCAAGGTACTAAACATAATATATTCTATGGGATGTCATAAGCAAGTCATTGGAATACTTTCCTACTAAATTTACAAGACATAAGCATTCAATATTTTAGTAAACAAAGAGAAAATAAAGCTATCTATTGGGTTTCACTAAAAAGTCCATTGGAAGACTTGACTATTGTTGTTAAAAGACATAGGTATTCATATTATAGAGTCACAAACCACACTTTATTAAAATAAAAACATGATAACATGGGATTTGAACCACTGACAGTCTTAATTTGATAGTGCAAACCCAACAAATTACTAACTGTGCTAACCAGACTGTGCATATCAGACACCCAATTTATCAGAGATTTAAGTGAACAAGCTACAGTGTCCAAGGTACTAAACAGAATATATTCTATGGGGTGTCATAAGCAAAACATTAGAATACTTACCTACTAAATTTATAAGACATAAGCATTCAATATTTTAGTAAACAAAGAGAAAATAAAGCTATCTATTGGGTTTCACTAAAAAGTCCATTGGAAGACTTGACTATTGTTGTTAAAAGACATAGGCATTCATATTATAGAGCCACAAACCACACTAGTAAAATAAAAACATGATAACATGGGGTTCGAACCAATGACAGTCTTAATTTCATAGTGCAAACCCAACACCATACTAACTGTGCTAACCAGACTGTGCATACCAGACACACAATTTATCAGAGATTTAAGTGAATAAGCTGCAGTGTCCAAGGTACTAAACATAATATATTCTATGGGGTGTCATAATCAAGTCCATAGAATACTTTCCTACTAAATTTATAAGACATAAGCATTCAATATTTGAGTAAACAAAGAGAAAATAAAGCTATCTATTGGGTTTCACTAAAAAGTCCATTGGAAGACTTGACTATTGTTGTTAAAAGACATAGGCATTCATATTATAGAGCCACAAACCACACTAGTAAAATAAAAACATGATAACATGGGATTCGAACCAATGACAGTCGTAATTTGATAGTGCAAACCCAACACCTTACTAACTGTGCTAACCAGACTGTGCATACCAGACACACAATTTATCAGAGATTTAAGTGAATAAGCTACAGTGTCCAAGGTACTAAACATAATATATTCTATGGGGTGTCATAAGCAAGTCATTAGAATACTTTCCTACTAAATTTATAAGACATAAGCATTCAATATTTTAGTAAACAAAGAGAAAATAAAGCTATCTATTGGGTTTCACTAAAAAGTCCATTGGAAGACTTGACTATTGTTGTTAAAAGACATAGGCATTCATATTATAGAGCCACAAACCACACTAGTAAAATAAAAACATGATAAAATGGGATTCGAACCAATGACAGTCTTAATTTTATAGTGCAAACCCAACACCATACTAACTGTGCTAACCAGAGTGTGCATACCAGATGCACAATTTATCAGAGATTTAAGTGAATAAGCTACAGTAACCAAGGTACTAAACATAATATATTCTATGGGGTGTCATAAGCAAGTCATTAGAATACTTTCCTACTAAATTTACAAGACATAAGCATTCAATATTTGAGTAAACAAAGAGAAAATAAAGCTATCTATTGGGTTTCACTAAAAAGTCCATTGGAAGACTTGACTATTGTTGTTAAAAGACATAGGCATTCATATTATAGAGCCACAAACCACACTAGTAAAATAAAAACATGATAACATGGGGTTCGAACCAATGACAGTCTTAATTTCATAGTGCAAACCCAACACCATACTAACTGTGCTAACCAGACTGTGCATACCAGACACACAATTTATCAGAGATTTAAGTGAATAAGCTGCAGTGTCCAAGGTACTAAACATAATATATTCTATGGGGTGTCATAATCAAGTCCATAGAATACTTTCCTACTAAATTTATAAGACATAAGCATTCAATATTTGAGTAAACAAAGAGAAAATAAAGCTATCTATTGGGTTTCACTAAAAAGTCCATTGGAAGACTTGACTATTGTTGTTAAAAGACATAGGCATTCATATTATAGAGCCACAAACCACACTAGTAAAATAAAAACATGATAACATGGGATTCGAACCAATGACAGTCGTAATTTGATAGTGCAAACCCAACACCTTACTAACTGTGCTAACCAGACTGTGCATACCAGACACACAATTTATCAGAGATTTAAGTGAATAAGCTACAGTGTCCAAGGTACTAAACATAATATATTCTATGGGGTGTCATAAGCAAGTCATTAGAATACTTTCCTACTAAATTTATAAGACATAAGCATTCAATATTTTAGTAAACAAAGAGAAAATAAAGCTATCTATTGGGTTTCACTAAAAAGTCCATTGGAAGACTTGACTATTGTTGTTAAAAGACATAGGCATTCATATTATAGAGCCACAAACCACACTAGTAAAATAAAAACATGATAAAATGGGATTCGAACCAATGACAGTCTTAATTTTATAGTGCAAACCCAACACCATACTAACTGTGCTAACCAGAGTGTGCATACCAGATGCACAATTTATCAGAGATTTAAGTGAATAAGCTACAGTAACCAAGGTACTAAACATAATATATTCTATGGGGTGTCATAAGCAAGTCATTAGAATACTTTCCTACTAAATTTACAAGACATAAGCATTCAATATTTGAGTAAACAAAGAGAAAATAAAGCTATCTATTGGGTTTCACTAAAAAGTCCATTGGAAGACTTGACTATTGTTGTTAAAAAACATAGGCATTCATATTATAGAGCCACAAACCACACTAGTAAAATAAAAACATGATAACATGGGATTCAAACCAATGACAGTCGTAATTTGATAGTGCAAACCCAACACCTTACTAACTGTGCAAACCAGACTGTGCATACCAGACACACAATTTATCAGAGATTTAAGTGAATAAGCTACAGTGTCCAAGGTACTAAACATAATATATTCTATGGGGTGTCATAAGCAAGTCATTAGAATACTTTCCTACTAAATTTATAAGACATAAGCATTCAATATTTTAGTAAACAAAGAGAAAATAAAGCTATCTATTGGGTTTCACTAAAAAGTCCATTGGAAGACTTGACTATTGTTGTTAAAAGACATAGGCATTCATATTATTGAGCCACAAACCACACTAGTAAAATAAAAACATGGTAACATGGGATTCGAACCAATGACAGTCTTAATTTTATAGTGCAAACCCAACACCTTACTAACTGTGCTAACCAGACTGTGCATATCAGATGCACAATTTATCAGAGATTTAAGTGAATAAGCTACAGTGTCCAAGGTACTAAACATAATATATTCTACGGGATGTCATAAGCAAGTCATTAGAATACTTTCCTACTAAATTTACAAGACATAAGCATTCAATATTTTAGTAAACAAAGAGAAAATAAAGCTATCTATTGGGTTTCACTAAAAAGTCCATTGGAAGACTTGACTATTGTTGTTAAAAGACATAGGCATTCATATTATAGAGATACAAACCACACTAGTAAAATAAAAACATGATAACATGGGACTCGTACCAATGACAGTCTTAATTTGATAGTGCAAACCCAACAAATTACTAACTGTGCTAACCAGACTGTGCATACCAGACACCCAATTTATCAGAGATTTAAGTAAATAAGCTACAGTGTCCAAGGTACTAAACATAATATATTCTATGAGGTGTCATAAGCAAGTTATTAGAATACTTTCCTACTAAATTTATAAGACATAAGCATTCAATATTTTAGTAAACAAAGAGAAAATAAAGCTATCTATTGGGTTTCACTAAAAAGTCCTTTGGAAGACTTGACTATTGTTGTTAAAAGACATAGGCATTCATATTATAGAGCCACAAACCACCCTAGTAAAATAAAAACATGATCATATGGGATTCGAACCAATGACACCCTTAATTTGATAGTGCAAACCCAACACCTTACTAACTGTGCTATCCAGACTGTGCATACCATACTCACAATTTATCAGAGATTTAAGTGAATAAGCTACAGTGTCCAAGGTACTAAACATAATATATTCTATGGGATGTCATAAGCAAGTCATTGGAATACTTTCCTACTAAATTTACAAGACATAAGCATTCAATATTTTAGTAAACAAAGAGAAAATAAAGCTATCTATTGGGTTTCACTAAAAAGTCCATTGGAAGACTTGACTATTGTTGTTAAAAGACATAGGTATTCATATTATAGAGTCACAAACCACACTTTATTAAAATAAAAACATGATAACATGGGATTTGAACCACTGACAGTCTTAATTTGATAGTGCAAACCCAACAAATTACTAACTGTGCTAACCAGACTGTGCATATCAGACACCCAATTTATCAGAGATTTAAGTGAACAAGCTACAGTGTCCAAGGTACTAAACAGAATATATTCTATGGGGTGTCATAAGCAAAACATTAGAATACTTACCTACTAAATTTATAAGACATAAGCATTCAATATTTTAGTAAACAAAGAGAAAATAAAGCTATCTATTGGGTTTCACTAAAAAGTCCATTGGAAGACTTGACTATTGTTGTTAAAAGACATAGGCATTCATATTATAGAGCCACAAACCACACTAGTAAAATAAAAACATGATAACATGGGGTTCGAACCAATGACAGTCTTAATTTCATAGTGCAAACCCAACACCATACTAACTGTGCTAACCAGACTGTGCATACCAGACACACAATTTATCAGAGATTTAAGTGAATAAGCTGCAGTGTCCAAGGTACTAAACATAATATATTCTATGGGGTGTCATAATCAAGTCCATAGAATACTTTCCTACTAAATTTATAAGACATAAGCATTCAATATTTGAGTAAACAAAGAGAAAATAAAGCTATCTATTGGGTTTCACTAAAAAGTCCATTGGAAGACTTGACTATTGTTGTTAAAAGACATAGGCATTCATATTATAGAGCCACAAACCACACTAGTAAAATAAAAACATGATAACATGGGATTCGAACCAATGACAGTCGTAATTTGATAGTGCAAACCCAACACCTTACTAACTGTGCTAACCAGACTGTGCATACCAGACACACAATTTATCAGAGATTTAAGTGAATAAGCTACAGTGTCCAAGGTACTAAACATAATATATTCTATGGGGTGTCATAAGCAAGTCATTAGAATACTTTCCTACTAAATTTATAAGACATAAGCATTCAATATTTTAGTAAACAAAGAGAAAATAAAGCTATCTATTGGGTTTCACTAAAAAGTCCATTGGAAGACTTGACTATTGTTGTTAAAAGACATAGGCATTCATATTATAGAGCCACAAACCACACTAGTAAAATAAAAACATGATAAAATGGGATTCGAACCAATGACAGTCTTAATTTTATAGTGCAAACCCAACACCATACTAACTGTGCTAACCAGAGTGTGCATACCAGATGCACAATTTATCAGAGATTTAAGTGAATAAGCTACAGTAACCAAGGTACTAAACATAATATATTCTATGGGGTGTCATAAGCAAGTCATTAGAATACTTTCCTACTAAATTTACAAGACATAAGCATTCAATATTTGAGTAAACAAAGAGAAAATAAAGCTATCTATTGGGTTTCACTAAAAAGTCCATTGGAAGACTTGACTATTGTTGTTAAAAAACATAGGCATTCATATTATAGAGCCACAAACCACACTAGTAAAATAAAAACATGATAACATGGGATTCAAACCAATGACAGTCGTAATTTGATAGTGCAAACCCAACACCTTACTAACTGTGCAAACCAGACTGTGCATACCAGACACACAATTTATCAGAGATTTAAGTGAATAAGCTACAGTGTCCAAGGTACTAAACATAATATATTCTATGGGGTGTCATAAGCAAGTCATTAGAATACTTTCCTACTAAATTTATAAGACATAAGCATTCAATATTTTAGTAAACAAAGAGAAAATAAAGCTATCTATTGGGTTTCACTAAAAAGTCCATTGGAAGACTTGATTATTGTTGTTAAAAGACATAGGCATTCATATTATAGAGATACAAACCACACTAGTAAAATAAAAACATGATAACATGGGATTCGAACCAATGACTGTCTTAATTTGATAGTGCAAACCCAACACTTTACTAAATGTGCTAACCAGACTGTGCATACCAGGCCCCCAATTATTCAGAGATTTAAGTGAATAAGCTACAGTGTCCAAGGTACTAAACATAATATATTCTTTGAGGTGTCATAAGCAAGTTATTAGAATACTTTGCTACTAAATTTATAAGACATAAGCATTCAATATTTTAGTAAACAAAGAGAAAATAAAGCTATCTATTGGGTTTCACTAAAAAGTCCATTGGAAGACTTGACTATTGTTGTTAAAAGACTTAGGCATTCATATTATAGAGCCACAAACCACACTAGTAAAATAAAAACATGATAACATGGGATTCGAACCAATGACAGTCTTAATTTCATAGTGCAAACCTAACACCATACTAACTGTGCTAACCAGACTGTGCATACCAGACACACAATTTATCAGAGATTTTAGTGAATAAGCTACAGTAACCAAGGTACTAAACATAATATATTCTTTGAGGTGTCATAAGCAAGTCATTAGAATACTTTCCTACTAAATTTATAAGACATAAGCATTCAATATTTGAGTAAACAAAGAGAAAATAAAGCTATCTATTGGGTTTCACTAAAAAGTCCATTGGAAGACTTGACTATTGTTGTTAAAAGACATAGGCATTCATATTATAGAGATACAAACCACACTAGTAAAATAAAAACATGATAACATGGGAATTGAACCAATGACAGTCTTAATTTGATAGTGCAAACCCAAAACCTTACTAACTGTGCTATCCAGACTGTGCATACCAGACTAACAATTTATCAGAGATTTAAGTGAATAAGCTACAGTGTCCAAGGTACTAAACATAATATATTCTATGGGGTGTCATAAGCAAGTCATTAGAATACTTTCCTACTAAATTTATAAGACATAAGCATTCAATATTTGAGTAAACAAAGAGAAAATAAAGCTATCTATTGGGTTTCACTAAAAAGTCCATTGGAAGACTTGACTATTGTTGTTAAAAGACATAGGCATTCATATTATAGAGCCACAAACCACACTAGTAAAATAAAAACATGATAACATGGGATTCAAACCAATGACAGTCGTAATTTGATAGTGCAAACCCAACACCTTACTAACTGTGCAAACCAGACTGTGCATACCAGACACACAATTTATCAGAGATTTAAGTGAATAAGCTACAGTGTCCAAGGTACTAAACATAATATATTCTATGGGGTGTCATAAGCAAGTCATTAGAATACTTTCCTACTAAATTTATAAGACATAAGCATTCAATATTTTAGTAAACAAAGAGAAAATAAAGCTATCTATTGGGTTTCACTAAAAAGTCCATTGGAAGACTTGACTATTGTTGTTAAAAGACATAGGCATTCATATTATAGAGATACAAACCACACTAGTAAAATAAAAACATGATAACATGGGACTCGTACCAATGACAGTCTTAATTTGATAGTGCAAACCCAACAAATTACTAACTGTGCTAACCAGACTGTGCATACCAGACACCCAATTTATCAGAGATTTAAGTAAATAAGCTACAGTGTCCAAGGTACTAAACATAATATATTCTATGAGGTGTCATAAGCAAGTTATTAGAATACTTTCCTACTAAATTTATAAGACATAAGCATTCAATATTTTAGTAAACAAAGAGAAAATAAAGCTATCTATTGGGTTTCACTAAAAAGTCCTTTGGAAGACTTGACTATTGTTGTTAAAAGACATAGGCATTCATATTATAGAGCCACAAACCACCCTAGTAAAATAAAAACATGATCATATGGGATTCGAACCAATGACACCCTTAATTTGATAGTGCAAACCCAACACCTTACTAACTGTGCTATCCAGACTGTGTATACCATACTCACAATTTATCAGAGATTTAAGTGAATAAGCTACAGTGTCCAAGGTACTAAACATAATATATTCTATGGGATGTCATAAGCAAGTCATTGGAATACTTTCCTACTAAATTTACAAGACATAAGCATTCAATATTTTAGTAAACAAAGAGAAAATAAAGCTATCTATTGGGTTTCACTAAAAAGTCCATTGGAAGACTTGACTATTGTTGTTAAAAGACATAGGTATTCATATTATAGAGTCACAAACCACACTTTATTAAAATAAAAACATGATAACATGGGATTTGAACCACTGACAGTCTTAATTTGATAGTGCAAACCCAACAAATTACTAACTGTGCTAACCAGACTGTGCATATCAGACACCCAATTTATCAGAGATTTAAGTGAACAAGCTACAGTGTCCAAGGTACTAAACAGAATATATTCTATGGGGTGTCATAAGCAAAACATTAGAATACTTACCTACTAAATTTATAAGACATAAGCATTCAATATTTTAGTAAACAAAGAGAAAATAAAGCTATCTATTGGGTTTCACTAAAAAGTCCATTGGAAGACTTGACTATTGTTGTTAAAAGACATAGGCATTCATATTATAGAGCCACAAACCACACTAGTAAAATAAAAACATGATAACATGGGGTTCGAACCAATGACAGTCTTAATTTCATAGTGCAAACCCAACACCATACTAACTGTGCTAACCAGACTGTGCATACCAGACACACAATTTATCAGAGATTTAAGTGAATAAGCTGCAGTGTCCAAGGTACTAAACATAATATATTCTATGGGGTGTCATAATCAAGTCCATAGAATACTTTCCTACTAAATTTATAAGACATAAGCATTCAATATTTGAGTAAACAAAGAGAAAATAAAGCTATCTATTGGGTTTCACTAAAAAGTCCATTGGAAGACTTGACTATTGTTGTTAAAAGACATAGGCATTCATATTATAGAGCCACAAACCACACTAGTAAAATAAAAACATGATAACATGGGATTCGAACCAATGACAGTCGTAATTTGATAGTGCAAACCCAACACCTTACTAACTGTGCTAACCAGACTGTGCATACCAGACACACAATTTATCAGAGATTTAAGTGAATAAGCTACAGTGTCCAAGGTACTAAACATAATATATTCTATGGGGTGTCATAAGCAAGTCATTAGAATACTTTCCTACTAAATTTATAAGACATAAGCATTCAATATTTGAGTAAACAAAGAGAAAATAAAGCTATCTATTGGGTTTCACTAAAAAGTCCATTGGAAGACTTGACTATTGTTGTTAAAAGACATAGGCATTCATATTATAGAGCCACAAACCACACTAGTAAAATAAAAACATGATAACATGGGATTCAAACCAATGACAGTCGTAATTTGATAGTGCAAACCCAACACCTTACTAACTGTGCAAACCAGACTGTGCATACCAGACACACAATTTATCAGAGATTTAAGTGAATAAGCTACAGTGTCCAAGGTACTAAACATAATATATTCTATGGGGTGTCATAAGCAAGTCATTAGAATACTTTCCTACTAAATTTATAAGACATAAGCATTCAATATTTTAGTAAACAAAGAGAAAATAAAGTTATCTATTGGGTTTCACTAAAAAGTCCATTGGAAGACTTGACTATTGTTGTTAAAAGACATAGGCATTCATATTATAGAGATACAAACCACACTAGTAAAATAAAAACATGATAACATGGGACTCGTACCAATGACAGTCTTAATTTGATAGTGCAAACCCAACAAATTACTAACTGTGCTAACCAGACTGTGCATACCAGACACCCAATTTATCAGAGATTTAAGTAAATAAGCTACAGTGTCCAAGGTACTAAACATAATATATTCTATGAGGTGTCATAAGCAAGTTATTAGAATACTTTCCTACTAAATTTATAAGACATAAGCATTCAATATTTTAGTAAACAAAGAGAAAATAAAGCTATCTATTGGGTTTCACTAAAAAGTCCTTTGGAAGACTTGACTATTGTTGTTAAAAGACATAGGCATTCATATTATAGAGCCACAAACCACCCTAGTAAAATAAAAACATGATCATATGGGATTCGAACCAATGACACCCTTAATTTGATAGTGCAAACCCAACACCTTACTAACTGTGCTATCCAGACTGTGCATACCATACTCACAATTTATCAGAGATTTAAGTGAATAAGCTACAGTGTCCAAGGTACTAAACATAATATATTCTATGGGATGTCATAAGCAAGTCATTGGAATACTTTCCTACTAAATTTACAAGACATAAGCATTCAATATTTTAGTAAACAAAGAGAAAATAAAGCTATCTATTGGGTTTCACTAAAAAGTCCATTGGAAGACTTGACTATTGTTGTTAAAAGACATAGGTATTCATATTATAGAGTCACAAACCACACTTTATTAAAATAAAAACATGATAACATGGGATTTGAACCACTGACAGTCTTAATTTGATAGTGCAAACCCAACAAATTACTAACTGTGCTAACCAGACTGTGCATATCAGACACCCAATTTATCAGAGATTTAAGTGAACAAGCTACAGTGTCCAAGGTACTAAACAGAATATATTCTATGGGGTGTCATAAGCAAAACATTAGAATACTTACCTACTAAATTTATAAGACATAAGCATTCAATATTTTAGTAAACAAAGAGAAAATAAAGCTATCTATTGGGTTTCACTAAAAAGTCCATTGGAAGACTTGACTATTGTTGTTAAAAGACATAGGCATTCATATTATAGAGCCACAAACCACACTAGTAAAATAAAAACATGATAACATGGGGTTCGAACCAATGACAGTCTTAATTTCATAGTGCAAACCCAACACCATACTAACTGTGCTAACCAGACTGTGCATACCAGACACACAATTTATCAGAGATTTAAGTGAATAAGCTGCAGTGTCCAAGGTACTAAACATAATATATTCTATGGGGTGTCATAATCAAGTCCATAGAATACTTTCCTACTAAATTTATAAGACATAAGCATTCAATATTTGAGTAAACAAAGAGAAAATAAAGCTATCTATTGGGTTTCACTAAAAAGTCCATTGGAAGACTTGACTATTGTTGTTAAAAGACATAGGCATTCATATTATAGAGCCACAAACCACACTAGTAAAATAAAAACATGATAACATGGGATTCGAACCAATGACAGTCGTAATTTGATAGTGCAAACCCAACACCTTACTAACTGTGCTAACCAGACTGTGCATACCAGACACACAATTTATCAGAGATTTAAGTGAATAAGCTACAGTGTCCAAGGTACTAAACATAATATATTCTATGGGGTGTCATAAGCAAGTCATTAGAATACTTTCCTACTAAATTTATAAGACATAAGCATTCAATATTTTAGTAAACAAAGAGAAAATAAAGCTATCTATTGGGTTTCACTAAAAAGTCCATTGGAAGACTTGACTATTGTTGTTAAAAGACATAGGCATTCATATTATAGAGCCACAAACCACACTAGTAAAATAAAAACATGATAAAATGGGATTCGAACCAATGACAGTCTTAATTTTATAGTGCAAACCCAACACCATACTAACTGTGCTAACCAGAGTGTGCATACCAGATGCACAATTTATCAGAGATTTAAGTGAATAAGCTACAGTAACCAAGGTACTAAACATAATATATTCTATGGGGTGTCATAAGCAAGTCATTAGAATACTTTCCTACTAAATTTACAAGACATAAGCATTCAATATTTGAGTAAACAAAGAGAAAATAAAGCTATCTATTGGGTTTCACTAAAAAGTCCATTGGAAGACTTGACTATTGTTGTTAAAAAACATAGGCATTCATATTATAGAGCCACAAACCACACTAGTAAAATAAAAACATGATAACATGGGATTCAAACCAATGACAGTCGTAATTTGATAGTGCAAACCCAACACCTTACTAACTGTGCAAACCAGACTGTGCATACCAGACACACAATTTATCAGAGATTTAAGTGAATAAGCTACAGTGTCCAAGGTACTAAACATAATATATTCTATGGGGTGTCATAAGCAAGTCATTAGAATACTTTCCTACTAAATTTATAAGACATAAGCATTCAATATTTTAGTAAACAAAGAGAAAATAAAGCTATCTATTGGGTTTCACTAAAAAGTCCATTGGAAGACTTGATTATTGTTGTTAAAAGACATAGGCATTCATATTATAGAGATACAAACCACACTAGTAAAATAAAAACATGATAACATGGGATTCGAACCAATGACTGTCTTAATTTGATAGTGCAAACCCAACACTTTACTAAATGTGCTAACCAGACTGTGCATACCAGGCCCCCAATTATTCAGAGATTTAAGTGAATAAGCTACAGTGTCCAAGGTACTAAACATAATATATTCTTTGAGGTGTCATAAGCAAGTTATTAGAATACTTTGCTACTAAATTTATAAGACATAAGCATTCAATATTTTAGTAAACAAAGAGAAAATAAAGCTATCTATTGGGTTTCACTAAAAAGTCCATTGGAAGACTTGACTATTGTTGTTAAAAGACTTAGGCATTCATATTATAGAGCCACAAACCACACTAGTAAAATAAAAACATGATAACATGGGATTCGAACCAATGACAGTCTTAATTTCATAGTGCAAACCTAACACCATACTAACTGTGCTAACCAGACTGTGCATACCAGACACACAATTTATCAGAGATTTTAGTGAATAAGCTACAGTAACCAAGGTACTAAACATAATATATTCTTTGAGGTGTCATAAGCAAGTCATTAGAATACTTTCCTACTAAATTTATAAGACATAAGCATTCAATATTTGAGTAAACAAAGAGAAAATAAAGCTATCTATTGGGTTTCACTAAAAAGTCCATTGGAAGACTTGACTATTGTTGTTAAAAGACATAGGCATTCATATTATAGAGATACAAACCACACTAGTAAAATAAAAACATGATAACATGGGAATTGAACCAATGACAGTCTTAATTTGATAGTGCAAACCCAAAACCTTACTAACTGTGCTATCCAGACTGTGCATACCAGACTAACAATTTATCAGAGATTTAAGTGAATAAGCTACAGTGTCCAAGGTACTAAACATAATATATTCTATGGGGTGTCATAAGCAAGTCATTAGAATACTTTCCTACTAAATTTATAAGACATAAGCATTCAATATTTGAGTAAACAAAGAGAAAATAAAGCTATCTATTGGGTTTCACTAAAAAGTCCATTGGAAGACTTGACTATTGTTGTTAAAAGACATAGGCATTCATATTATAGAGCCACAAACCACACTAGTAAAATAAAAACATGATAACATGGGATTCAAACCAATGACAGTCGTAATTTGATAGTGCAAACCCAACACCTTACTAACTGTGCAAACCAGACTGTGCATACCAGACACACAATTTATCAGAGATTTAAGTGAATAAGCTACAGTGTCCAAGGTACTAAACATAATATATTCTATGGGGTGTCATAAGCAAGTCATTAGAATACTTTCCTACTAAATTTATAAGACATAAGCATTCAATATTTTAGTAAACAAAGAGAAAATAAAGCTATCTATTGGGTTTCACTAAAAAGTCCATTGGAAGACTTGACTATTGTTGTTAAAAGACATAGGCATTCATATTATAGAGCCACAAACCACACTAGTAAAATAAAAACATGGTAACATGGGATTCGAACCAATGACAGTCTTAATTTTATAGTGCAAACCCAACACCTTACTAACTGTGCTAACCAGAGTGTGCATACCAGAAGCACAATTTATCAGAGATTTAAGTGAATAAGCTACAGTAACCAAGGTACTAAACATAATATATTCTATGGGGTGTCATAAGCAAGTCATTAGAATACTTTCCTACTAAATTTACAAGACATAAGCATTCAATATTTGAGTAAACAAAGAGAAAATAAAGCTATCTATTGGGTTTCACTAAAAAGTCCATTGGAAGACTTGACTATTGTTGTTAAAAGACATAGGCATTCATATTATAGAGCCACAAACCACACTAGTAAAATAAAAACATGATAACATGGGATTCGAACCAATGACAGCTTTAATTTGATAGTGAAAAAAAACCAACATCTTACTAACTGTGCTAACCAGACTGTGCATACCAGATGCACAATTTATCAGAGATTTAAGTGAATAAGCTACAGTGTCCAAGGTACTAAACAGAATATATTCTATGGGGTGTCATAAGCAAAACATTAGAATACTTTCCTACTAAATTTATAAGACATAAGCATTCAATATTTTAGTAAACAAAGAAAATAAAGCTATCTATTGGGTTTCACTAAAAAGTCCATTGGAAGACTTGATTATTGTTGTTAAAAGACATAGGCATTCATATTATAGAGATACAAACCACACTAGTAAAATAAAAACATGATAACATGGGATTCGAACCAATGACTGTCTTAATTTGATAGTACAAACCCAACACTTTACTAAATGTGCTAACCAGACTGTGCATACCAGACCCCCAATTATTCAGAGATTTAAGTGAATAAGCTACAGTGTCCAAGGTACTAAACATAATATATTCTTTGAGGTGTCATAAGCAAGTTATTAGAATACTTTGCTACTAAATTTATAAGACATAAGCATTCAATATTTTAGTAAACAAAGAGAAAATAAAGCTATCTATTGGGTTTCACTAAAAAGTCCATTGGAAGACTTGACTATTGTTGTTAAAAGACTTAGGCATTCATATTATAGAGCCACAAACCACACTAGTAAAATAAAAACATGATAACATGGGATTCGAACCAATGACAGTCTTAATTTCATAGTGCAAACCTAACACCATACTAACTGTGCTAACCAGACTGTGCATACCAGACACACAATTTATCAGAGATTTAAGTGAATAAGCTACAGTAACCAAGGTACTAAACATAATATATTCTTTGAGGTGTCATAAGCAAGTCATTAGAATACTTTCCTACTAAATTTATAAGACATAAGCATTCAATATTTGAGTAAACAAAGAGAAAATAAAGCTATCTATTGGGTTTCACTAAAAAGTCCATTGGAAGACTTGACTATTGTTGTTAAAAGACATAGGCATTCATATTATAGAGATACAAACCACACTAGTAAAATAAAAACATGATAACATGGGATTTGAACCAATGACAGTCTTAATTTGATAGTGCAAACCCAAAACCTTTCTAACTGTGCTATCCAGACTGTGCATACCAGACTACCAATTTATCAGAGATTTAAGTGAATAAGCTACAGTGTCCAAGGTACTAAACATAATATATTCTATGGGGTGTCATAAGCAAGTCATTAGAATACTTTCCTACTAAATTTATAAGACATAAGCATTCAATATTTTAGTAAACAAAGAGAAAATAAAGCTATCTATTGGGTTTCACTAAAAAGTCCATTGGAAGACTTGACTATTGTTGTTAAAAGACATAGGCATTCATATTATAGAGCCACAAACCACACTAGTAAAATAAAAACATGGTAACATGGGATTCGAACCAATGACAGTCTTAATTTTATAGTGCAAACCCAACACCTTACTAACTGTGCTAACCAGAGTGTGCATACCAGAAGCACAATTTATCAGAGATTTAAGTGAATCTGCTACAGTAACCAAGGTACTAAACATAATATATTCTATGGGGTGTCATAAGCAAGTCATTAGAATACTTTCCTACTAAATTTACAAGACATAAGCATTCAATATTTGAGTAAACAAAGAGAAAATAAAGCTATCTATTGGGTTTCACTAAAAAGTCCATTGGAAGAATTGACTATTGTTGTTAAAAGACATAGGCATTCATATTATAGAGCCACAAACCACACTAGTAAAATAAAAACATGATAACATGGGATTCAAACCAATGACAGTCTTAATTTGATAGTGCAAACCCAACACCTTACTAACTGGGCTAACCAGACTGTGCATACCAGACACACAATTTATCAGAGATTTAAGTGAATAAGCTACAGTGTCCAAGGTACTAAACATAATATATTCTACGGGATGTCATAAGCAAGTCATTAGAATACTTTCCTACTAAATTTACAAGACATAAGCATTCAATATTTTAGTAAACAAAGAGAAAATAAAGCTATCTATTGGGTTTCACTAAAAAGTCCATTGGAAGACTTGACTATTGTTGTTAAAAGACATAGGCATTCATATTATAGAGATACAAACCACACTAGTAAAATAAAAACATGATAACATGGGACTCGTACCAATGACAGTCTTAATTTGATAGTGCAAACCCAACAAATTACTAACTGTGCTAACCAGACTGTGCATACCAGACACCCAATTTATCAGAGATTTAAGTAAATAAGCTACAGTGTCCAAGGTACTAAACATAATATATTCTATGAGGTGTCATAAGCAAGTTATTAGAATACTTTCCTACTAAATTTATAAGACATAAGCATTCAATATTTTAGTAAACAAAGAGAAAATAAAGCTATCTATTGGGTTTCACTAAAAAGTCCTTTGGAAGACTTGACTATTGTTGTTAAAAGACATAGGCATTCATATTATAGAGCCACAAACCACCCTAGTAAAATAAAAACATGATCATATGGGATTCGAACCAATGACACCCTTAATTTGATAGTGCAAACCCAACACCTTACTAACTGTGCTATCCAGACTGTGCATACCATACTCACAATTTATCAGAGATTTAAGTGAATAAGCTACAGTGTCCAAGGTACTAAACATAATATATTCTATGGGATGTCATAAGCAAGTCATTGGAATACTTTCCTACTAAATTTACAAGACATAAGCATTCAATATTTTAGTAAACAAAGAGAAAATAAAGCTATCTATTGGGTTTCACTAAAAAGTCCATTGGAAGACTTGACTATTGTTGTTAAAAGACATAGGTATTCATATTATAGAGTCACAAACCACACTTTATTAAAATAAAAACATGATAACATGGGATTTGAACCACTGACAGTCTTAATTTGATAGTGCAAACCCAACAAATTACTAACTGTGCTAACCAGACTGTGCATATCAGACACCCAATTTATCAGAGATTTAAGTGAACAAGCTACAGTGTCCAAGGTACTAAACAGAATATATTCTATGGGGTGTCATAAGCAAAACATTAGAATACTTACCTACTAAATTTATAAGACATAAGCATTCAATATTTTAGTAAACAAAGAGAAAATAAAGCTATCTATTGGGTTTCACTAAAAAGTCCATTGGAAGACTTGACTATTGTTGTTAAAAGACATAGGCATTCATATTATAGAGCCACAAACCACACTAGTAAAATAAAAACATGATAACATGGGGTTCGAACCAATGACAGTCTTAATTTCATAGTGCAAACCCAACACCATACTAACTGTGCTAACCAGACTGTGCATACCAGACACACAATTTATCAGAGATTTAAGTGAATAAGCTGCAGTGTCCAAGGTACTAAACATAATATATTCTATGGGGTGTCATAATCAAGTCCATAGAATACTTTCCTACTAAATTTATAAGACATAAGCATTCAATATTTGAGTAAACAAAGAGAAAATAAAGCTATCTATTGGGTTTCACTAAAAAGTCCATTGGAAGACTTGACTATTGTTGTTAAAAGACATAGGCATTCATATTATAGAGCCACAAACCACACTAGTAAAATAAAAACATGATAACATGGGATTCGAACCAATGACAGTCGTAATTTGATAGTGCAAACCCAACACCTTACTAACTGTGCTAACCAGACTGTGCATACCAGACACACAATTTATCAGAGATTTAAGTGAATAAGCTACAGTGTCCAAGGTACTAAACATAATATATTCTATGGGGTGTCATAAGCAAGTCATTAGAATACTTTCCTACTAAATTTATAAGACATAAGCATTCAATATTTTAGTAAACAAAGAGAAAATAAAGCTATCTATTGGGTTTCACTAAAAAGTCCATTGGAAGACTTGACTATTGTTGTTAAAAGACATAGGCATTCATATTATAGAGCCACAAACCACACTAGTAAAATAAAAACATGATAAAATGGGATTCGAACCAATGACAGTCTTAATTTTATAGTGCAAACCCAACACCATACTAACTGTGCTAACCAGAGTGTGCATACCAGATGCACAATTTATCAGAGATTTAAGTGAATAAGCTACAGTAACCAAGGTACTAAACATAATATATTCTATGGGGTGTCATAAGCAAGTCATTAGAATACTTTCCTACTAAATTTACAAGACATAAGCATTCAATATTTGAGTAAACAAAGAGAAAATAAAGCTATCTATTGGGTTTCACTAAAAAGTCCATTGGAAGACTTGACTATTGTTGTTAAAAAACATAGGCATTCATATTATAGAGCCACAAACCACACTAGTAAAATAAAAACATGATAACATGGGATTCAAACCAATGACAGTCGTAATTTGATAGTGCAAACCCAACACCTTACTAACTGTGCAAACCAGACTGTGCATACCAGACACACAATTTATCAGAGATTTAAGTGAATAAGCTACAGTGTCCAAGGTACTAAACATAATATATTCTATGGGGTGTCATAAGCAAGTCATTAGAATACTTTCCTACTAAATTTATAAGACATAAGCATTCAATATTTTAGTAAACAAAGAGAAAATAAAGCTATCTATTGGGTTTCACTAAAAAGTCCATTGGAAGACTTGATTATTGTTGTTAAAAGACATAGGCATTCATATTATAGAGATACAAACCACACTAGTAAAATAAAAACATGATAACATGGGATTCGAACCAATGACTGTCTTAATTTGATAGTGCAAACCCAACACTTTACTAAATGTGCTAACCAGACTGTGCATACCAGGCCCCCAATTATTCAGAGATTTAAGTGAATAAGCTACAGTGTCCAAGGTACTAAACATAATATATTCTTTGAGGTGTCATAAGCAAGTTATTAGAATACTTTGCTACTAAATTTATAAGACATAAGCATTCAATATTTTAGTAAACAAAGAGAAAATAAAGCTATCTATTGGGTTTCACTAAAAAGTCCATTGGAAGACTTGACTATTGTTGTTAAAAGACTTAGGCATTCATATTATAGAGCCACAAACCACACTAGTAAAATAAAAACATGATAACATGGGATTCGAACCAATGACAGTCTTAATTTCATAGTGCAAACCTAACACCATACTAACTGTGCTAACCAGACTGTGCATACCAGACACACAATTTATCAGAGATTTTAGTGAATAAGCTACAGTAACCAAGGTACTAAACATAATATATTCTTTGAGGTGTCATAAGCAAGTCATTAGAATACTTTCCTACTAAATTTATAAGACATAAGCATTCAATATTTGAGTAAACAAAGAGAAAATAAAGCTATCTATTGGGTTTCACTAAAAAGTCCATTGGAAGACTTGACTATTGTTGTTAAAAGACATAGGCATTCATATTATAGAGATACAAACCACACTAGTAAAATAAAAACATGATAACATGGGAATTGAACCAATGACAGTCTTAATTTGATAGTGCAAACCCAAAACCTTACTAACTGTGCTATCCAGACTGTGCATACCAGACTAACAATTTATCAGAGATTTAAGTAAATAAGCTACAGTGTCCAAGGTACTAAACATAATATATTCTATGGGGTGTCATAAGCAAGTCATTAGAATACTTTCCTACTAAATTTATAAGACATAAGCATTCAATATTTGAGTAAACAAAGAGAAAATAAAGCTATCTATTGGGTTTCACTAAAAAGTCCATTGGAAGACTTGACTATTGTTGTTAAAAGACATAGGCATTCATATTATAGAGCCACAAACCACACTAGTAAAATAAAAACATGATAACATGGGATTCAAACCAATGACAGTCGTAATTTGATAGTGCAAACCCAACACCTTACTAACTGTGCAAACCAGACTGTGCATACCAGACACACAATTTATCAGAGATTTAAGTGAATAAGCTACAGTGTCCAAGGTACTAAACATAATATATTCTATGGGGTGTCATAAGCAAGTCATTAGAATACTTTCCTACTAAATTTATAAGACATAAGCATTCAATATTTTAGTAAACAAAGAGAAAATAAAGCTATCTATTGGGTTTCACTAAAAAGTCCATTGGAAGACTTGACTATTGTTGTTAAAAGACATAGGCATTCATATTATAGAGATACAAACCACACTAGTAAAATAAAAACATGATAACATGGGACTCGTACCAATGACAGTCTTAATTTGATAGTGCAAACCCAACAAATTACTAACTGTGCTAACCAGACTGTGCATACCAGACACCCAATTTATCAGAGATTTAAGTAAATAAGCTACAGTGTCCAAGGTACTAAACATAATATATTCTATGAGGTGTCATAAGCAAGTTATTAGAATACTTTCCTACTAAATTTATAAGACATAAGCATTCAATATTTTAGTAAACAAAGAGAAAATAAAGCTATCTATTGGGTTTCACTAAAAAGTCCTTTGGAAGACTTGACTATTGTTGTTAAAAGACATAGGCATTCATATTATAGAGCCACAAACCACCCTAGTAAAATAAAAACATGATCATATGGGATTCGAACCAATGACACCCTTAATTTGATAGTGCAAACCCAACACCTTACTAACTGTGCTATCCAGACTGTGCATACCATACTCACAATTTATCAGAGATTTAAGTGAATAAGCTACAGTGTCCAAGGTACTAAACATAATATATTCTATGGGATGTCATAAGCAAGTCATTGGAATACTTTCCTACTAAATTTACAAGACATAAGCATTCAATATTTTAGTAAACAAAGAGAAAATAAAGCTATCTATTGGGTTTCACTAAAAAGTCCATTGGAAGACTTGACTATTGTTGTTAAAAGACATAGGTATTCATATTATAGAGTCACAAACCACACTTTATTAAAATAAAAACATGATAACATGGGATTTGAACCACTGACAGTCTTAATTTGATAGTGCAAACCCAACAAATTACTAACTGTGCTAACCAGACTGTGCATATCAGACACCCAATTTATCAGAGATTTAAGTGAACAAGCTACAGTGTCCAAGGTACTAAACAGAATATATTCTATGGGGTGTCATAAGCAAAACATTAGAATACTTACCTACTAAATTTATAAGACATAAGCATTCAATATTTTAGTAAACAAAGAGAAAATAAAGCTATCTATTGGGTTTCACTAAAAAGTCCATTGGAAGACTTGACTATTGTTGTTAAAAGACATAGGCATTCATATTATAGAGCCACAAACCACACTAGTAAAATAAAAACATGATAACATGGGGTTCGAACCAATGACAGTCTTAATTTCATAGTGCAAACCCAACACCATACTAACTGTGCTAACCAGACTGTGCATACCAGACACACAATTTATCAGAGATTTAAGTGAATAAGCTGCAGTGTCCAAGGTACTAAACATAATATATTCTATGGGGTGTCATAATCAAGTCCATAGAATACTTTCCTACTAAATTTATAAGACATAAGCATTCAATATTTGAGTAAACAAAGAGAAAATAAAGCTATCTATTGGGTTTCACTAAAAAGTCCATTGGAAGACTTGACTATTGTTGTTAAAAGACATAGGCATTCATATTATAGAGCCACAAACCACACTAGTAAAATAAAAACATGATAACATGGGATTCGAACCAATGACAGTCGTAATTTGATAGTGCAAACCCAACACCTTACTAACTGTGCTAACCAGACTGTGCATACCAGACACACAATTTATCAGAGATTTAAGTGAATAAGCTACAGTGTCCAAGGTACTAAACATAATATATTCTATGGGGTGTCATAAGCAAGTCATTAGAATACTTTCCTACTAAATTTATAAGACATAAGCATTCAATATTTTAGTAAACAAAGAGAAAATAAAGCTATCTATTGGGTTTCACTAAAAAGTCCATTGGAAGACTTGACTATTGTTGTTAAAAGACATAGGCATTCATATTATAGAGCCACAAACCACACTAGTAAAATAAAAACATGATAAAATGGGATTCGAACCAATGACAGTCTTAATTTTATAGTGCAAACCCAACACCATACTAACTGTGCTAACCAGAGTGTGCATACCAGATGCACAATTTATCAGAGATTTAAGTGAATAAGCTACAGTAACCAAGGTACTAAACATAATATATTCTATGGGGTGTCATAAGCAAGTCATTAGAATACTTTCCTACTAAATTTACAAGACATAAGCATTCAATATTTGAGTAAACAAAGAGAAAATAAAGCTATCTATTGGGTTTCACTAAAAAGTCCATTGGAAGACTTGACTATTGTTGTTAAAAAACATAGGCATTCATATTATAGAGCCACAAACCACACTAGTAAAATAAAAACATGATAACATGGGATTCAAACCAATGACAGTCGTAATTTGATAGTGCAAACCCAACACCTTACTAACTGTGCAAACCAGACTGTGCATACCAGACACACAATTTATCAGAGATTTAAGTGAATAAGCTACAGTGTCCAAGGTACTAAACATAATATATTCTATGGGGTGTCATAAGCAAGTCATTAGAATACTTTCCTACTAAATTTATAAGACATAAGCATTCAATATTTTAGTAAACAAAGAGAAAATAAAGCTATCTATTGGGTTTCACTAAAAAGTCCATTGGAAGACTTGATTATTGTTGTTAAAAGACATAGGCATTCATATTATAGAGATACAAACCACACTAGTAAAATAAAAACATGATAACATGGGATTCGAACCAATGACTGTCTTAATTTGATAGTGCAAACCCAACACTTTACTAAATGTGCTAACCAGACTGTGCATACCAGGCCCCCAATTATTCAGAGATTTAAGTGAATAAGCTACAGTGTCCAAGGTACTAAACATAATATATTCTTTGAGGTGTCATAAGCAAGTTATTAGAATACTTTGCTACTAAATTTATAAGACATAAGCATTCAATATTTTAGTAAACAAAGAGAAAATAAAGCTATCTATTGGGTTTCACTAAAAAGTCCATTGGAAGACTTGACTATTGTTGTTAAAAGACTTAGGCATTCATATTATAGAGCCACAAACCACACTAGTAAAATAAAAACATGATAACATGGGATTCGAACCAATGACAGTCTTAATTTCATAGTGCAAACCTAACACCATACTAACTGTGCTAACCAGACTGTGCATACCAGACACACAATTTATCAGAGATTTTAGTGAATAAGCTACAGTAACCAAGGTACTAAACATAATATATTCTTTGAGGTGTCATAAGCAAGTCATTAGAATACTTTCCTACTAAATTTATAAGACATAAGCATTCAATATTTGAGTAAACAAAGAGAAAATAAAGCTATCTATTGGGTTTCACTAAAAAGTCCATTGGAAGACTTGACTATTGTTGTTAAAAGACATAGGCATTCATATTATAGAGATACAAACCACACTAGTAAAATAAAAACATGATAACATGGGAATTGAACCAATGACAGTCTTAATTTGATAGTGCAAACCCAAAACCTTACTAACTGTGCTATCCAGACTGTGCATACCAGACTAACAATTTATCAGAGATTTAAGTGAATAAGCTACAGTGTCCAAGGTACTAAACATAATATATTCTATGGGGTGTCATAAGCAAGTCATTAGAATACTTTCCTACTAAATTTATAAGACATAAGCATTCAATATTTGAGTAAACAAAGAGAAAATAAAGCTATCTATTGGGTTTCACTAAAAAGTCCATTGGAAGACTTGACTATTGTTGTTAAAAGACATAGGCATTCATATTATAGAGCCACAAACCACACTAGTAAAATAAAAACATGATAACATGGGATTCAAACCAATGACAGTCGTAATTTGATAGTGCAAACCCAACACCTTACTAACTGTGCAAACCAGACTGTGCATACCAGACACACAATTTATCAGAGATTTAAGTGAATAAGCTACAGTGTCCAAGGTACTAAACATAATATATTCTATGGGGTGTCATAAGCAAGTCATTAGAATACTTTCCTACTAAATTTATAAGACATAAGCATTCAATATTTTAGTAAACAAAGAGAAAATAAAGCTATCTATTGGGTTTCACTAAAAAGTCCATTGGAAGACTTGACTATTGTTGTTAAAAGACATAGGCATTCATATTATAGAGCCACAAACCACACTAGTAAAATAAAAACATGGTAACATGGGATTCGAACCAATGACAGTCTTAATTTTATAGTGCAAACCCAACACCTTACTAACTGTGCTAACCAGAGTGTGCATACCAGAAGCACAATTTATCAGAGATTTAAGTGAATAAGCTACAGTAACCAAGGTACTAAACATAATATATTCTATGGGGTGTCATAAGCAAGTCATTAGAATACTTTCCTACTAAATTTACAAGACATAAGCATTCAATATTTGAGTAAACAAAGAGAAAATAAAGCTATCTATTGGGTTTCACTAAAAAGTCCATTGGAAGACTTGACTATTGTTGTTAAAAGACATAGGCATTCATATTATAGAGCCACAAACCACACTAGTAAAATAAAAACATGATAACATGGGATTCAAACCAATGACAGTCTTAATTTGATAGTGCAAACCCAACACCTTACTAACTGGGCTAACCAGACTGTGCATACCAGACACACAATTTATCAGAGATTTAAGTGAATAAGCTACAGTGTCCAAGGTACTAAACATAATATATTCTACGGGATGTCATAAGCAAGTCATTAGAATACTTTCCTACTAAATTTACAAGACATAAGCATTCAATATTTTAGTAAACAAAGAGAAAATAAAGCTATCTATTGGGTTTCACTAAAAAGTCCATTGGAAGACTTGACTATTGTTGTTAAAAGACATAGGCATTCATATTATAGAGCCACAAACCACACTAGTAAAATAAAAACATGATAACATGGGATTCGTACCAATGACAGTCTTAATTTGATAGTGCAAACCCAACAAATTACTAACTGTGCTAACCAGACTGTGCATACCAGACACCCAATTTATCAGAGATTTAAGTAAATAAGCTACAGTGTCCAAGGTACTAAACATAATATATTCTATGAGGTGTCATAAGCAAGTTATTAGAATACTTTCCTACTAAATTTATAAGACATAAGCATTCAATATTTTAGTAAACAAAGAGAAAATAAAGCTATCTATTGGGTTTCACTAAAAAGTCCATTGGAAGACTTGACTATTGTTGTTAAAAGACATAGGCATTCATATTATAGAGCCACAAACCACCCTAGTAAAATAAAAACATGATCATATGGGATTCGAACCAATGACACCCTTAATTTGATAGTGCAAACCCAACACCTTACTAACTGTGCTATCCAGACTGTGCATACCATACTCACAATTTATCAGAGATTTAAGTGAATAAGCTACAGTGTCCAAGGTACTAAACATAATATATTCTATGGGATGTCATAAGCAAGTCATTAGAATACTTTCCTACTAAATTTACAAGACATAAGCATTCAATATTTTAGTAAACAAAGAGAAAATAAAGCTATCTATTGGGTTTCACTAAAAAGTCCATTGGAAGACTTGACTATTGTTGTTAAAAGACATAGGTATTCATATTATAGAGTCACAAACCACACTTTATTAAAATAAAAACATGATAACATGGGATTTGAACCAATGACAGTCTTAATTTGATAGTGCAAACCCAACAAATTACTAACTGTGCTAACCAGACTGTGCATATCAGACACCCAATTTATCAGAGATTTAAGTGAACAAGCTACAGTGTCCAAGGTACTAAACAGAATATATTCTATGGGGTGTCATAAGCAAAACATTAGAATACTTACCTACTAAATTTATAAGACATAAGCATTCAATATTTTAGTAAACAAAGAGAAAATAAAGCTATCTATTGGGTTTCACTAAAAAGTCCATTGGAAGACTTGACTATTGTTGTTAAAAGACATGTAGGCATATGCAATAGCGGGCGAATCGCGTCATTAGATCCGCCTCTGTGTGATTCGCCCGCTATCGCCAGCCGCAGCCCTGTCGCCGGGACCCTGGATTCGCAATATGCAATGAAAAAATGATTCGCCCCTCCCGCAGGCGGATTCCGGCCAATCGGCGATCAGTGGGCGTACTGAATTCGCCATCCCGCCCAAAGCAGCACTATATTAGGGCTTGTTTGTTGCATGTGCTCTGCAGCCATTTTGTGAACCTGCAGAGAGGTGTGAGGAGGTGCAGAGATAACAATTTGGTTGTTTGCTGTGGATATCTTTGGACACCCCAGCAGGCTTTATTCCAGGACAGTCAGGAGGATTCCTGTTACCCCGGAGCAGAGCCATTTTAGGAGCTTTTACTACATTTGTAGGTAAGTACCACATGTGTGTCTGGTGTTGCATGTATGTGTTTGTGTAGTGGGGGTTGCCATGAGGTGTACATGGGGTGTTTGTGTATGTGTGCATGTGTGCAGGTATGTGTATAGCCCCTTGCTTGTGTTGCTGCATTTTTAGGGGGAGACTTGGGTTTTGGGGTAGTTTTTCACGTGTTTTTTTTTTCTTTAATTGACTTTTTTGGGTCTTCTATTAGCATTGGTGTACCTCCTGAGTGTGCAGGGATGCTTTCTGGCCATTTTGGGGTGATTTGGAGCAAGTTTAGTCGACAGCCTGGTCGACATGTGCTGTTGACTGTTTTGCAAACATGTGTTTTCCCGCCTAATTTTGCTGTGGGGTGACTCCTGAGTGTGCAGGGATGCTTTCTGGCCATTTTGGGGTGATTTGGAGCAAGTTTAGTCGACAGCCTGGTCGACATGTGCTGTTGACTGTTTTGCAAACATGTGTTTTCCCGCCTAATTTTGCTGTGGGGTGACTCCTGAGTGTGCAGGGATGCTTTCTGGCCATTTTGGGGTGATTTGGAGCAAGTTTAGTCGACAGCCTGGTCGACATGTGCTGCTGACTGTTTTGCAAACATGTGTTTTCCCGCCTAATTTTGCTGTGGGGTGACTCCTGAGTGTGCAGGGATGCTTTCTGGCAATTTTGGGGTGATTTGGAGCAAGTTTAGTCGACAGCCTGGTCGACATGTGCTGCTGACTGTTTTTCAAACATGTGTTTTCCCGCCTAATTTTGCTGTGGGGTGCCTCCTGAGTGTGCAGGGATGCTTTCTGGCCATTTTGGGGTGATTTGGAGCAAGTTGAGTCGACAGCCTGGTCGACATGTGCTGCTGACTGTTTTTCAAACATGTGTTTTCCCGCCTAATTTTGCTGTGGGGTGCCTCCTGAGTGTGCAGGGATGCTTTCTGGCCATTTTGGGGTGATTTGGAGCAAGTTTAGTCGACAGCCTGGTCGACATGTGCTGCTGACTGTTTTGCAAACATGTGTTTTCCCGCCTAATTTTGCTGTGGGGTGACTCCTGAGTGTGCAGGGATGCTTTCTGGCCATTTTGGGGTGATTTGGAGCAAGTTTAGTCGACAGCCTGGTCGACATGTGCTGCTGACTGTTTTTCAAACATGTGTTTTCCCGCCTAATTTTGCTGTGGGGTGCCTCCTGAGTGTGCAGGGATGCTTTCTGGCCATTTTGGGGTGATTTGGAGCAAGTTGAGTCGACAGCCAGGTTGACATGTGCGGCTGATTGTTTTTCAAACATGTGTTTTCCTGCCTAATTTTGCTGTGGGGTGCCTCCTGAGTGTGCAGGGATGCTTTCTGGCCATTTTGGGGTGATTTGGAGCAAGTTTAGTCGACAGCCTGGTCGACATGTGCTGCTGACTGTTTTTCAAACATGTGTTTTCCTGCCTAGTTTTGCTGTGGGGTGCCTCCTGAGTGTGCAGGGATGCTTTCTGGCCATTTTGGGGTGATTTGGAGCAAGTTTAGTCGACAGCCTGGTCGACATGTGCTGCTGACTGTTTTGCAAACATGTGTTTTCCCGCCTAATTTTGCTGTGGGGTGCCTCCTGAGTGTGCAGGGATGCTTTCTGGCCATTTTGGGGTGATTTGGAGCAAGTTGAGTCGACAGCCAGGTTGACATGTGCGGCTGATTGTTTTTCAAACATGTGTTTTCCCGCCTAATTTTGCTGTGGGGTGCCTCCTGAGTGTGCAGGGATGCTTTCTGGCCATTTTGGGGTGATTTGGAGCAAGTTTAGTCGACAGCCTGGTCGACATGTGCTGCTGACTGTTTTGCAAACATGTGTTTTCCCGCCTAATTTTGCTGTGGGGTGCCTCCTGAGTGTGCAGGGATGCTTTCTGGCCATTTTGGGGTGATTTGGAGCAAGTTGAGTCGACAGCCAGGTTGACATGTGCGGCTGATTGTTTTTCAAACATGTGTTTTCCCGCCTAATTTTGCTGTGGGGTGCCTCCTGAGTGTGCAGGGATGCTTTCTGGCCATTTTGGGGTGATTTGGAGCAAGTTGAGTCGACAGCCTGGTCGACATTTTGTAAGGGGCAGCCATTTTGTAAGGGGCAGCCATTTTGTGAGGGTCAGCCATTTATACATGTATGGTTTTTTTTTTTTATAACAGAGATGTCAAGGGACAAACAAACCCGATCCGCCCCTTCCCCCACCCCCTCGGATATATCCCTGCAAAGCAATGAGGAGTGGGAGCCAACCCAGGAGGCGGATGCGACCGACCAGGCATCTAGTGACCAGCCGCGGTCGTCAAGGGCCCATGAGAAGTCCAAGAAAAAGCCTAGTAAAAAGGTACTTAACCACACCTGCAGACACAAATAGCATCAAACTTTACCCACTGTAGTTTGTGCAATGCCATGCACACCTACTGTAATAGGTGCGCAATGCCAGGGATACTGACACTCACAGGTACATACCGATCTTAATAAAAAATTTTATTATTTTTTTTTAATCCCTAAAGGCAAGAAGCCAGCCAGAGGAGCAGTCGGAGGAGGAAGCCTCTGGTGAAGAAGCAGGACAGAAAAAGCCGCGTGGACCCAGATACACTGAGGCGGAAAACTGTGTCCTAGTGGATTGCGTCGACAGGTCCTACGACGTTTTGTATGGATCAAGGGCACAGAAAACAGCATTTAAGGTAAAGCGGAACATCTGGGAATCCATCGCCAGTCAAGTAACTGCAATTTCTGGAAACCGTCGGAGCACCCAAAATTGCTTGAAGCGGTACAGTGATTGCCGCAGACAGACCAAGAAGAAGATGGGGATTCAGCGCCGACATGAGACAGCTACGGGAGGTGGCCCGGCTCTCAATTTGAAGTGGCTACCCTGGGAGAACGTTATTAGAAGGCGCTTGAACCCTGTCATGGTCGAAGGAGTTCGCGGAGGTGTGGACTCCAGCCGTCCTGCTGGCTTTCTCGAGGAGGAAGAACCGCCCAGAAGACGGAGGAAGGCGGGAGACCAGCCGTCCAAAAGGAGGTCTGATGGTAAGAATACATTCACATGAGCTGTACTTCCCTTTAAAATTTTTGTATGTGCTAATGTGTTTTTTTTTTTTTTCAGACAGACCTGCCCAGAGGACATCACCTGCGCACAGGACATCGCCAGCGCACGGACCGTTACCTGTGCAGCAGGCATCGGCAGCAGCGCGCGGACCATCAACTGCGCCGCAAGCATCGCGAGCACACAGATCGTCACCTGTGCGCCACAGTTCGTCATCGCGCAGTTGGTCACCTGTGCACCAGACGACATCAGTGCACAGACTATCACCTGTGCACCAGACACCGTCGGCGACCACACCACAAGATGGGCGCCAAACTACAGCTCCTGCGCGCAGGCCATCACCAGATCGTCGTCTCTCCAGGAGCTCTGGGACTGTGACTGAAGAGCCTCAAGACACAACCCTTGTGGACCCATCACTCGATCTGTTTGAGTCTACAGGGTTAACTGACGAAACTTTTCTTGGGTTTGAGGACAGCCGTGCAGATGTATCCAGCCAGACCCTTGAAAAGTCTTCCGAAACGAGGACAAGTGGAGCTCCTGGAGCAGCGGCATCACAGGATGGAGAAGGTTTGTTTGTTTTTTTGTGGGGGGGGGGGGGGCAGTAGTTGTGTAAAGTTTATCAACTTTTCCAAAATTTATTTTGCAAACAGTGGTGCCACGAACCAGCAGCGGACTAGCTTCGGGGATTGGTTCCTACTTCAGGCCGGATCTCCTACAGGAGTCGTCAGAGGATGACGAGGTGGAAGTGCAGGAGGCTCCAGTTACTACATCCCTGCGTGAGTAAATTGAATTGTGAACCTTCCAAAAAATGTTTGTTGAATTTGGATAATATTGTCTAATTTTCTTTTCAGCTGCCCAAATGAATGTGGTGGCAGACATCCAGGAAGGGCAGAATCCCTCAACTGTTCAGAGGGTTCACACCCTGGCATCAGAGATTGGGACACGCCAGGATACATACACAAATGTTGTGGGAAGCAGACTGGACAACATTGAGAGGACAATGGAGAAAATGTCCAACAATCTGCATGAACTGCAGAAGACTATTTCCGACAGCACGGCCACAATACTACAGATCATAATTGAAGATCGTAGGGAGAATAGGAACATACTTAACATCATGTCCGATTCCTTGGTCAAGCTTGTGGAAAAAACCACATGTTTGGCAGAAAGCAATAAGAACATGTCGGATAGTCATCGACACTCCGCTTCCAGCCAACAGCTCATCGCAACCACACTGCAGATGATCTATGATAAGCTCCCAGAACCAGCTCATCAACACGCTGGTGATCCACCATATCCGCCGTCTCAAGCCACAAGGACGCATCGTACCCTTCCTCAAGTCCCATCCCAGTACAGTCAGTCACAGATGTACCAGGGATATACAGGGATGTACCCCACCCCCCAGATGCCTCCACCACCAGCCGCACATTCTTCAGCAGCATGGGCACCGAGGGCCAGTCGACATACTCCCCAGCCTCCCAGGACATCCACGCCCTATCAGGGGGAAGAAGAGGATCCGGACAGACTTCCACCATAAACCCGGTCGTATTATTTTATTTTATTTTAAATGTTTTTCATGTATCCCTGTCTTCCCCTCCCATTAGTTTGTTGTTTTTCTTACTATTGTTTTTTCTTTGTTGGGCTTCCCCACCCGTGACCGGGTACTACCAAGGAGCTTTGTGTAGGCATACATGCGCGGGCATGTATGCGGGCGCGTGTGGTAACGGATGAAAGCTCCTTGCGGCTACATGTATGATGGGCCAAAGAGCTATTCTGATACCCCCTTTTTCTTCAAAAAATCCTTTTTGTAATGATGTACTGTAGACTTTCATTGTGTGAATTTACTATTCACTAGTCTGTGTTTTTGACTTCATAGGATTTGTGAGGAAAAATGAAGTGGACGGAATAAGATTGTGTTGAGCGTACCAAGGTGAGTAGAACCAAATTTAATTCAAGAAACTTTGAACCGCATGCCTTTGTAGAACAACACCGCCCAGCAATGGCTCATGCTGGGCTGTGTTGTTCCACAAATGTTAGCATGTCAAAGTGCTGACCACTGACGACACTCTTTCACTTTGAACCGCATGCCTTTGTAGAACAACACCGCCCAGCAATGTCTCATGCTGGGCTGTGTTGTTCCACAAATGTTAGCATGTCAAAGTGCTGACCACTGACGACACTCTTTCACTTTGAACCGCATGCCTTTGTAGAACAACACCGCCCAGCAATGGCTCATGCTGGGCTGTGTTGTTCCACAAATGTTAGCATGTCAAAGTGCTGACCACTGACGACACTCTTTCACTTTGAACCGCATGCCTTTGTAGAACAACACCGCCCAGCAATGGCTCATGCTGGGCTGTGTTGTTCCACAAATTTTCATTGGAAAAAAATGAACAAGTGTGTTTTTACTTTAATATACTTTTTTTTTTCTTTTCCCCACAGATATCTATATACACAAGAAAAGAATGTAAAGAAGAACAAACTACTTTTTTTTTTTAATTAACTTTCAAACTTTATTAAAATTTTTTTTATCTTCAATAAACTTTTAAAAATAGAAGTTTCCTGTGGTTTTTATTAAAATTTGTAATGCAGTTGAATTGTATGTAAGATTGCCCAGGGAACATCAGGGGATATGTCTCTTCACGTCCACACCACTTAGGAAGGATACACCGGAAGATCTGTGGAAGAGAACAGTATGAGCTACCAGATGTGGGTAATAGTGTCACCCTGGGACAGGAAAGAAGAGGTAAATACAGACCACACAACACAAGCGGGTTGCAGCGGCCCAAATGCAACCCTCCTGCACTTGCATCACTACACATCCAAACATTCCCTGACCAGCATTGCTGTTTCATGGAATGTTTGGATGTGTAGTGACGCAAGTGCCGGAGGGATGCATTTTGGACATGCCAGGGTGATTTAGGACAAGTGAGTTTTGTTGGTCAATTGCATCTCACCTGAGGTGGTTGTCTGCTACATGGCGGAGGGTCAGGTCCACATCACCAGTAGGTCGCCCATGGAACATTGGGTGAAATGTTGTGTCTCCTCACATCCACGCCACTTGGGAAGATACACCGCAGTACCTGTGGAAGAGAACCGTTTAAGCTTTCAGGTATGGGTGATAGTGTCACTCTGGGGCTGAAAAAGGAGGTACATACAACAGTCCACACAACACAAGCGGGTTGCAGCAGCCCAAATGCAAACCTCCTGCACTTGCATAACTACACATCCAAACATTCCCTGATCCAGCATTGCTGTTTCAGGGAATGTTTGGATGTGTAGTGACGCAAGTGCCGTAGGGCTGCACTTTGGACATGCCAGGGTGATTTAGGACAAGTGAGTTTTGTTGGTCAATTGCATCTCACCTGAGGTGGTTGTCTGCTACATGGCGGAGGGTCAGGTCCACATCACCAGTAGGTTGCCCATGGAACATCGGGTGAAATGTCGTGTCTCCTCACATCCACGCCACTTGGGAAGATACAACGCAGGACCTGTGGAAGAGAACAGTATGAGCTACCAGATGTAGGTAATAGTGTCACCCTGGGAATGGAAAGAAGAGGTACATACAGTCCACACAACACAAGCGGGTTGCAGCGGCCCAAATGCAACCCTCCTGCACTTGCATCACTACACATCCAAACATTCCCTGACCAGCATTGCTGTTTCATGGAATGTTTGGATGTGTAGTGACGCAAGTGCCGGAGGGATGCATTTTGGACATGCCAGGGTGATTTTGGACAAAGGGAGTTCTGGGCAATCCATCTCACCTGTGTTGACACGCCGACTGCAACGATCTCCGACGAACCGAAGGTACCTGTCAAAAAAAATCATACTCACCTTCCAGCGTCCAGAGGTACATCCAGGTCCAGAGAGATAATCCACGTACTTGGCAAAACAAAAAAACGCACACCGATCCAGCGGACTAATGAAAGGGGTCCAATGTTTTCACATCATACCCCTTTCTCCCAAAGGCCGGGACAAATTTTAAACATGTTTTTATTGGTGTTTTTTTTTTTGGGAGTAGCAGATCTATTTATAATAGAAGGGATTAGGTACTTTTTTTTTGGGGGGGGGGGAGGCACAAATATAATTTATATATTTTTTAAAAAATTTTTATTGCTGGAACGGTAAAATCAGGGAAAAAAATGGCGTGGGGTCCCCCCTCCAAAGCATAACCAGCCTCGGGCTCATTGAGCTGGTCCTGGTTCTAAAAATGCGGGGAAAAAATTGACAGGGGATCCCCCGTATTTTTAAAACCAGCACCGGGCTCTGCGCCTGATGCTGGTGCCAAAAATACGGGGGACAAAACGAGTAGGGGTCCCCCGTATTTTTAACACCAGCATCGGGCTCCACTAGCTGGACAGATAATGCCACAGCCGGGGGTCACTTTTATGCCGTGCCCTGCGGCCGTGGCATCAAATATCCAACTAGTCACCCCTGGCCGGGGTACCCTGGGGGAGTGGGGACCCCTTCAATCAAGGGGTCCCCCCCCAGCCACCCAAGGGCCAGGGGTGAAGCCCGAGGCTGTCCCCCCCCATCCAATGGGCTGCGGATGGGGGGGCTGATAGCCTTTGTGTTCAAAAAAAAAGATATTGTTTTTTCCATTAGTACTACAAGTCCCAGCAAGCCTCTCCCGCAAGCTGGTACTTGGAGAACCACAAGTACCAGCATGCGGGAGAAAAACGGGCCCGCTGGTACCTGTAGTACTACTGGAAAAAAAATACCCAAATAAAAACAGTACACAGACACCGTCGACAGTAAAACTTTATTTCACACTACCGACACACACATACTTACCTATGTTCACACGCCGACATCGGTCCTCTTCTCCATGTAGAATCCACGGATACCTGAAAATCAAAGTTCAATATACTCACCTCAGGGTCCAGAGATAAATCCACGTACTTGGCAAAAAAAGAAAGCGCATTTACCCGCACCAAAAACGGACTGAAAGGGGTCCCATGCTGACACATGGGACACCTTTCCACGATTAAGATCTGTCAGTGACAGCTGTCACTGACAGGTCTCTAAGCCAATCAGGAAGCGCAACTTCGTTGCGCTCACCTGATTGGCTGATCGCTGTGACAGCGCATCGCACAGCTCCCTCCATTATATTCAATGGTGGGAACTTAGCGGCTAGCGGTGAGGTCACCCGCCGGTCAGCGGTGACCGGCGGGTGACCCCACCGCTAGCCGCTAAGTTCCCACCATTGAAAGTAATGGAGCGGCTTTGCGAGGCGCTGTCAGAGTACAGACGGCGTCCAGCCAATCAGGTGAGCGCCACGGCAGTAGCGCTTCCTGATTGGCTGAAGGGACATCAGTGACAGGAGTCACGTGATGTCCCGGCATTCGGGGAGAGGGGTCCCATGTGTCAGCATGGGACCCCTTTCGGTCCGCAGGTCCGGTTGTTCGTTTTCTTTTTTTGCCAAGTCCGTGGATTTATCTCTGGAGCCTGTTGAGGTGAGTATATTGATCTTTTATTTTCAGGTACCCCGGGATTCTACATGGAGAAGAGGACCGATGTCGGCGTGTGAACATAGGTAAGTATGTGTGTGTCGGCAGTGTGTAATAAAGTTTTACTGTCGACGGTGTCTGTGTCCTGTTTTTATTTGGGTATTTTTTTTCCATTAGAACTACAGGTACCAGCGGGCCCGTTTTTCTCCCGCATGCTGGTACTTGTGGTTCTCCAAGTACCAGCTTGCAGGGGAGGCTTGCTGGGACTTGTAGTACTAATGGAAAAAACAATATCTTTTTTTTTTGAACACAAAAGCTATCAGCCCCCCCATCCGCAGCCCATTGGATGGGGGGGACAGCCTCGGGCTTCACCCCTGGCCCTTGGGTGGCTGGGGGGGGACCCCTTGATTGAAGGGGTCCCCACTCCCCCAGGGTACCCCGGCCAGGGGTGACTAGTTGGATATTTGATGCCACGGCCGCAGGGCACGGCATAAAAGTGACCCCCGGCTGTGGCATTATCTGTCCAGCTAGTGGAGCCCGATGCTGGTGTTAAAAATACGGGGGACCCCTACTCGTTTTGTCCCCCGTATTTTTGGCACCAGCATCAGGCGCAGAGCCCGGTGCTGGTTTTAAAAATACGGGGGATCCCCTGTCAATTTTTTCCCCGCATTTTTAGAACCAGGACCAGCTCAATGAGCCCGAGGCTGGTTATGCTTTGGAGGGGGGACCCCACGCCATTTTTTTTCCTGATTTTACGTTCCAGCAATAAATAAAAAAAAATAAAAAAAAAATATTATTTTAAAAAATATATAAATAATATTTGTGCCTCCCCCCCAAAAAAAAAAAGTACCTAATCCCTTCTAATATAAATAGATCTGCTATTCCTAAAAAAAAAAACACCAATAAAAACATGTTTAAAATTTTTTTATTTGTTTTCACCCTCCAAAGTGTGGCGGAGTGAAAATCGCGAATTTGCTGTCTAAAAGCACTGCAGGCGAATTTCCAAACTTGAATTGAATATGCTGGAGGCGAATTGCAGCATCTGTACCATTGCAGAAAAGGCGAATTCGGAAAAAGGCGAATTGAGAAAAGGCGAATTTTGACGGGCCGTTTTTTTGCGAAAAATGACTGCACTGCATAGGCGAATTGATTTTTGGAGGCGAAAACGGCCCGGAATTCGCCTTTTTTGCCAATTCGCCCGCTATTGCATATACCCCGAAGGCATTCATATTATAGAGCCACAAACCACACTAGTAAAATAAAAACATGATAACATGGGGTTCGAACCAATGACAGTCTTAATTTCATAGTGCAAACACAACACCATACTAACTGTGCTAACCAGTATATTCTTTGAGGTGTCATAAGCAAGTTATTAGAATACTTTGCTACTAAATTTATAAGACATAAGCATTCGATATTTTAGTAAACAACGAGAAAATAAAGCTATCTATTGGGTTTCACTAAAAAGTCCATTGGAAGACTTGACTATTGTTGTTAAAAGACATAGGCATTCATATTATAGAGCCACAAACCACACTAGTAAAATAAAAACATGATAACATGGGATTCGAACCAAAGACAGTCTTAATTTCATAGTGCAAACCTAACACCATACTAACTGTGCTAACCAGACTGTGCATACCAGACACACAATTTATCAGAGATTTAAGTGAATAAGCTACAGTGTCCAAGGTACTAAACATAATATATTCTATGGGGTGTCATAAGCAAGTCATTAGAATACTTTCCTACTAAATTTACAAGACATAAGCATTCAATATTTGAGTAAACAAAGAGAAAATAAAGCTATCTATTGGGTTTCACTGAAAAGTCCATTGGAAGACTTGACTATTGTTGTTAAAAGACATAGGCATTCATATTATAGAGCCACAAACCACACTAGTAAAATAAAAACATGATAACATGGGATTCGAACCAATGACAGTCTTAATTTCATAGTGCAAACCCAACACCTTACTAACTGTGCTAACCAGAGCATGCATACCAGATGCAAAATTTATCAGAGATTTAAGTGAATAAGCTACAGTAACCAAGGTACTAAACATAATATATTCTATGGGGTGTCATAAGCAAGTCATTAGAATACTTTCCTACTAAATTTATAAGACATAAGCATTCAATATTTGAGTAAACAAAGAGAAAATAAAGCTATCTATTGGGTTTCACTAAAAAGTCCATTGGAAGACTTGACTATTGTTGTTAAAAGACATAGGCATTCATATTATAGAGCCACAAACCACACTAGTAAAATAAAAACATGATAACATAGGGTTCGAACCAATGACAGTCTTAATTTCATAGTGCAAACCCAACACCATACTAACTGTGCTAACCAGACTGTGCATACCAGGCACACAATTTATCAGAGATTTAAGTGAATAAGCTGCAGTGTCCAAGGTACTAAACATAATATATTCTATGGGGTGTCATAATCAAGTCCATAGAATACTTTCCTACTAAATTTATAAGACATAAGCATTCAATATTTGAGTAAACAAAGAGAAAATAAAGCTATCTATTGGGTTTCACTAAAAAGTCCATTGGAAGACTTGACTATTGTTGTTAAAAGACATAGGCATTCATATTATAGAGCCACAAACCACACTAGTAAAATAAAAACATGATAACATGGGATTCGAACCAATGACAGTCGTAATTTGATAGTGCAAACCCAACACCTTACTAACTGTGCTAACCAGACTGTGCATACCAGACACACAATTTATCAGAGATTTAAGTGAATAAGCTACAGTGTCCAAGGTACTAAACATAATATATTCTATGGGGTGTCATAAGCAAGTCATTAGAATACTTTCCTACTAAATTTATAAGACATAAGCATTCAATATTTTAGTAAACAAAGAGAAAATAAAGCTATCTATTGGGTTTCACTAAAAAGTCCATTGGAAGACTTGACTATTGTTGTTAAAAGACATAGGCATTCATATTATAGAGCCACAAACCACACTAGTAAAATAAAAACATGATAAAATGGGATTCGAACCAATGACAGTCTTAATTTTATAGTGCAAACCCAACACCATACTAACTGTGCTAACCAGAGTGTGCATACCAGATGCACAATTTATCAGAGATTTAAGTGAATAAGCTACAGTAACCAAGGTACTAAACATAATATATTCTATGGGGTGTCATAAGCAAGTCATTAGAATACTTTCCTACTAAATTTACAAGACATAAGCATTCAATATTTGAGTAAACAAAGAGAAAATAAAGCTATCTATTGGGTTTCACTAAAAAGTCCATTGGAAGACTTGACTATTGTTGTTAAAAGACATAGGCATTCATATTATAGAGCCACAAACCACACTAGTAAAATAAAAACATGATAACATGGGATTCAAACCAATGACAGTCGTAATTTGATAGTGCAAACCCAACACCTTACTAACTGTGCAAACCAGACTGTGCATACCAGACACACAATTTATCAGAGATTTAAGTGAATAAGCTACAGTGTCCAAGGTACTAAACATAATATATTCTATGGGGTGTCATAAGCAAGTCATTAGAATACTTTCCTACTAAATTTATAAGACATAAGCATTCAATATTTTAGTAAACAAAGAGAAAATAAAGCTATCTATTGGGTTTCACTAAAAAGTCCATTGGAAGACTTGATTATTGTTGTTAAAAGACATAGGCATTCATATTATAGAGATACAAACCACACTAGTAAAATAAAAACATGATAACATGGGATTCGAACCAATGACTGTCTTAATTTGATAGTGCAAACCCAACACTTTACTAAATGTGCTAACCAGACTGTGCATACCAGACCCCCAATTATTCAGAGATTTAAGTGAATAAGCTACAGTGTCCAAGGTACTAAACATAATATATTCTTTGAGGTGTCATAAGCAAGTTATTAGAATACTTTGCTACTAAATTTATAAGACATAAGCATTCAATATTTTAGTAAACAAAGAGAAAATAAAGCTATCTATTGGGTTTCACTAAAAAGTCCATTGGAAGACTTGACTATTGTTGTTAAAAGACTTAGGCATTCATATTATAGAGCCACAAACCACACTAGTAAAATAAAAACATGATAACATGGGATTCGAACCAATGACAGTCTTAATTTCATAGTGCAAACCTAACACCATACTAACTGTGCTAACCAGACTGTGCATACCAGACACACAATTTATCAGAGATTTTAGTGAATAAGCTACAGTAACCAAGGTACTAAACATAATATATTCTTTGAGGTGTCATAAGCAAGTCATTAGAATACTTTCCTACTAAATTTATAAGACATAAGCATTCAATATTTGAGTAAACAAAGAGAAAATAAAGCTATCTATTGGGTTTCACTAAAAAGTCCATTGGAAGACTTGACTATTGTTGTTAAAAGACATAGGCATTCATATTATAGAGATACAAACCACACTAGTAAAATAAAAACATGATAACATGGGATTTGAACCAATGACAGTCTTAATTTGATAGTGCAAACCCAAAACCTTACTAACTGTGCTATCCAGACTGTGCATACCAGACTAACAATTTATCAGAGATTTAAGTGAATAAGCTACAGTGTCCAAGGTACTAAACATAATATATTCTATGGGGTGTCATAAGCAAGTCATTAGAATACTTTCCTACTAAATTTATAAGACATAAGCATTCAATATTTTAGTAAACAAAGAGAAAATAAAGCTATCTATTGGGTTTCACTAAAAAGTCCATTGGAAGACTTGACTATTGTTGTTAAAAGACATAGGCATTCATATTATAGAGCCACAAACCACACTAGTAAAATAAAAACATGGTAACATGGGATTCGAACCAATGACAGTCTTAATTTTATAGTGCAAACCCAACACCTTACTAACTGTGCTAACCAGAGTGTGCATACCAGAAGCACAATTTATCAGAGATTTAAGTGAATAAGCTACAGTAACCAAGGTACTAAACATAATATATTCTATGGGGTGTCATAAGCAAGTCATTAGAATACTTTCCTACTAAATTTACAAGACATAAGCATTCAATATTTGAGTAAACAAAGAGAAAATAAAGCTATCTATTGGGTTTCACTAAAAAGTCCATTGGAAGACTTGACTATTGTTGTTAAAAGACATAGGCATTCATATTATAGAGCCACAAACCACACTAGTAAAATAAAAACATGATAACATGGGATTCAAACCAATGACAGTCTTAATTTGATAGTGCAAACCCAACACCTTACTAACTGGGCTAACCAGACTGTGCATACCAGACACACAATTTATCAGAGATTTAAGTGAATAAGCTACAGTGTCCAAGGTACTAAACATAATATATTCTACGGGATGTCATAAGCAAGTCATTAGAATACTTTCCTACTAAATTTACAAGACATAAGCATTCAATATTTTAGTAAACAAAGAGAAAATAAAGCTATCTATTGGGTTTCACTAAAAAGTCCATTGGAAGACTTGACTATTGTTGTTAAAAGACATAGGCATTCATATTATAGAGCCACAAACCACACTAGTAAAATAAAAACATGATAACATGGGATTCGTACCAATGACAGTCTTAATTTGATAGTGCAAACCCAACAAATTACTAACTGTGCTAACCAGACTGTGCATACCAGACACCCAATTTATCAGAGATTTAAGTAAATAAGCTACAGTGTCCAAGGTACTAAACATAATATATTCTATGAGGTGTCATAAGCAAGTTATTAGAATACTTTCCTACTAAATTTATAAGACATAAGCATTCAATATTTTAGTAAACAAAGAGAAAATAAAGCTATCTATTGGGTTTCACTAAAAAGTCCTTTGGAAGACTTGACTATTGTTGTTAAAAGACATAGGCATTCATATTATAGAGCCACAAACCACCCTAGTAAAATAAAAACATGATCATATGGGATTCGAACCAATGACACCCGTAATTTGATAGTGCAAACCCAACACCTTACTAACTGTGCTATCCAGACTGTGCATACCATACTCACAATTTATCAGAGATTTAAGTGAATAAGCTACAGTGTCCAAGGTACTAAACATAATATATTCTATGGGATGTCATAAGCAAGTCATTAGAATACTTTCCTACTAAATTTACAAGACATAAGCATTCAATATTTTAGTAAACAAAGAGAAAATAAAGCTATCTATTGGGTTTCACTAAAAAGTCCATTGGAAGACTTGACTATTGTTGTTAAAAGACATAGGTATTCATATTATAGAGTCACAAACCACACTTTATTAAAATAAAAACATGATAACATGGGATTTGAACCAATGACAGTCTTAATTTGATAGTGCAAACCCAACAAATTACTAACTGTGCTAACCAGACTGTGCATATCAGACACCCAATTTATCAGAGATTTAAGTGAACAAGCTACAGTGTCCAAGGTACTAAACAGAATATATTCTATGGGGTGTCATAAGCAAAACATTAGAATACTTACCTACTAAATTTATAAGACATAAGCATTCAATATTTTAGTAAACAAAGAGAAAATAAAGCTATCTATTGGGTTTCACTAAAAAGTCCATTGGAAGACTTGACTATTGTTGTTAAAAGACATAGGCATTCATATTATAGAGCCACAAACCACACTAGTAAAATAAAAACATGATAACATGGGGTTCGAACCAATGACAGTCTTAATTTCATAGTGCAAACACAACACCATACTAACTGTGCTAACCAGTATATTCTTTGAGGTGTCATAAGCAAGTTATTAGAATACTTTGCTACTAAATTTATAAGACATAAGCATTCGATATTTTAGTAAACAAAGAGAAAATAAAGCTATCTATTGGGTTTCACTAAAAAGTCCATTGGAAGACTTGACAATTGTTGTTAAAAGACATAGGCATTCATATTATAGAGCCACAAACCACACTAGTAAAATAAAAACATGATAACATAGGATTCGAACCAATGACAGTCTTAATTTCATAGTGCAAACCCAACACCTTACTAACTGTGCTAACCAGAGCGTGCATACCAGATGCGCAATTTATCAGAGATTTAAGTGAATAAGCTACAGTAACCAAGGTACTAAACATAATATATTCTATGGGGTGTCATAAGCAAGTCATTAGAACACTTTCCTACTAAATTTACAAGACATAAGCATTCAATATTTGAGAAAACACAGAGAAAATAAAGCTATCTATTGGGTTTCACTAAAAAGTCCATTGGAAGACTTGACTATTGTTGTTAAAAGACATAGGCATTCATATTATAGAGCCACAAACCACACTAGTAAAATAAAAACATGATAACATGGGATTCGAACCAATGACAGCCTTAATTTGATAGTGAAAAACCCAACATCTTACTAACTGTGCTAACCAGACTGTGCATACCAGACGCACAATTTATCAGAGATTTAAGTGAATAAGCTACAGTGTCCAAGGTACTAAACAGAATATATTCTATGGGGTGTCATAAGCAAAACATTAGAATACTTTCCTACTAAATTTATAAGACATAAGCATTCAATATTTTAGTAAACAAAGAGAAAATAAAGCGATCTATTGGGTTTCACTAAAAAGTCCATTGGAAGACTTGATTATTGTTGTTAAAAGACATAGGCATTCATATTATAGAGATACAAACCACACTAGTAAAATAAAAACATGATAACATGGGATTCGAACCAATGACTGTCTTAATTTGATAGTGCAAACCCAACACTTTACTAAATGTGCTAACCAGACTGTGCATACCAGACCCCCAATTATTCAGAGATTTAAGTGAATAAGCTACAGTGTCCAAGGTACTAAACATAATATATTCTTTGAGGTGTCATAAGCAAGTTATTAGAATACTTTGCTACTAAATTTATAAGACATAAGCATTCAATATTTTAGTAAACAAAGAGAAAATAAAGCTATCTATTGGGTTTCACTAAAAAGTCCATTGGAAGACTTGACTATTGTTGTTAAAAGACATAGGCATTCATATTATAGAGCCACAAACCACACTAGTAAAATAAAAACATGATAACATGGGATTCGAACCAAAGACAGTCTTAATTTCATAGTGCAAACCTAACACCATACTAACTGTGCTAACCAGACTGTGCATACCAGACACACAAATTATCAGAGATTTAAGTGAATAAGCTACAGTGTCCAAGGTACTAAACATAATATATTCTATGGGGTGTCATAAGCAAGTCATTAGAATACTTTCCTACTAAATTTACAAGACATAAGCATTCAATATTTGAGTAAACAAAGAGAAAATAAAGCTATCTATTGGGTTTCACTAAAAAGTCCATTGAAAGACTTGACTATTGTTGTTAAAAGACATAGGCATTCATATTATAGAGCCACAAACCACACTAGTAAAATAAAAACATGATAACATGGGATTCGAACCAATGACAGTCTTAATTTGATAGCACAAACCCAACACCTTACTAACTGTGCTAACCTGACTGTGCATACCAGACACACAATTTATCAGAGATCTAAGTGAATAATCTACAGTGTCCAAGGTACTAAACATAATATATTCTGTGGGGTGTCATAAGCAAGTCATTAGAATACTTTCCTACTAAATTTATAAGACATAAGCATTCAATATTTTAGTAAACAAAGAGAAAATAAAGCTATCTATTGGGTTTCACTAAAAAGTCCATTGGAAGACTTGACTATTGTTGTTAAAAGACATAGGCATTCATATTATAGAGCCACAAACCACACTAGTAAAATAAAAACATGATAACATGGGATTCGAACCAATGACAGTCTTAATTTCATAGTGCAAACCAAACACCTTACTAACCGTGCTAACCAGAGCGTGCATACCAGATGCACAATTTATCAGAGATTTAAGTGAATAAGCTACAGTAACCAAGGTACTAAACATAATATATTCTATGGGATGTCATAAGCAAGTCATTAGAATACTTTCCTACTAAATTTACAAGACATAAGCATTCAATATTTGAGTAAACACAGAGAAAATAAAGCTATCTATTGGGTTTCACTAAAAAGTCCATTGGAAGACTTGACTATTGTTGTTAAAAGACATAGGCATTCATATTATAGAGCCACAAACCACACTAGTAAAATAAAAACATGATAACATGGGATTCGAACCAATGACAGCCTTAATTTGATAGTGCAAACCCAACACCTTACTAACTGTGCTAACCAGACTGTGCATACCAGAAACACAATTTATCAGAGATTTAAGTGAATAAGCTACAGTGTCCAAGGTACAAAACATAATATATTCTACGAGGTGTCATAAGCAAGTCATTAGAATACTTTCCTACTAAATTTATAAGACATAAGCATTCAATATTTCAGTAAACAAAGAGAAAATAAAGCTATCTATTGGGTTTCACTAAAAAGTCCATTGGAAGATTGACTATTGTTGTTAAAAGACATAGGCATTCATATTATAGAGATACAAACCACACTAGCAAAATAAAAACATGATAACATGGGATTCGAACCAATGACTGTCTTAATTTGATAGTGCAAACCCAACACTTTACTAAATGTGCTAACCAGACTGTGCATACCAGACCCCCAATTATTCAGAGATTTAAGTGAATAAGCTACAGTGTCCAAGGTACTAAACATAATATATTCTTTGAGGTGTCATAAGCAAGTTATTAGAATACTTTGCTACTAAATTTATAAGACATAAGCATTCAATATTTTAGTAAACAAAGAGAAAATAAAGCTATCTATTGGGTTTCACTAAAAAGTCCATTGGAAGACTTGACTATTGTTGTTAAAAGACATAGGCATTCATAATTTAGAGCCACAAACCACACTAGTAAAATAAAAACATGATAACATGGGATTCGAACCAAAGACAGTCTTAATTTCATAGTGCAAACCTAACACCATACTAACTGTGCTAACCAGACTGTGCATACCAGACACACAATTTATCAGAGATTTAAGTGAATAAGCTACAGTGTCCAAGGTACTAAACATAATATATTCTATGGGGTGTCATAAGCAAGTCATTAGAATACTTTCCTACTAAATTTACAAGACATAAGCATTCAATATTTGAGTAAACAAAGAGAAAATAAAGCTATCTATTGGGTTTCACTGAAAAGTCCATTGGAAGACTTGACTATTGTTGTTAAAAGACATAGGCATTCATATTATAGAGCCACAAACCACACTAGTAAAATAAAAACATGATAACATGGGATTTGAACCAATGACAGTCTTAATTTCATAGTGCAAACCCAACACCTTACTAACTGTGCTAACCAGAGCATGCATACCAGATGCAAAATTTATCAGAGATTTAAGTGAATAAGCTACAGTAACCAAGGTACTAAACATAATATATTCTATGGGGTGTCATAAGCAAGTCATTAGAATACTTTCCTACTAAATTTATAAGACATAAGCATTCAATATTTGAGTAAACAAAGAGAAAATAAAGCTATCTATTGGGTTTCACTAAAAAGTCCATTGGAAGACTTGACTATTGTTGTTAAAAGACATAGGCATTCATATTATAGAGCCACAAACCACACTAGTAAAATAAAACATGATAACATGGGATTCGAACCAATGACAGTCTTAATTTGATAGCGCAAACCCAACACCTTACTAACTGTGCTAACCTGACTGTGCATACCAGACACACAATTTATCAGAGATTTAAGTGAATAAGCTACAGTGTCCAAGGTACTAAACATAATATATTCTACGGGATGTCATAAGCAAGTCATTAGAATACTTTCCTACTAAATTTACAAGACATAAGCATTCAATATTTTAGTAAACAAAGAGAAAATAAAGCTATCTATTGGGTTTCACTAAAAAGTCCATTGGAAGACTTGACTATTGTTGTTAAAAGACATAGGCATTCATATTATAGAGCCACAAACCACACTAGTAAAATAAAAACATGATAACATGGGATTCGTACCAATGACAGTCTTAATTTGATAGTGCAAACCCAACAAATTACTAACTGTGCTAACCAGACTGTGCATACCAGACACCCAATTTATCAGAGATTTAAGTAAATAAGCTACAGTGTCCAAGGTACTAAACATAATATATTCTATGAGGTGTCATAAGCAAGTTATTAGAATACTTTCCTACTAAATTTATAAGACATAAGCATTCAATATTTTAGTAAACAAAGAGAAAATAAAGCTATCTATTGGGTTTCACTAAAAAGTCCTTTGGAAGACTTGACTATTGTTGTTAAAAGACATAGGCATTCATATTATAGAGCCACAAACCACCCTAGTAAAATAAAAACATGATCATATGGGATTCGAACCAATGACACCCTTAATTTGATAGTGCAAACCCAACACCTTACTAACTGTGCTATCCAGACTGTGCATACCATACTCACAATTTATCAGAGATTTAAGTGAATAAGCTACAGTGTCCAAGGTACTAAACATAATATATTCTATGGGATGTCATAAGCAAGTCATTAGAATACTTTCCTACTAAATTTACAAGACATAAGCATTCAATATTTTAGTAAACAAAGAGAAAATAAAGCTATCTATTGGGTTTCACTAAAAAGTCCATTGGAAGACTTGACTATTGTTGTTAAAAGACATAGGTATTCATATTATAGAGTCACAAACCACACTTTATTAAAATAAAAACATGATAACATGGGATTTGAACCAATGACAGTCTTAATTTGATAGTGCAAACCCAACAAATTACTAACTGTGCTAACCAGACTGTGCATATCAGACACCCAATTTATCAGAGATTTAAGTGAACAAGCTACAGTGTCCAAGGTACTAAACAGAATATATTCTATGGGGTGTCATAAGCAAAACATTAGAATACTTACCTACTAAATTTATAAGACATAAGCATTCAATATTTTAGTAAACAAAGAGAAAATAAAGCTATCTATTGGGTTTCACTAAAAAGTCCATTGGAAGACTTGACTATTGTTGTTAAAAGACATAGGCATTCATATTATAGAGCCACAAACCACACTAGTAAAATAAAAACATGATAACATGGGGTTCGAACCAATGACAGTCTTAATTTCATAGTGCAAACACAACACCATACTAACTGTGCTAACCAGTATATTCTTTGAGGTGTCATAAGCAAGTTATTAGAATACTTTGCTACTAAATTTATAAGACATAAGCATTCGATATTTTAGTAAACAAAGAGAAAATAAAGCTATCTATTGGGTTTCACTAAAAAGTCCATTGGAAGACTTGACTATTGTTGTTAAAAGACATAGGCATTCATATTATAGAGCCACAAACCACACTAGTAAAATAAAAACATGATAACATGGGATTCGAACCAAAGACAGTCTTAATTTCATAGTGCAAACCTAACACCATACTAACTGTGCTAACCAGACTGTGCATACCAGACACACAATTTATCAGAGATTTAAGTGAATAAGCTACAGTGTCCAAGGTACTAAACATAATATATTCTATGGGGTGTCATAAGCAAGTCATTAGAATACTTTCCTACTAAATTTACAAGACATAAGCATTCAATATTTGAGTAAACAAAGAGAAAATAAAGCTATCTATTGGGTTTCACTGAAAAGTCCATTGGAAGACTTGACTATTGTTGTTAAAAGACATAGGCATTCATATTATAGAGCCACAAACCACACTAGTAAAATAAAAACATGATAACATGGGATTCGAACCAATGACAGTCTTAATTTCATAGTGCAAACCCAACACCTTACTAACTGTGCTAACCAGAGCATGCATACCAGATGCAAAATTTATCAGAGATTTAAGTGAATAAGCTACAGTAACCAAGGTACTAAACATAATATATTCTATGGGGTGTCATAAGCAAGTCATTAGAATACTTTCCTACTAAATTTATAAGACATAAGCATTCAATATTTGAGTAAACTAAGAGAAAATAAAGCTATCTATTGGGTTTCACTAAAAAGTCCATTGGAAGACTTGACTATTGTTGTTAAAAGACATAGGCATTCATATTATAGAGCCACAAACCACACTAGTAAAATAAAATCATGATAACATTGGATTCGAACCAATGACAGTCTTAATTTGATAGCGCAAACCCAACACCTTACTAACTGTGCTAACCTGACTGTGCATACCAGACACACAATTTATCAGAGATTTAAGTGAATAATCTACAGTGTCCAAGGTACTATACATAATATATTCTATGGGGTGTCATAAGCAAGTCATTAGAATACTTTCCTACTAAATTTATAAGACATAAGCATTCAATATTTTAGTAAACAAAGAGAAAATAAAGCTATCTATTGGGTTTCACTAAAAAGTCCATTGGAAGACTTGACAATTGTTGTTAAAAGACATAGGCATTCATATTATAGAGCCACAAACCACACTAGTAAAATAAAAACATGATAACATAGGATTCGAACCAATGACAGTCTTAATTTCATAGTGCAAACCCAACACCTTACTAACTGTGCTAACCAGAGCGTGCATACCAGATGCGCAATTTATCAGAGATTTAAGTGAATAAGCTACAGTAACCAAGGTACTAAACATAATATATTCTATGGGGTGTCATAAGCAAGTCATTAGAACACTTTCCTACTAAATTTACAAGACATAAGCATTCAATATTTGAGAAAACACAGAGAAAATAAAGCTATCTATTGGGTTTCACTAAAAAGTCCATTGGAAGACTTGACTATTGTTGTTAAAAGACATAGGCATTCATATTATAGAGCCACAAACCACACTAGTAAAATAAAAACATGATAACATGGGATTCGAACCAATGACAGCCTTAATTTGATAGTGAAAAACCCAACATCTTACTAACTGTGCTAACCAGACTGTGCATACCAGACACACAATTTATCAGAGATTTAAGTGAATAAGCTACAGTGTCCAAGGTACTAAACAGAATATATTCTATGGGGTGTCATAAGCAAAACATTAGAATACTTTCCTACTAAATTTATAAGACATAAGCATTCAATATTTTAGTAAACAAAGAGAAAATAAAGCGATCTATTGGGTTTCACTAAAAAGTCCATTGGAAGACTTGATTATTGTTGTTAAAAGACATAGGCATTCATATTATAGAGATACAAACCACACTAGTAAAATAAAAACATGATAACATGGGATTCGAACCAATGACTGTCTTAATTTGATAGTGCAAACCCAACACTTTACTAAATGTGCTAACCAGACTGTGCATACCAGACCCCCAATTATTCAGAGATTTAAGTGAATAAGCTACAGTGTCCAAGGTACTAAACATAATATATTCTTTGAGGTGTCATAAGCAAGTTATTAGAATACTTTGCTACTAAATTTATAAGACATAAGCATTCAATATTTTAGTAAACAAAGAGAAAATAAAGCTATCTATTGGGTTTCACTAAAAAGTCCATTGGAAGACTTGACTATTGTTGTTAAAAGACATAGGCATTTATATTATAGAGCCACAAACCACACTAGTAAAATAAAAACATGATAACATGGGATTCGAACCAAAGACAGTCTTAATTTCATAGTGCAAACCTAACACCATACTAACTGTGCTAACCAGACTGTGCATACCAGACACACAAATTATCAGAGATTTAAGTGAATAAGCTACAGTGTCCAAGGTACTAAACATAATATATTCTATGGGGTGTCATAAGCAAGTCATTAGAATACTTTCCTACTAAATTTACAAGACATAAGCATTCAATATTTGAGTAAACAAAGAGAAAATAAAGCTATCTATTGGGTTTCACTAAAAAGTCCATTGAAAGACTTGACTATTGTTGTTAAAAGACATAGGCATTCATATTATAGAGCCACAAACCACACTAGTAAAATAAAAACATGATAACATGGGATTCGAACCAATGACAGTCTTAATTTGATAGCACAAACCCAACACCTTACTAACTGTGCTAACCTGACTGTGCATACCAGACACACAATTTATCAGAGATCTAAGTGAATAATCTACAGTGTCCAAGGTACTAAACATAATATATTCTGTGGGGTGTCATAAGCAAGTCATTAGAATACTTTCCTACTAAATTTATAAGACATAAGCATTCAATATTTTAGTAAACAAAGAGAAAATAAAGCTATCTATTGGGTTTCACTAAAAAGTCCATTGGAAGACTTGACTATTGTTGTTAAAAGACATAGGCATTCATATTATAGAGCCACAAACCACACTAGTAAAATAAAAACATGATAACATGGGATTCGAACCAATGACAGTCTTAATTTCATAGTGCAAACCAAACACCTTACTAACTGTGCTAACCAGAGCGTGCATACCAGATGCACAATTTATCAGAGATTTAAGTGAATAAGCTACAGTAACCAAGGTACTAAACATAATATATTCTATGGGATGTCATAAGCGAGTCATTAGAATACTTTCCTACTAAATTTACAAGACATAAGCATTCAATATTTGAGTAAACACAGAGAAAATAAAGCTATCTATTGGGTTTCACTAAAAAGTCCATTGGAAGACTTGACTATTGTTGTTAAAAGACATAGGCATTCATATTATAGAGCCACAAACCACACTAGTAAAATAAAAACATGATAACATGGGAGTCGAACCAATGACAGCCTTAATTTGATAGTGCAAACCCAACACCTTACTAACTGTGCTAACCAGACTGTGCATACCAGAAACACAATTTATCAGAGATTTAAGTGAATAAGCTACAGTGTCCAAGGTACAAAACATAATATATTCTACGAGGTGTCATAAGCAAGTCATTAGAATACTTTCCTACTAAATTTATAAGACATAAGCATTCAATATTTCAGTAAACAAAGAGAAAATAAAGCTATCTATTGGGTTTCACTAAAAAGTCCATTGGAAGATTGACTATTGTTGTTAAAAGACATAGGCATTCATATTATAGAGATACAAACCACACTAGCAAAATAAAAACATGATAACATGGGATTCGAACCAATGACTGTCTTAATTTGATAGTGCAAACCCAACACTTTACTAAATGTGCTAACCAGACTGTGCATACCAGACCCCCAATTATTCAGAGATTTAAGTGAATAAGCTACAGTGTCCAAGGTACTAAACATAATATATTCTTTGAGGTGTCATAAGCAAGTTATTAGAATACTTTGCTACTAAATTTATAAGACATAAGCATTCAATATTTTAGTAAACAAAGAGAAAATAAAGCTATCTATTGGGTTTCACTAAAAAGTCCATTGGAAGACTTGACTATTGTTGTTAAAAGACATAGGCATTCATATTATAGAGCCACAAACCACACTAGTAAAATAAAAACATGATAACATGGGATTCGAACCAAAGACAGTCTTAATTTCATAGTGCAAACCTAACACCATACTAACTGTGCTAACCAGACTGTGCATACCAGACACACAATTTATCAGAGATTTAAGTGAATAAGCTACAGTGTCCAAGGTACTAAACATAATATATTCTATGGGGTGTCATAAGCAAGTCATTAGAATACTTTCCTACTAAATTTACAAGACATAAGCATTCAATATTTGAGTAAACAAAGAGAAAATAAAGCTATCTATTGGGTTTCACTGAAAAGTCCATTGGAAGACTTGACTATTGTTGTTAAAAGACATAGGCATTCATATTATAGAGCCACAAACCACACTAGTAAAATAAAAACATGATAACATGGGATTTGAACCAATGACAGTCTTAATTTCATAGTGCAAACCCAACACCTTACTAACTGTGCTAACCAGAGCATGCATACCAGATGCAAAATTTATCAGAGATTTAAGTGAATAAGCTACAGTAACCAAGGTACTAAACATAATATATTCTATGGGGTGTCATAAGCAAGTCATTAGAATACTTTCCTACTAAATTTATAAGACATAAGCATTCAATATTTGAGTAAACAAAGAGAAAATAAAGCTATCTATTGGGTTTCACTAAAAAGTCCATTGGAAGACTTGACTATTGTTGTTAAAAGACATAGGCATTCATATTATAGAGCCACAAACCACACTAGTAAAATAAAACATGATAACATGGGATTCGAACCAATGACAGTCTTAATTTGATAGCGCAAACCCAACACCTTACTAACTGTGCTAACCTGACTGTGCATACCAGACACACAATTTATCAGAGATTTAAGTGAATAATCTACAGTGTCCAAGGTACTATACATAATATATTCTATGGGGTGTCATAAGCAAGTCATTAGAATACTTTCCTACTAAATTTATAAGACATAAGCATTCAATATTTGAGTAAACAAAGAGAAAATAAAGCTATCTATTGGGTTTCACTAAAAAGTCCATTGGAAGACTTGACAATTGTTGTTAAAAGACATAGGCATTCATATTATAGAGCCACAAACCACACTAGTAAAATAAAAACATGATAACATAGAATTCGAACCAATGACAGTCTTAATTTCATAGTGCAAACCCAACACCTTACTAACTGTGCTAACCAGAGCGTGCATCCCAGATGCACAATTTATCAGAGATTTAAGTGAATAAGCTACAGTAACCAAGGTACTAAACATAATATATTCTATGGGGTGTCATAAGCAAGTCATTAGAACACTTTCCTACTAAATTTACAAGACATAAGCATTCAATATTTGAGAAAACACAGAGAAAATAAAGCTATCTATTGGGTTTCACTAAAAAGTCCATTGGAAGACTTGACTATTGTTGTTAAAAGACATAGGCATTCATATTATAGAGCCACAAACCACACTAGTAAAATAAAAACATGATAACATGGGATTCGAACCAATGACAGCCTTAATTTGATAGTGAAAAACCCAACATCTTACTAACTGTGCTAACCAGACTGTGCATACCAGGCGCACAATTTATCAGAGATTTAAGTGAATAAGCTACAGTGTCCAAGGTACTAAACAGAATATATTCTATGGGGTGTCATAAGCAAAACATTAGAATACTTTCCTACTAAATTTATAAGACATAAGCAGTCAATATTTTAGTAAACAAAGAGAAAATAAAGCTATCTATTGGGTTTCACTAAAAAGTCCATTGGAAGACTTGATTATTGTTGTTAAAAGACATAGGCATTCATATTATAGAGATACAAACCACACTAGTAAAATAAAAACATGATAACATGGGATTTGAACCAATGACTGTCTTAATTTGATAGCGCAAACCCAACACTTTACTAAATGTGCTAACCAGACTGTGCATACCAGACCCCCAATTATTCAGAGATTTAAGTGAATAAGCTACAGTGTCCAAGGTACTAAACATAATATATTCTTTGAGGTGTCATAAGCAAGTTATTAGAATACTTTGCTACTAAATTTATAAGACATAAGCATTCAATATTTTAGTAAACAAAGAGAAAATAAAGCTATCTATTGGGTTTCACTAAAAAGTCCATTGGAAGACTTGACTATTGTTGTTAAAAGACATAGGCATTCATATTATAGAGCCACAAACCACACTAGTAAAATAAAAACATGATAACATGGGATTCGAACCAAAGACAGTCTTAATTTCATAGTGCAAACCTAACACCATACTAACTGTGCTAACCAGACTGTGCATACCAGACACACAAATTATCAGAGATTTAAGTGAATAAGCTACAGTGTCCAAGGTACTAAACATAATATATTCTATGGGGTGTCATAAGCAAGTCATTAGAATACTTTCCTACTAAATTTACAAGACATAAGCATTCAATATTTGAGTAAACAAAGAGAAAATAAAGCTATCTATTGGGTTTCACTAAAAAGTCCATTGAAAGACTTGACTATTGTTGTTAAAAGACATAGGCATTCATATTATAGAGCCACAAACCACACTAGTAAAATAAAAACATGATAACATGGGATTCGAACCAATGACAGTCTTAATTTGATAGCACAAACCCAACACCTTACTAACTGTGCTAACCTGACTGTGCATACCAGACCCACAATTTATCAGAGATCTAAGTGAATAATCTACAGTGTCCAAGGTACTAAACATAATATATTCTATGGGGTGTCATAAGCAAGTCATTAAAATACTTTCCTACTAAATTTATAAGACATAAGCATTCAATATTTTAGTAAACAAAGAGAAAATAAAGCTATCTATTGGGTTTCACTAAAAAGTCCATTGGAAGACTTGACTATTGTTGTTAAAAGACATAGGCATTCATATTATAGAGCCACAACCCACACTAGTAAAATAAAAACATGATAACATGGGATTCGAACCAATGACAGTCTTAATTTCATAGTGCAAACCCAACACCTTACTAACTGTGCTAACCAGAGCGTGCATACCAGATGCACAATTTATCAGAGATTTAAGTGAATAAGCTACAGTAACCAAGGTACTAAACATAATATATTCTATGGGGTGTCATAAGCAAGTCATTAGAATACTTTCCTACTAAATTTACAAGACATAAGCATTCAATATTTGAGTAAACACAGAGAAAATAAAGCTATCTATTGGGTTTCACTAAAAAGTCCATTGGAAGACTTGACTATTGTTGTTAAAAGACATAGGCATTCATATTATAGAGCCACAAACCACACTAGTAAAATAAAAACATGATAACATGGGATTCGAACCAATGACAGCCTTAATTTGATAGTGCAAACCCAACACCTTACTAACTGTGCTAACCTGACTGTGCATACCAAACACACAATTTATCAGAGATTTAAGTGAATAATCTACAGTGTCCAAGGTACTAAACATAATATATTCTATGGGGTGTCATAAGCAAGTCATTAGAATACTTTCCTACTAAATTTATAAGACATAAGCATTCAATATTTTAGTAAACAAAGAGAAAATAAAGCTATCTATTGGGTTTCACTAAAAAGTCCATTGGAAGACTTGACTATTGTTGTTAAAAGACATAGGCATTCATATTATAGAGCCACAAACCACACTAGTAAAATAAAAACATGATAACATGGGATTCGAACCAATGACAGTCTTAATTTCATAGTGCAAACCCAACACCTTACTAACTGTGCTAACCAGAGCATGCATACCAGATGCACAATTTATCAGAGATTTAAGTGAATAAGCTACAGTAACCAAGGTACTAAACATAATATATTCTATGGGGTGTCATAAGCAAGTCATTAGAATACTTTCCTACTAAATTTACAAGACATAAGCATTCAATATTTGAGAAAACACAGAGAAAATAAAGCTATCTATTGGGTTTCACTAAAAAGTCCATTGGAAGACTTGACTATTGTTGTTAAAAGACATAGGCATTCATATTATAGAGCCACAAACCACACTAGTAAAATTAAAACATGATAACATGGGATTCGAACCAATGACAGCCTTAATTTGATAGTGCAAACCCAACATCTTACTAACTGTGCTAACCAGACTGTGCATACCAGATGAACAATTTATCAGAGATTTAAGTGAATAAGCTACAGTGTCCAAGGTACTAAACAGAATATATTCTATGGGGTGTCATAAGCAAAACATTAGAATACTTTCCTGCTAAATTTATAAGACATAAGCATTCAATATTTTAGTAAACAAAGAGAAAATAAAGCTATCTATTGGGTTTCACTAAAAAGTCCATTGGAAGACTTGATTATTGTTGTTAAAAGACATAGGCATTCATATTATAGAGATACAAACCACACTAGTAAAATAAAAACATGATAACATGGGATTCAAACCAATGACTGTCTTAATTTGATAGTGCAAACCCAACACTTTACTAAATGTGCTAACCAGACTGTGCATACCAAACCCCCAATTTATCAGAGATTTAAGTGAATAAGCTACAGTGTCCAAGGTACTAAACATAATATATTCTTTGAGGTGTCATAAGCAAGTTATTAGAATACTTTCCTACTAAATTTATAAGACATAAGCATTCAATATTTTAGTAAACAAAGAGAAAATAAAGCTATCTATTGGGTTTCACTAAAAAGTCCATTGGAAGACTTGACTATTGTTGTTAAAAGACATAGGCATTCATATTATAGAGCCACAAACCACACTAGTAAAATAAAAACATGATAACATGGGATTTAAACCAATGACAGTCTTAATTTCAAAGTGCAAACCCAACACCATACTAACTGTGCTAACCAGACTGTGCATACCAGACACACAATTTATCAGAGATCTAAGTGAATAATCTACAGTGTCCAAGGTACTAAACATAATATATTCTATGGAGTGTCATAAGCAAGTCATTAGAATACTTTCCTACTAAATTTATAAGACATAAGCATTCAATATTTTAGTAAACAAAGAGAAAATAAAGCTATCTATTGGGTTTCACTAAAAAGTCCATTGGAAGACTTGACTATTGTTGTTAAAAGACATAGGCATTCATATTATAGAGCCACAAACCACACTAGTAAAATAAAAACATGATAACATGGGATTTGAACCAATGACAGTCTTAATTTGATAGTACAAACCCAACACCTTACTAACTGTGCTAACCAGACTGTGCATACCAGAAACACAATTTATCAGAGATTTAAGTGAATAAGCTACAGTGTCCAAGGTACAAAACATAATATATTCTACGAGGTGTCATAAGCAAGTCATTAGAATACTTTCCTACTAAATTTATAAGACATAAGCATTCAATATTTCAGTAAACAAAGAGAAAATAAAGCTATCTATTGGGTTTCACTAAAAAGTCCATTGGAAGATTGACTATTGTTGTTAAAAGACATAGGCATTCATATTATAGAGATACAAACCACACTAGTAAAATAAAAACATGATAACATGGGATTCGAACCAATAACTGTCTTAATTTGATAGTGCAAACCCAACACTTTACTAAATGTGCTAACCAGACTGTGCATACCAGACCCCCAATTATTCAGAGATTTAAGTGAATAAGCTACAGTGTCCAAGGTACTAAACATAATATATTCTTTGAGGTGTCATAAGCAAGTTATTAGAATACTTTGCTACTAAATTTATAAGACATAAGCATTCAATATTTCAGTAAACAAAGAGAAAATAAAGCTATCTATTGGGTTTCACTAAAAAGTCCATTGGAAGACTTGACTATTGTTGTTAAAAGACATAGGCATTCATATTATAGAGCCACAAACCACACTAGTAAAATAAAAACATGATAACATGGGATTCGAACCAAAGACAGTCTTAATTTCATAGTGCAAACCTAACACCATACTAACTGTGCTAACCAGACTGTGCATACCAGACACACAATTTATCAGAGATTTAAGTGAAAAAGCTACAGTGTCCAAGGTACTAAACATAATATATTCTATGGGGTGTCATAAGCAAGTCATTAGAATACTTTCCTACTAAATTTACAAGACATAAGCATTCAATATTTGAGTAAACAAAGAGAAAATAAAGCTATCTATTGGGTTTCACTGAAAAGTCCATTGGAAGACTTGACTATTGTTGTTAAAAGACATAGGCATTCATATTATAGAGCCACAAACCACACTAGTAAAATAAAAACATGATAACATGGGATTCGAACCAATGACAGTCTTAATTTCATAGTGCAAACCCAACACCTTACTAACTGTGCTAACCAGAGCATGCATACCATATGCAAAATTTATCAGAGATTTAAGTGAATAAGCTACAGTAACCAAGGTACTAAACATAATATATTCTATGGGGTGTCATAAGCAAGTCATTAGAATACTTTCCTACTAAATTTATAAGACATAAGCATTCAATATTTGAGTAAACAAAGAGAAAATAAAGCTATCTATTGGGTTTCACTAAAAAGTCCATTGGAAGACTTGACTATTGTTGTTAAAAGACATAGGCATTCATATTATAGAGCCACAAACCACACTAGTAAAATAAAAACATGATAACATGGGATTCGAACCAATGACAGTCTTAATTTGATAGCGCAAACCCAACACCTTACTAACTGTGCTAACCTGACTGTGCATACCAGACACACAATTTATCAGAGATTTAAGTGAATAATCTACAGTGTCCAAGGTACTATACATAATATATTCTATGGGGTGTCATAAGCAAGTCATTAGAATACTTTCCTTCTAAATTTATAAGACATAAGCATTCAATATTTTAGTAAACAAAGAGAAAATAAAGCTATCTATTGGGTTTCACTAAAAAGTCCATTGGAAGACTTGACAATTGTTGTTAAAAGACATAGGCATTCATATTATAGAGCCACAAACCACACTAGTAAAATAAAAACATGATAACATAGGATTCGAACCAATGACAGTCTTAATTTCATAGTGCAAACCCAACACCTTACTAACTGTGCTAACCAGAGCGTGCATACCAGATGCACAATTTATCAGAGATTTAAGTGAATAAGCTACAGTAACCAAGGTACTAAACATAATATATTCTATGGGGTGTCATAAGCAAGTCATTAGAACACTTTCCTACTAAATTTACAAGACATAAGCATTCAATATTTTAGTAAACAAAGAGAAAATAAAGCTATCTATTGGGTTTCACTAAAAAGTCCATTGGAAGATTGACTATTGTTGTTAAAAGACATAGGCATTCATATTATAGAGATACAAACCACACTAGTAAAATAAAAACATGATAACATGGGATTCGAACCAATGACTGTCTTAATTTGATAGTGCAAACCCAACACTTTACTAAATGTGCTAACCAGACTGTGCATACCAGACCCCCAATTATTCAGAGATTTAAGTGAATAAGCTACAGTGTCCAAGGTACTAAACATAATATATTCTTTGAGGTGTCATAAGCAAGTTATTAGAATACTTTGCTACTAAATTTATAAGACATAAGCATTCAATATTTTAGTAAACAAAGAGAAAATAAAGCTATCTATTGGGTTTCACTAAAAAGTCCATTGGAAGACTTGACTATTGTTGTTAAAAGACATAGGCGTTCATATTATAGAGCCACAAACCACACTAGTAAAATAAAAACATGATAACATGGGATTCGAACCAAAGACAGTCTTAATTTCATAGTGCAAACCTAACACCATACTAACTGTGCTAACCAGACTGTGCATACCAGACACACAATTTATCAGAGATTTAAGTGAATAAGCTACAGTGTCCAAGGTACTAAACATAATATATTCTATGGGGTGTCATAAGCAAGTCATTAGAATACTTTCCTACTAAATTTACAAGACATAAGCATTCAATATTTGAGTAAACAAAGAGAAAATAAAGCTATCTATTGGGTTTCACTGAAAAGTCCATTGGAAGACTTGACTATTGTTGTTAAAAGACATAGGCATTCATATTATAGAGCCACAAACCACACTAGTAAAATAAAAACATGATAACATGGGATTCGAACCAATGACAGTCTTAATTTCATAGTGCAAACCCAACACCTTACTAACTGTGCTAACCAGAGCATGCATACCATATGCAAAATTTATCAGAGATTTAAGTGAATAAGCTACAGTAACCAAGGTACTAAACATAATATATTCTATGGGGTGTCATAAGCAAGTCATTAGAATACTTTCCTACTAAATTTATAAGACATAAGCATTCAATATTTGAGTAAACAAAGAGAAAATAAAGCTATCTATTGGGTTTCACTAAAAAGTCCATTGGAAGACTTGACTATTGTTGTTAAAAGACATAGGCATTCATATTATAGAGCCACAAACCACACTAGTAAAATAAAAACATGATAACATGGGATTCGAACCAATGACAGTCTTAATTTGATAGCGCAAACCCAACACCTTACTAACTGTGCTAACCTGACTGTGCATACCAGACACACAATTTATCAGAGATTTAAGTGAATAATCTACAGTGTCCAAGGTACTATACATAATATATTCTATGGGGTGTCATAAGCAAGTCATTAGAATACTTTCCTACTAAATTTATAAGACATAAGCATTCAATATTTTAGTAAACAAAGAGAAAATAAAGCTATCTATTGGGTTTCACTAAAAAGTCCATTGGAAGACTTGACAATTGTTGTTAAAAGACATAGGCATTCATATTATAGAGCCACAAACCACACTAGTAAAATAAAAACATGATAACATAGGATTCGAACCAATGACAGTCTTAATTTCATAGTGCAAACCCAACACCTTACTAACTGTGCTAACCAGAGCGTGCATACCAGATGCACAATTTATCAGAGATTTAAGTGAATAAGCTACAGTAACCAAGGTACTAAACATAATATATTCTATGGGGTGTCATAAGCAAGTCATTAGAACACTTTCCTACTAAATTTACAAGACATAAGCATTCAATATTTGAGAAAACACAGAGAAAATAAAGCTATCTATTGGGTTTCACTAAAAAGTCCATTGGAAGACTTGACTATTGTTGTTAAAAGACATAGGCATTCATATTATAGAGCCACAAACCACACTAGTAAAATAAAAACATGATAACATGGGATTCGAACCAATGACAGCCTTAATTTGATAGTGAAAAACCCAACATCTTACTAACTGTGCTAACCAGACTGTGCATACCAGACGCACAATTTATCAGAGATTTAAGTGAATAAGCTACAGTGTCCAAGGTACTAAACAGAATATATTCTATGGGGTGTCATAAGCAAAACATTAGAATACTTTCCTACTAAATTTATAAGACATAAGCATTCAATATTTTAGTAAACAAAGAGAAAATAAAGCGATCTATTGGGTTTCACTAAAAAGTCCATTGGAAGACTTGATTATTGTTGTTAAAAGACATAGGCATTCATATTATAGAGATACAAACCACACTAGTAAAATAAAAACATGATAACATGGGATTCGAACCAATGACTGTCTTAATTTGATAGTGCAAACCCAACACTTTACTAAATGTGCTAACCAGACTGTGCATACCAGACCCCCAATTATTCAGAGATTTAAGTGAATAAGCTACAGTGTCCAAGGTACTAAACATAATATATTCTTTGAGGTGTCATAAGCAAGTTATTAGAATACTTTGCTACTAAATTTATAAGACATAAGCATTCAATATTTTAGTAAACAAAGAGAAAATAAAGCTATCTATTGGGTTTCACTAAAAAGTCCATTGGAAGACTTGACTATTGTTGTTAAAAGACATAGGCATTCATATTATAGAGCCACAAACCACACTAGTAAAATAAAAACATGATAACATGGGATTCGAACCAAAGACAGTCTTAATTTCATAGTGCAAACCTAACACCATACTAACTGTGCTAACCAGACTGTGCATACCAGACACACAAATTATCAGAGATTTAAGTGAATAAGCTACAGTGTCCAAGGTACTAAACATAATATATTCTATGGGGTGTCATAAGCAAGTCATTAGAATACTTTCCTACTAAATTTACAAGACATAAGCATTCAATATTTGAGTAAACAAAGAGAAAATAAAGCTATCTATTGGGTTTCACTAAAAAGTCCATTGAAAGACTTGACTATTGTTGTTAAAAGACATAGGCATTCATATTATAGAGCAACAAACCACACTAGTAAAATAAAAACATGATAACATGGGATTCGAACCAATGACAGTCTTAATTTGATAGCACACACCCAACACCTTACTAACTGTGCTAACCTGACTGTGCATACCAGACACACAATTTATCAGAGATCTAAGTGAATAATCTACAGTGTCCAAGGTACTAAACATAATATATTCTATGGGGTGTCATAAGCAAGTCATTAGAATACTTTCCTACTAAATTTATAAGACATAAGCATTCAATATTTTAGTAAACAAAGAGAAAATAAAGCTATCTATTGGGTTTCACTAAAAAGTCCATTGGAAGACTTGACTATTGTTGTTAAAAGACATAGGCATTCATATTATAGAGCCACAAACCACACTAGTAAAATAAAAACATGATAACATGGGATTCGAACCAATGACAGTCTTAATTTCATAGTGCAAACCCAACACCTTACTAACTGTGCTAACCAGAGCGTGCATACCAGATGCACAATTTATCAGAGATTTAAGTGAATAAGCTACAGTAACCAAGGTACTAAACATAATATATTCTATGGGATGTCATAAGCAAGTCATTAGAATACTTTCCTACTAAATTTACAAGACATAAGCATTCAATATTTGAGTAAACAAAGAGAAAATAAAGCTATCTATTGGGTTTCACTAAAAAGTCCATTGGAAGACTTGACTATTGTTGTTAAAAGACATAGGCATTCATATTATAGAGCCACAAACCACACTAGTAAAATAAAAACATGATAACATGGGATTCGAACCAACGACAGCCTTAATTTGATAGTGCAAACCCAACACCTTACTAACTGTGCTAACCAGACTGTGCATACCAGAAACACAATTTATCAGAGATTTAAGTGAATAAGCTACAGTGTCCAAGGTACAAAACATAATATATTCTACGAGGTGTCATAAGCAAGTCATTAGAATACTTTCCTACTAAATTTATAAGACATAAGCATTCAATATTTCAGTAAACAAAGAGAAAATAAAGCTATCTATTGGGTTTCACTAAAAAGTCCATTGAAAGACTTGACTATTGTTGTTAAAAGACATAGGCATTCATATTATAGAGCCACAAACCACACTAGTAAAATAAAAACATGATAACATGGGATTCGAACCAAAGACAGTCTTAATTTCATAGTGCAAACCTAACACCATACTAACTGTGCTAACCAGACTGTGCATACCAGACACACAATTTATCAGAGATTTAAGTGAATAAGCTACAGTGTCCAAGGTACTAAACATAATATATTCTATGGGGTGTCATAAGCAAGTCATTAGAATACTTTCCTACTAAATTTACAAGACATAAGCATTCAATATTTGAGTAAACAAAGAGAAAATAAAGCTATCTATTGGGTTTCACTGAAAAGTCCATTGGAAGACTTGACTATTGTTGTTAAAAGACATAGGCATTCATATTATAGAGCCACAAACCACACTAGTAAAATAAAAACATGATAACATGGGATTCGAACCAATGACAGTCATAATTTCATAGTGCAAACCCAACACCTTACTAACTGTGCTAACCAGAGCATGCATACCAGATGCAAAATTTATCAGAGATTTAAGTGAATAAGCTACAGTAACCAAGGTACTAAACATAATATATTCTATGGGGTGTCATAAGCAAGTCATTAGAATACTTTCCTACTAAATTTATAAGACATAAGCATTCAATATTTGAGTAAACAAAGAGAAAATAAAGCTATCTATTGGGTTTCACTAAAAAGTCCATTGGAAGACTTGACTATTGTTGTTAAAAGACATAGGCATTCATATTATAGAGCCACAAACCACACTAGTAAAATAAAAACATGATAACATGGGATTCGAACCAATGACAATCTTAATTTGATAGCGCAAACCCAACACCTTACTAACTGTGCTAACCTGACTGTGCATACCAGACACACAATTTATCAGAGATTTAAGTGAATAATCTACAGTGTCCAAGGTACTATACATAATATATTCTATGGGGTGTCATAAGCAAGTCATTAGAATACTTTCCTACTAAATTTATAAGACATAAGCATTCAATATTTTAGTAAACAAAGAGAAAATAAAGCTATCTATTGGGTTTCACTAAAAAGTCCATTGGAAGACTTGACAATTGTTGTTAAAAGACATAGGCATTCATATTATAGAGCCACAAACCACACTAGTAAAATAAAAACATGATAACATAGGATTCGAACCAATGACAGTCTTAATTTCATAGTGCAAACCCAACACCTTACTAACTGTGCTAACCAGAGCGTGCATACCAGATGCACAATTTATCAGAGATTTAAGTGAATAAGCTACAGTAACCAAGGTACTAAACATAATATATTCTATGGGGTGTCATAAGCAAGTCATTAGAACACTTTCCTACTAAATTTACAAGACATAAGCATTCAATATTTGAGAAAACACAGAGAAAATAAAGCTATCTATTGGGTTTCACTAAAAAGTCCATTGGAAGACTTGACTATTGTTGTTAAAAGACATAGGCATTCATATTATAGAGCCACAAACCACACTAGTAAAATAAAAACATGATAACATGGGATTCGAACCAATGACAGCCTTAATTTGATAGTGAAAAACCCAACATCTTACTAACTGTGCTAACCAGACTGTGCATACCAGACGCACAATTTATCAGAGATTTAAGTGAATAAGCTACAGTGTCCAAGGTACTAAACAGAATATATTCTATGGGGTGTCATAAGCAAAACATTAGAATACTTTCCTACTAAATTTATAAGACATAAGCATTCAATATTTTAGTAAACAAAGAGAAAATAAAGCTATCTATTGGGTTTCACTAAAAAGTCCATTGGAAGACTTGATTATTGTTGTTAAAAGACATAGGCATTCATATTATAGAGATACAAACCACACTAGTAAAATAAACACATGATAACATGGGATTTGAACCAATGACTGTCTTAATTTGATAGTGCAAACCCAACACTTTACTAAATGTGCTAACCAGACTGTGCATACCAGACCCCCAATTATTCAGAGATTTAAGTGAATAAGCTACAGTGTCCAAGGTACTAAACATAATATATTCTATGGGGTGTCATAAGCAAGTCATTAGAATACTTTCCTACTAAATTTACAAGACATAAGCATTCAATATTTGAGTAAACAAAGAGAAAATAAAGCTATCTATTGGGTTTCACTAAAAAGTCCATTGAAAGACTTGACTATTGTTGTTAAAAGACATAGGCATTCACATTATAGAGCCACAAACCACACTAGTAAAATAAAAACATGATAACATGGGATTCGAACCAATGACAGTCTTAATTTCATAGTGCAAACCCAACACCTTACTAACTGTGCTAACCAGAGCATGCATACCAGATGCAAAATTTATCAGAGATTTAAGTGAATAAGCTACAGTAACCAAGGTACTAAACATAATATATTCTATGGGGTGTCATAAGCAAGTCATTAGAATACTTTCCTACTAAATTTATAAGACATAAGCATTCAATATTTGAGTAAACAAAGAGAAAATAAAGCTATCTATTGGGTTTCACTAAAAAGTCCATTGGAAGACTTGACTATTGTTGTTAAAAGACATAGGCATTCATATTATAGAGCCACAAACCACACTAGTAAAATAAAAACATGATAACATGGGATTCGAACCAATGACAATCTTAATTTGATAGCGCAAACCCAACACCTTACTAACTGTGCTAACCTGACTGTGCATACCAGACACACAATTTATCAGAGATTTAAGTGAATAATCTACAGTGTCCAAGGTACTATACATAATATATTCTATGGGGTGTCATAAGCAAGTCATTAGAATACTTTCCTACTAAATTTATAAGACATAAGCATTCAATATTTTAGTAAACAAAGAGAAAATAAAGCTATCCATTTGGTTTTCACTTAAAAGTCCATTGGAAGACTTGATAATTGTTGTTAAAAGACATAGGCATTCATATTATAGAGCCACAAACCACACTAGTAAAATAAAAACATGATAACATAGGATTCGAACCAATGACAGTCTTAATTTCATAGTGCAAACCCAACACCTTACTAACTGTGCTAACCAGAGCGTGCATACCAGATGCACAATTTATCAGAGATTTAAGTGAATAAGCTACAGTAACCAAGGTACTAAACATAATATATTCTATGGGGTGTCATAAGCAAGTCATTAGAACACTTTCCTACTAAATTTACAAGACATAAGCATTCAATATTTGAGAAAACACAGAGAAAATAAAGCTATCTATTGGGTTTCACTAAAAAGTCCATTGGAAGACTTGACTATTGTTGTTAAAAGACATAGGCATTCATATTATAGAGCCACAAACCACACTAGTAAAATAAAAACATGATAACATGGGATTCGAACCAATGACAGCCTTAATTTGATAGTGAAAAACCCAACATCTTACTAACTGTGCTAATCAGACTGTGCATACCAGACGCACAATTTATCAGAGATTTAAGTGAATAAGCTACAGTGTCCAAGGTACTAAACAGAATATATTCTATGGGGTGTCATAAGCAAAACATTAGAATACTTTCCTACTAAATTTATAAGACATAAGCATTCAATATTTTAGTAAACAAAGAGAAAATAAAGCTATCTATTGGGTTTCACTAAAAAGTCCATTGGAAGACTTGATTATTGTTGTTAAAAGACATAGGCATTCATATTATAGAGATACAAACCACACTAGTAAAATAAAAACATGATAACATGGGATTTGAACCGATGACTATCTTAATTTGATAGTGCAAACCCAACACTTTACTAAATGTGCTAACCAGACTGTGCATACCAGACCCCCAATTATTCAGAGATTTAAGTGAATAAGCTACAGTGTCCAAGGTACTAAACATAATATATTCTTTGAGGTGTCATAAGCAAGTTATTAGAATACTTTGCTACTAAATTTATAAGACATAAGCATTCAATATTTTAGTAAACAAAGAGAAAATAAAGCTATCTATTGGGTTTCACTAAAAAGTCCATTTTTAGACTTGACTATTGTTGTTAAAAGACATAGGCATTCATATTATAGAGCCACAAACCACACTAGTAAATTAAAAACATGATAACATGGGATTCGAACCAAAGACAGTCTTAATTTCATAGTGCAAACCTAACACCATACTAACTGTGCTAACCAGACTGTGCATACCAGACACACAAATTATCAGAGATTTAAGTGAATAAGCTACAGTGTCCAAGGTACTAAACATAATATATTCTATGGGGTGTCATAAGCAAGTCATTAGAATACTTTCCTACTAAATTTACAAGACATAAGCATTCAATATTTGAGTAAACAAAGAGAAAATAAAGCTATCTATTGGGTTTCACTAAAAAGCCCATTGAAAGACTTGACTATTGTTGTTAAAAGACATAGGCATTCATATTATAGAGCCACAAACCACACTAGTAAAATAAAAACATGATAACATGGGATTCGAACCAATGACAGTCTTAATTTGATAGCACAAACCCAACACCTTACTAACTGTGCTAACCTGACTGTGCATACCAGACACACAATTTATCAGAGATCTAAGTGAATAATCTACAGTGTCCAAGGTACTAAACATAATATATTCTATGGGGTGTCATAAGCAAGTCATTAGAATACTTTCCTACTAAATTTATAAGACATAAGCATTCAATATTTTAGTAAACAAAGAGAAAATAAAGCTATCTATTGGGTTTCACTAAAAAGTCCATTGGAAGACTTGACTATTGTTGTTAAAAGACATAGGCATTCATATTATAGAGCCCCAACCCACACTAGTAAAATAAAAACATGATAACATGGGATTCGAACCAATGACAGTCTTAATTTCATAGTGCAAACCCAACACCTTACTAACTGTGCTAACCAGAGCGTGCATACCAGATGCACAATTTATCAGAGATTTAAGTGAATAAGCTACAGTAACCAAGGTACTAAACATAATATATTCTATGGGGTGTCATAAGCAAGTCATTAGAATACTTTCCTACTAAATTTACAAGACATAAGCATTCAATATTTGAGTAAACACAGAGAAAATAAAGCTATCTATTGGGTTTCACTAAAAAGTCCATTGGAAGACTTGACTATTGTTGTTAAAAGACATAGGCATTCATATTATAGAGCCACAAACCACACTAGTAAAATAAAAACATGATAACATGGGATTCGAACCAATGACAGCCTTAATTTGATAGTGCAAACCCAACACCTTACTAACTGTGCTAACCTGACTATGCATACCAAACGCACAATTTATCAGAGATTTAAGTGAATAAGCTACAGTGTCCAAGGCACTAAACATAATATATTCTATGGGATGTCATAAGCAAGTCATTAGAATACTTTCCTACTAAATTTATAAGACATAAGCATTCAATATTTGAGTAAACAAAGAGAAAATAAAGCTATCTATTGGGTTTCACTAAAAAGTCCATTGGAAGACTTGACTATTGTTGTTAAAAGACATAGGCATTCATATTATAGAGCCACAAACCACACTAGTAAAATAAAAACATGATAACATGGGATTCGAACCAATGACAGTCTTAATTTGATAGCGCAAACCCAACACCTTACTAACTGTGCTAACCTGACTGTGCATACCAAACACACAATTTATCAGAGATTTAAGTGAATAATCTACAGTGTCCAAGGTACTATACATAATATATTCTATGGGGTGTCATAAGCAAGTCATTAGAATACTTTCCTACTAAATTTATAAGACATAAGCATTCAATATTTTAGTAAACAAAGAGAAAATAAAGCTATCTATTGGGTTTCACTAAAAAGTCCATTGGAAGACTTGACTATTGTTGTTAAAAGACATAGGCATTCATATTATAGAGCCACAAACCACACTAGTAAAATAAAAACATGATAACATAGGATTCGAACCAATGACAGTCTTAATTTCATAGTGCAAACCCAACACCTTACTAACTGTGCTAACCAGAGCGTGCATAACAGATGCACAATTTATCAGAGATTTAAGTGAATAAGCTACAGTAACCAAGGTACTAAACATAATATATTCTATGGGGTGTCATAAGCAAGTCATTAGAACACTTTCCTACTAAATTTACAAGACATAAGCATTCAATATTTGAGAAAACACAGAGAAAATAAAGCTATCTATTGGGTTTCACTAAAAAGTCCATTGGAAGACTTGACTATTGTTGTTAAAAGACATAGGCATTCATATTATAGAGCCACAAACCACACTAGTAAAATAAAAACATGATAACATGGGATTCGAACCAATGACAGCCTTAATTTGATAGTGAAAAACCCAACATCTTACTAACTGTGCTAACCAGACTGTGCATACCAGACGCACAATTTATCAGAGATTTAAGTGAATAAGCTACAGTGTCCAAGGTACTAAACAGAATATATTCTATGGGGTGTCATAAGCAAAACATTAGAATACTTTCCTACTAAATTTATAAGACATAAGCATTCAATATTTTAGTAAACAAAGAGAAAATAAAGCTATCTATTGGGTTTCACTAAAAAGTCCATTGGAAGACTTGATTATTGTTGTTAAAAGACATAGGCATTCATATTATAGAGATACAAACCACACTAGTAAAATAAAAACATGATAACATGGGATTCAAACCAATGACTGTCTTAATTTGATAGTGCAAACCCAACACTTTACTAAATGTGCTAACCAGACTGTGCATACCAGACCCCCAATTATTCAGAGATTTAAGTGAATAAGCTACAGTGTCCAAGTTTCTAAACATAATATATTCTTTGAGGTGTCATAAGCAAGTTATTAGAATACTTTGCTACTAAATTTATAAGACATAAGCATTCAATATTTTAGTAAACAAAGAGAAAATAAAGCTATCTATTGGGTTTCACTAAAAAGTCCATTGGAAGACTTGACTATTGTTGTTAAAAGACATAGGCATTCATATTATAGAGCCACAAACCACACTAGTAAAATAAAAACATGATAACATGGGATTCGAACCAAAGACAGTCTTAATTTCATAGTGCAACCCTAACACAATACTAACTGTGCTAACCAGACTGTGCATACCAGACACACAATTTATCAGAGATTTAAGTGAATAGGCTACAGTGTCCAAGGTACTAAACATAATATATTCTATGGGGTGTCATAAGCAAGTCATTAGAATACTTTCCTACTAAATTTACAAGACATAAGCATTCAATATTTGAGTAAACAAAGAGAAAATAAAGCTATCTATTGGGTTTCACTAAAAAGTCCATTGAAAGACTTGACTATTGTTGTTAAAAGACATAGGCATTCATATTATAGAGCCACAAACCACACTAGTAAAATAAAAACATGATAACATGGGATTCGAACCAATGACAGTCTTAATTTGATAGCACAAACCCAACACCTTACTAACTGTGCTAACCTGACTGTGCATACCAAACACACAATTTATCAGAGATTTAAGTGAATAATCTACAGTGTCCAAGGTACTAAACATAATATATTCTATGGGGTGTCATAAGCAAGTCATTAGAATACTTTCCTACTAAATTTATAAGACATAAGCATTCAATATTTTAGTAAACAAAGAGAAAATAAAGCTATCTATTGGGTTTCACTAAAAAGTCCATTGGAAGACTTGACTATTGTTGTTAAAAGACATAGGCATTCATATTATAGAGCCACAAACCCCACTAGTAAAATAAAAACATGATAACATGGGATTCGAACCAATGACAGTCTTAATTTCATAGTGCAAACCCAATACCTTACTAACTGTGCTAACCAGAGCGTGCATACCAGATGCACAATTTATCAGAGATTTAAGTGAATAAGCTACAGTAACCAAGGTACTAAACATAATATATTCTATGGGGTGTCATAAGCAAGTCATTAGAATACTTTCCTACTAAATTTACAAGACATAAGCATTCAATATTTGAGAAAACAAAGAGAAAATAAAGCTATCTATTGGGTTTCACTAAAAAGTCCATTGGAAGACTTGATTATTGTTGTTAAAAGACATAGGCATTCATATTATAGAGATACAAACCACACTAGTAAAATAAAAACATGATAACATGGGATTCGAACCAATGACTGTCTTAATTTGATAGTTCAAACCCAACACTTTACTAAATGTGCTAACCAGACTGTGCATACCAGACCCCATTATTCAGAGATTTAAGTGAATAAGCTACAGTGTCCAAGGTACTAAACATAATATATTCTTTGAGGTGTCATAAGCAAGTTATTAGAATACTTTGCTACTAAATTTATAAGACATAAGCATTCAATATTTTAGTAAACAAAGAGAAAATAAAGCTATCTATTGGGTTTCACTAAAAAGTCCATTGGAAGACTTGACTATTGTTGTTAAAAGACATAGGCATTCAAATTATAGAGCCACAAACCACACTAGTAAAATAAAAACATGATAACATGGGATTCGAACCAAAGACAGTCTTAATTTCATAGTGCAAACCAAACACCATACTAACTGTGCTAACCAGACTGTGCATACCAGACACACAATTTATCAGAGATTTAAGTGAATAAGCTACAGTGTCCAAGGTACTAAACATAATATATTCTATGGGGTGTCATAAGCAAGTCATTAGAATACTTTCCTACTAAATTTACAAGACATAAGCATTCAATATTTGAGTAAACAAAGAGAAAATAAAGCTATCTATTGGGTTTCACTAAAAAGTCCATTGAAAGACTTGACTATTGTTGTTAAAAGACATAGGCATTCATATTATAGAGCCACAAACCACACTAGTAAAATAAAAACATGATAACATGGGATTCGAACCAATGACAGTCTTAATTTGATAGCACAAACCCAACACCTTACTAACTGTGCTAACCTGACTGTGCATACCAGACACACAATTTATCAGAGATCTAAGTGAATAATCTACAGTGTCCAAGGTACTAAACATAATATATTCTATGGGGTGTCATAAGCAAGTCATTAGAATACTTTCCTACTAAATTTATAAGACATAAGCATTCAATATTTTAGTAAACAAAGAGAAAATAAAGCTATCTATTGGGTTTCACTAAAAAGTCCATTGGAAGACTTGACTATTGTTGTTAAAAGACATAGGCATTCATATTATAGAGCCACAAACCACACTAGTAAAATAAAAACATGATAACATGGGATTCGAACCAATGACAGTCTTATTTTCATAGTGCAAACCCAACACCTTACTAACTGTGCTAACCAGAGCGTGCATACCAGATGCACAATTTATCAGAGATTTAAGTGAATAAGCTACAGTAACCAAGGTACTAAACATAATATATTCTATGGGGTGTCATAAGCAAGTCATTAGAATACTTTCCTACTAAATTTACAAGACATAAGCATTCAATATTTGAGTAAACACAGAGAAAATAAAGCTATCTATTGGGTTTCACTAAAAAGTCCATTGGAAGACTTGACTATTGTTGTTAAAAGACATAGGCATTCATATTATAGAGCCACAAACCACACTAGTAAAATAAAAACATGATAACATGGGATTCGAACCAATGACAGCCTTAATTTGATAGTGCAAACCCAACACCTTACTAACTGTGCTAACCTGACTGTGCATACCAAACACACAATTTATCAGAGATTTAAGTGAATAATCTACAGTGTCCAAGGTACTAAACATAATATATTCTATGGGGTGTCATAAGCAAGTCATTAGAATACTTTCCTACTAAATTTATAAGACATAAGCATTCAATATTTTAGTAAACAAAGAGAAAATAAAGCTATCTATTGGGTTTCACTAAAAAGTCCATTGGAAGACTTGACTATTGTTGTTAAAAGACATAGGCATTCATATTATAGAGCCACAAACCACACTAGTAAAATAAAAACATGATAACATGGGATTCGAACCAATGACAGTCTTAATTTCATAGTACAAACCCAACACCTTACTAACTGTGCTAACCAGAGCATGCATACCAGATGCACAATTTATCAGAGATTTAAGTGAATAAGCTACAGTAACCAAGGTACTAAACATAATATATTCTATGGGGTGTCATAAGCAAGTCATTAGAATACTTTCCTACTAAATTTACAAGACATAAGCATTCAATATTTGAGAAAACACAGAGAAAATAAAGCTATCTATTGGGTTTCACTAAAAAGTCCATTGGAAGACTTGACTATTGTTGTTAAAAGACATAGGCATTCATATTATAGAGCCACAAACCACACTAGTAAAATAAAAACATGATAACATGGGATTCGAACCAATTACAGCCTTAATTTGATAGTGCAAACCCAACATCTTACTAACTGTGCTAACCAGACTGTGCATACCAGATGCACAATTTATCAGAGATTTAAGTGAATAAGCTACAGTGTCCAAGGTACTAAACAGAATATATTCTATGGGGTGTCATAAGCAAAACATTAGAATACTTTCCTGCTAAATTTATAAGACATAAGCATTCAATATTTTAGTAAACAAAGAGAAAATAAAGCTATCTATTGGGTTTCACTAAAAAGTCCATTGGAAGACTTGATTATTGTTGTTAAAAGACATAGGCATTCATATTATAGAGATACAAACCACACTAGTAAAATAAAAACATGATAACATGGGATTCAAACCAATGACTGTCTTAATTTGATAGTGCAAACCCAACACTTTACTAAATGTGCTAACCAGACTGTGCATACCAGACCCCCAATTTATCAGAGATTTAAGTGAATAAGCTACAGTGTCCAAGGTACTAAACATAATATATTCTTTGAGGTGTCATAAGCAAGTTATTAGAATACTTTCCTACTAAATTTATAAGACATAAGCATTCAATATTTTAGTAAACAAAGAGAAAATAAAGCTATCTATTGGGTTTCACTAAAAAGTCCATTGGAAGACTTGACTATTGTTGTTAAAAGACATAGGCATTCATATTATAGAGCCACAAACCACACTAGTAAAATAAAAACATGATAACATGGGATTCAAACCAATGACAGTCTTAATTTCATAGTGCAAACCCAACACCATACTAACTGTGCTAACCAGACTGTGCATACCAGACACACAATTTATCAGAGATCTAAGTGAATAATCTACAGTGTCCAAGGTACTAAACATAATATATTCTATGGAGTGTCATAAGCAAGTCATTAGAATACTTTCCTACTAAATTTATAAGACATAAGCATTCAATATTTTAGTAAACAAAGAGAAAATAAAGCTATCTATTGGGTTTCACTAAAAAGTCCATTGGAAGACTTGACTATTGTTGTTAAAAGACACAGGCATTCATATTATAGAGCCACAAACCACACTAGTAAAATAAAAACATGATAACATGGGATTTGAACCAATGACAGTCTTAATTTGATAGTACAAACCCAACACCTTACTAACTGTGCTAACCAGACTGTGCATACCAGAAACACAATTTATCAGAGATTTAAGTGAATAAGCTACAGTGTCCAAGGTACAAAACATAATATATTCTACGAGGTGTCATAAGCAAGTCATTAGAATACTTTCCTACTAAATTTATAAGACATAAGCATTCAATATTTCAGTAAACAAAGAGAAAATAAAGCTATCTATTGGGTTTCACTAAAAAGTCCATTGGAAGATTGACTATTGTTGTTAAAAGACATATGCATTACTTAGTATAGAGCAACAAACCACATGCAGACTAGTAAAATAAATACTAACTTACATGGAATTCAAACCTATGACAGGCTTACATTGATTGTATAAGACCAGCACTCTACCAACTGAGATTACCAGCCTGCACAAAAATGTCTTCAAATTTATCAGAGATTTAAGTAAATAAACTACTATGTCCAAGGTACTAAATATGAAATATTCTATGCTGTTTCAAAAGCAAAGTCATTTGAATACTTTACTACTAATTTTATAAGATATATGTATTTAATATATTAGGAAACAAAGAGAAAATAAAGCTATCTATTGGGTTTCACTAACAAGTCCATTGAAAGACTTGACTATTGTTGTTAAAAGACATATGCATTATTTAGTATAGAGCCACAAAATAAATGCAGACTAGTAAAATAAAAACTAACTTACGCGGGATTCAAACCTATGACAGGCTTACATCAATAGTATAACACCAACACTCTACCAACTGAACTAACCAGACTGCAAGCATATGACATATTTTTTTTAAATATTTAAGTAACTATGCTGCAATGTCCAAGGTATTTAACATGAAATTTTCTATGGGGTGTCAAAAGAAAGTCATTAGAACACTTTACTACAAAATTTATAAGACATATGTATATAATATTTGAGGAAACAAAGAGAAAATAAAGCTATCTATTGGGTTTCACTAACAAGTCCATTGAAAGCCTTGACTATTGTTGTTAAAAGACATATGCATTACTTAGTATAGAGCCACAAACCACATGCAGACTAGTAAAATAATTACTAACTTACGTGGAATTCAAACCTATGACAGGCTTACATTGATTGTATAAGACCAGCACTCTACAAACTGAGCTAACCAGCCTGCACAAAAATGTTTTAAATTTATCAGAGATTTAAGTAAATAAACTACTATGTTAAAGCTACTAAATTTATAAGACATATGTATATAATATTTGAGGAAACAAAGAGAAAATAAAGCTATCTATTGGGTTTCACTAACAAGTCCATTGGAAGCCTTGACTATTGTTGTTAAAAGACATGTGCATTACTTAGTAGAGAGCAACAAACCACATGCAGACTAGTAAAATAAATACTAACTTACATGGAATTCAAACCTATTACAGGCTTACATTGATTGTATAAGACCAGCACTCTACCAACTGAGCTTACCAGCCTGCACAAAAATGTCTTAAAATTTATCAGAGATTTAAGTAAATAAAATACTATGTCCAAGGTACTAAATATGAAATATTCTATGCTGTTTCAAAAGCAAAGTCATTTGAATACTTTACTACTAATTTTATAAGATATATGTATTTAATATATTAGGAAACAAAGAGAAAATAAAGCTATCTATTGGGTTTCACTAACAAGTCCATTGGAAGCCTTGACTATTGTTGTTAAAAGACATATGCATTACTTAGTATAGAGACACAAACCACATGCAGACTAGTAAAATAAATACTAACTTACGTGGAATTCAAACCTATGACAGGCTTACATTGATTGTATAAGACCAGCACTCTACCAACTGAGCTAACTAGCCTGCACAGCAATGTCTTAAAATTTATCAGAGATTTAAGTAAATAAGCTACTATGTCCAAGGTACAAAACATGAAATATTCTATACTGTTTCAAAAGAAAGTCATTTGAATACTATAATACTAATTTTATAAGACATATGTATTTAATATGTTAGGAAACAAATAGAAAATAAAGGTATCTATTTGGTTTCAATAACAAGTCCATTGGAAGCCTTGACTATTCTTTTTAAAAAAACATATGCATTACTTAGAATAGAGCCACAAACCACATGAAGACTAGTAAAATAAAAACTAACTTATGTGGGATTCAAACCTATGACAGGCTTACATTGATTGTATAAGACCAACACTGTACCAACTGAGCTAACCAATCTGCACAAAAATGTGGTTAAATTTATCAGAGATTTAAGTAAAGAAGCTACTGTGTCCAAGGTACTAAACATAAAATATTTTATGGGGTGTCAAAAGCAAGTCATTAGAATACTTTACTACTAAATTTTTAAGACATGCAGATAATATTTGAGGAAACAAAGAGAAAATTCAGCTATTTATTGGGCTTCACTAACAAGTCCATTGGAAGCCTTGACTATTGTTGTTAAAAGACATATGCATTACTTAGAATAGAGCCACAAACCTCATGCAGACTAGTAAAATAAAAACCAACTTACATGGGATTCAAACCTATGACAGGCTTCCATTGTTTTTATAAGACCAACACTCTAAAAAACTGAGCTAACCAGTCTGCACACATATGTTGCAAAATTTTTAGAGATTTAAGTAAATATGCTACAATTCCCAAGGTACTAAACATGAAATATTCTATGGGGTGTCAAAAGCAAGTCATTAGAATACTTTACTACTAAATTTTTAAGACAAAAGCATTTAATATTTGAGGAAACAAAGAGAAAATTCAGCTATTTATTGGGCTTCATTAACAAGTACATTGGAAGACTTGACTATTGTTGTTAAAAGACATATGCTTTACTTAGAATAGAGCCATAAACCACATGCAGACTAGTAAAATAAAAACTAACTTACGTGGGATTCAAACCTATGACAGGCTTACATTGATTGTATAAGACCAACACTGTACCAACTGAGCTAACCAGGCTTAACAGCAATGTTTTTAAATTTATCAGAGATTTAAGTAAAGAAGCTACTATGTCCAAGGTACTAAACAAAATATTCTATGGGGTGTCAAAAGCAAGTCATTAGAATACTTTACTACTACATTTTTAAGACATGCATAAAATATTTGAGGAAACAAAGGTAAAATAAAGCTATCTATTGTTCACTAACAAGTACATTGGAAGAATTGACTATTGTATTTAAAAGACATATGCATTACTTAGAATAGAACCACAAAACTCATGCAACTAGTAAAATAAAAACCAACTTACGTGGGATTCAAACCTATGACAGGCTTCCATAGATTGTATAAGACCAATACTCTACAAAACTGAGCTAACCAGTCTGCACACATATGTTGCAAAATTTTTAGAGATTTAAGTAAATATGCTACAATTTCCAAGGTATTAAACATGAAATATTCTATGGGGTGTCAAAAACAAGTCAATAGAATACTTTACTACTATATTTTTAAGACAAAAGCATTTAATATTTGAGGAAACAAAGAGAAAATTCAGCTATTTATTGGGTTTCACTAACTAATCCATTGGAAGACATGACTATTATTGATAAAAGACATATGCATTATTTAGTAGAGAGACACAAACCACATGCAGACTAGTAAAATAAAAACGAAATAACGTAGGATTTAAACCTATGACAGGCTTTCATTAATAGTATAATATCAGCACTCTACCGACTGAGCTAACCAGTCTTAACAACAACATCTTTAAATTTATCAAAGATTTAAGTAAAGAAGCTACTATGTCCAAGGTACTAAACAAAATATTCTATGGGGTGTCAAAATAAAGTCATTAGAATACTTTACTACTACATTTTTAAGACATGCATAAAATATTTGAGGAAACAAAGGTAAAATAAAGCTATCTATTGTTCACTAACAAGTACATTGGAAGCATTAACTGTTGTATTTAAAAGAAATATGCATTACTTAGAATAGAACCACAAACCTCATGCAACTAGTAAAATAAAAACCAACTTACGTGGTATTCAAACCTATAACAGGCATCCATTAATTGTATAAGACCAACACTCTAAAAAACTGAGCTAACCAGTCTGCACACATATGTTGCAAAATTTTTAGAGATTTAAGTAAATATGCTACAATTTCCAAGGTACTAAACATGAAATATTTTATGGGGTGTCAAAAGCAAGTCATTAGAATACTTTACTACAAAATTTTTAAGACCAAAGCATTTAATATTTGAGGAAACAAAGAGAAAATTCAGCTACAGATGTAGCCACCTTTATCTTGACTGTTTCTCCGCCGAGACGGGCGTTTAGTCACGCTAAAGCGATATCTGAGTTTAATCACAGGTAGGCGCGTTGAGGCGATCTAGATACTCATCATGCATTACACATCTCCACCACTGTGTGGCTAATGTTCCACTAATCCAGTACTTTCGATCGTACAGTATAGCGGCAGATTGATCTACAGCTCTGGCAATACTGTAGGCGTAACGAGAGGCGGTGGAAAAAGTAACTACAGTAATTGTGCAAAAGGAAGAATGTACAGGACAATGTATAAACACCGTGCTTTTAAAATACATGAGCGTCTGGGAATGGAGGGCTACAGTAGCTAGCAGGAGGCGGTGGAAAATACCGTGCTTTACAAATGCGAGCGTCCGAGTCCTCTAAGGCATAAACCAACACCAATGGGGTGGGGGCCGGGCGCTGTTTGCAGTACTTTCACACATGAAATTAGGAGTCTCTCATGAGGCGTTGTGGGCTAAGGGTGAAGGCTCACACCTCCCACGCTGGGGGTCCAGGGTTCGAGACGTGATGTGCCTTCTTTTTTTTTTTATTGTAATAATACACTGTATTATTTTATCTACATTGTAAGACAGTCAATGGAAAGGTGCACACAAGTTACATATAAATCAGAGTACATCTGCAGGAGCAATTCTTTACACTAAATGCAACTAAACAGCGGGAATGAAATGAGGGTATTCTGACGCTACTAACTGAGCAAAACAGTACTGTAGATCTTCAGCGTTTGTGTATTGCACATGACCTGAATTCCCTCCCTGTGCAGGCTCCCAGGGTGGAAGGGCGATGGGGGTAGGGGGAGACGATGGGAAATACTGTACTGTGCCTTTGAAATGCAATTACATGAGCGTCCGAGTCCACTACGGCATACTGTAAACCAGCACCAATGGGAAGGAAATGCCAACCATTTTTTAATGTGTTCCCGTGACATTCATTTAAAAAAAATGTTTTCTCTCTAATACATCCAATGGAAGGATGCACACAGGTTTCACATAAATCAAAGTACATCTGCAGGAGCGATTCTTTACGCTGAATGCAACTGCACAACGGCAATGAGTAGAAATTAGTGTATTCTGATGCTACTAAGTGAGCAAAACAGTACTATACAGTAGATATTCGGCGTTTGTGTATTGCACATGACCTGAATTCCCTCCCTGTCTACTGCATGATCTGTGCAGGCTCCCAGGGGGGAAGGGCAATAGGCTAGCAGGAGGCGGTGGAAAATACTGTGCTTTACAAATGCGAGCGTCCGAGTCCTCTAAGGCATAAACCAACACCAATGGGGTGGGGGCCGGGCGCTGTTTGCAGTACTTTCACACATGAAATTGGGAGTCTCTCATGAGGCGTCGTGGGCTAGGGGTGAAGGCTCCCACCTCCCACGCGGGGGGTCCAGGGTTCAAGACGTGATGTGCCTTCTTTTTTTTTTTTATTGTAATAATACACTGTATTATTTTATCTACATTGTAAGACAGTCAATGGAAAGGTGCACACAAGTTACATATAAATCAGAGTACATCTGCAGGAGCGATTCTTTACGCTAAATGCAACTAAACAGCGGGAATGAAATGAGGGTATTCTGACGCTACTAACTGAGCAAAACAGTACTGTAGATCTTCAGCGTTTGTGTATTGCACATGACCTGAATTCCCTCCCTGTGCAGGCTCCCAGGGTGGAAGGGCGATGGGGGTAGGGGGAGACGATGGGAAATACTGTACTGTGCCTTTGAAATGCAATTACATGAGCGTCCGAGTCCACTACGGCATACTGTAAACCAACACCAATGGGAAGGAAATGCCAACCATTTTTTTTATGTGTTCCCGTGACATTCATTTAAAAAAAATTTTTTTCTCTCTAATACATCCAATGGAAGGATGCACACAGGTTTCACATAAATCAAAGTACATCTGCAGGAGCGATTCTTTACGCTAAATGCAACTGCACAACGGCAATGAGTAGAAATTAGTGTATTCTGACGCTACTAAGTGAGCAAAACAGTACTATACAGTAGATATTCGGCGTTTGTGTATTGCACATGACCTGAATTCCCTACCTGTCTACTGCATGATCTGTGCAGGCTCCCAGGGGGGAAGGGCAATAGGCTAGCAGGAGGCTACTGTGACTCAGACTCATACAGTACTTGCATTTCAAAAGCACAGTATTTTCCACCGCCTCCCGCTTGCCCATCGCCCTTCCCCCCTGGGATCCTGCACAGGTCATGCAGTAGACAGGGAGGGAGTTATTCACGTAAACTAGGGCAAAGCTGCAGGAGCAGTTGTACTGTTTAGGGTCTATGCACCATATGGTATACATACAATTCTATAGCAGGGCAGACTCAATTGAAATGGCTACCGCCTGTGTCTCCTCGCCCAATGGAGGCCCTCGGCTATGGAGCAAGTAACAGCACAGATTTGGTAGGTCACGGGGCAATGCTGAAGGAGCGTCAGAATCCCCTAGCTAAAATACACAGGGGTGATAGGGATAAGTGAGGTCTTTGCGCATAACAATACACCGCAAAGTTCCCCATGGTTTTGATTATGCCTTTTCTTTGAACACAGTATTTTCCACTGCCTCACCCTACCCCCATCCCACTTTCCCCTTCCCCCCCTGGGAGCCTGCAAAGTACATGCAGTAGACAGGGAGGGAGTTCCGATCAGGTTACAAGACATGTGCAACAGTATACTACTGTATGTAGGAAAATCCACCGCCCACTCTGATTTATGTGAAACCTGTGTGCACCCTTCCATTGAATGTATAACAAAGAAAAATAATAATAATAAAGTGAATGTTACAGGAACACATTAAAAAAAGGTTGGCACTTCCTTTCCATTGGTGTTGGTTTATGCCTTAGGGGACTCGGACGTTAATACTTGTATTTCAAAAGCACAGTGTTTTCCACCGCCTCTCCCTACCCCCATCGCCCTTCCCCCCTGGGAGCCTGCACAGGTCATGCAGTGGACAGGGAGGGAGTTCAGGTCAGGTACAATACACAAATGCTGACGATCTACAGTACTGTGTTGCTCAGTTAGTTGCGTTGGAATACACTAATTTATACTCATTACCGCTGTGTATTTGTATATAGCGGAATGAATCGCTGCTGCAGATTTACTTTGATTTATGTGAAACCTGTGTGCACCCTTTCATTGAATGTACAACAAAGAAAAAAAATAATAAAGTGAATGTCACGGGAACATAGAAAAAAAAAGGTTGGCACTTTGTGACTCTCAGCATGGGAGGTGGGAGCCTTCATCACTAGGTTGGTATGGAAGGGGAGACAATTAGCTACCGGAGGGTATCAACCCCAAGTTTCTGTGACCCCCACAAGGCTCATGGCAAGCGTCGGAACATATGGTGGGTCTGAATTAACGGTCCCATTATAGTCTATGGGAAAATGGGTCCACTTTGCGTACTGATATCTCTGGTTCTGGGTGTCCCAGAGACTCAGGACTGGTACCATACAAAAGAGGAGACTCTTGGCTTTCGGGGCAGACCAACCACTAGTTTATGTGACACTGGAAAAGGAAACGGGAAGCAACCGTGTTTCGGGTCCCCTCCAGTTGTCCGCCTAGCTTGCACAGGATACAGGGTTTCTGGCTAGATAGGAAATACTGTACAGAAATGCTAAGCATGGTAATTTGACATCCAGGAACATAGGGAGGAGTTTTTATCTCACTCCATTATACTTAGAAAAATTACACTTGCCACTGTACGTTACAAGCTGTTTGTGTTAATTAGTACACTAGTAGAACATACTGTACAGAGATACTAAGGACAGTGATTTGGCATCCACGAACTTAGGGAGGAGCTTTTATCTCTCTCCATTGTAATCTTTCTAAGTATAATGGAGAGAGATAAAAGCTCCACCCTAAATTCCTGGGTGCCAAATAACCGTCTTTAGTATCTCTGTATAGTATTTTCAATTAGGGTACTAATTAGCACGGACAGCTTGTAAAGTACAGTGGCAAGTTTAATCTTTCTATGTAAAATGGAGAGAGATAAAAGCTCCTCTGGAAGTTCCCAGATGCCAAATCACCATTCTTAGTATCTCTGTACAGTATGTTCTACTAGTATACTAATTAGCACGAACAGCTTTTAACTGGATGCCAAATCACCATACTTCATATCTCTGTACAGTATGTTCTATTAGGGTACTAATTAGCACGAACAGCTTGTAACGTACAGCGGCAAGTTTACTCTTTCTATGTATAATGGAGAGAGATAAAAGCTCCTCAATAAGTTCATGGATACAAAATCACCATACTTAGTATCTCTGTACAGTATGTTCTATTAGGGTACCAATTAGCTGTTTGTGCTAATTAGTACCCTAATAGAAAATACTATGCAGAGATACTAAGGATGGTGATTTGGCAACCAGGAACTTAGGGAGGAGCTTTTATCTCTCTATATTATACATAGTAAGATTAAAATTGCCACTGTACGTTACAAGCTGTTTGTGCTAATTAGTACCCTAATAGAAAATACTATGCAAAGATACTAAGGATGGTGATTTGGCAACCAGGAACTTAGGGAGGAGCTTTTATCTCTCTATATTATACATAGAAAGATTAAAATTGCCACTGTACGTTACAAGCTGTTCGTGCTAATTAGTACACTAGTAGAACATACTATACAGAGATACTAAGTACAGTGATTTGGCATCCATGAACTTAGGGAGGAGCTTTAATCTCTCCATTGTAATCTATCTAAGTATAATGGAGAGAGATTAAAGCTCCTCCCTAAATTCCTGGATGCCAAATTACTGTCCTTAGTATCTCTGTACTCTATGTTCTACTAGTGTACTAATTAGCTGTTTGTGCTAATTAGTACCCTAATAGAAAATACTATGCAAAGATACTAAGGATGGTGATTTGGCAACCAGGAACTTAGGGAGGAGCTTTTATCTCTTTCTATATTATACATAGAAAGATTAAAATTGCCACTGTACGTTACAAGCTGTTCGTGCTAATTAGTACACTAGTAGAACATACTGTACAGAGATACTAAGTACAGTGATTTGTCATCCACAAACTTAGGGAGGAGCTTTAATCTCTCCATTGTAATCTATCTGAGTATAATGGAGAGAGATAAAAGCTCCTCCCTAAATTCCTGGATGCCAAATTACTGTCCTTAGTATCTCTGTACTCTATGTTCTACTAGTGAGTCCGGTGTACCGTAATGTGCAGACCTAGCTTATCTCTATCGCCCCTGTGTATTTTAGCTAGGGGATTGTGACGCTCCTTCAGCATTGCCCCATAGCCTGTAAAGTCTGGACTGTTACTTGCTCCATAGCCTAGGGCCTCTGTGGGGCAAGGAGTCATAGGTGGTAGCCATTTCTATTGAGTCTGCCCAGCTACAGAATTGTATGTGTACTGTACGGTGCATAGAACCTTAACAGTAGAACCGCTCATGCAGCTTTGCCCTGGTTTATGTGAATAAAAAAAATAATAAAGTGTCTGGAAAAAACTAACATGCATTTGTACTTTAGGAATCGAGCTCAGGACTCTGAGTATAGGAAGCGGAACACTTCACCACTTCGCCGCAGACAGATGAATAAATCCGTTGGTTTTGATTATGCTGTAATGACTACAGGATTAGGACGCTAACATACTGTACAAAATTGCTAATCTCAAGAGGCAATAGTGAACTTCTAACACGTCCATTTGCGACAGTGTACACTACTGGTTTTCTGTTGTTTTGTCTGCGGGACTTGGACGCTCACATATTCATAAAGTACTGTAGATGGATCATATACTGTATGCTGTACTATCTGTGTCTGTATCGTATATACTGTATTAAATAATGCAGCGTAATGAGTATTTACTGTATGCAGCGTAATGAGACGCCTTAGTAAAGTAGTCCTTATTATATATTTCAGTATTGTATTTTACGGGAGACCACACGCATGCTCAGTGGTGATTGTAAAAAGCGACATCTGGTGGATGATCGCAGGTATTACACGTAAAGGTAACGCCAAACGCTCTGTCTGCCTCCGTGCGATTAGGTACGCCTCTCTGTGACTAGGCGCGCCTCCCTACGCTGCGTATGCTCGATCGGGACAAACGCCTCAGCCAGTCAAGATAAAGGTGGCTACATCTGTATTTATTGGGTTTCACTAACTAGTCCATTGGAAGACATGACTATTCTTGTTAAAAGACATATGCATTATTTGGTATAGAGACACAAACCACATGCAGACTAGTAAAATAAAAACTAAATAACGTAGGATTCAAACCTATGACAGGCTTTCATTAATAGTATAATATCAACACTCTACCGACTGAGCCAACCAGTCTGCACGACAATGTCTTCAAATTTATCAGATATTTAAGTAAATAAGCTACTATTTCCAAGGTACTAAACATGAAATATTCTATGTTATTTTAAAAGACAGTCATTAAAACCACTTTACTACTAGTTTTATAAGACATATGTATTTAATATGTGAGGAAACAATTAGAAAATAAAGCTATTTATTGGGTTTCACGAACAAGTCCATTGGAAGCCTTAACTATTGTTGTTAAAGACATATGCATTACTTAGAATAGAGCCAAAAACCACATGCAGACTAGTAAAATAAAAACTAACTTACATGGGATTCAAACCTATTACAGGTTTATATTGAGTGTATAACACCAACACTCTACCAACTGAGCTAACCAGTCTGCACAAAAATGTTCTAAAATTTATCAGAGATTTAAATAAAGACGCTACTAAGTCCAAGGTACTAAACATAAAATATTCTATGGGGTGTCAAAAGCAAGTCAATAGAATAAGTTACTAGTAAATTTTTAAGACATGTATATAATATTTGGGGAAACAAAGATAAAATAAAGCTATTTATTGGGTTTCACTAACAAGTCCATTGGAAGCCTTGACTATTGTTACTAAAAGACTATGCATTATTTAGTATAGAGACACAAAATACATGCAGACTAGTAAAATAAAAACTAACTTACGTGGGATTCAAAACTATGAAAGGCATCCATTGATTGTATAACACCAACACTTAACCAACTGAGCTAACCAGTCTGCACAAAAATGTTATGAAATTTATCAGAGATTTAAGTAAAGAAGCTACTATGTCCAAGGTACTAAACATGAAATATGTTATGCTGTTTCAAAAGCAAGTCATTAGAATACTTTACTACAACATTTTTAAGACATGCATTTAATATTTGAGGAAACAAAGGGCAAATAAAGCTATTTATTGGGTTTCACTAACAAGTCCATTGGAAGACTTGACTATTGATGTTAAAAGACGTGCATTAGTTAGTATAGAGCACAGGTTCTCAAACTCTGTCCTCAGGACCCCATACAGTGCATGTTTTGCAGGTCTCCTCACAAAATCACAAGTGAAATAATTAGCTCCACCTGCGGACCTTTTAACAAGTGTCAGTGAGTAATTAATACACCTCTGCACCTGCTGGGTTACCTGCAAAACATGCACTGTGTGGGGTCCTGAGGACCGAGTTTGAGAACCCCTGGTATAGAGCCACAAACTGCATGCAGACTAGTAAAATTAAAAGCAAGTTACATGGGATTCAAACCTATGGAAGGCTTGCATTGATTGTATAAGACCAACACTCTACCAACTGAGCTAACCAGTCTGCACGAAAAAGCAATAAAATGTATCAGAGATTTAAGTAAAGAAGCTACTACGTCCAAGGTACTAAACATAAAAAATTCTATTGAGTGTCAAAAGCAAGTCATTAGAATACTTTACTACTAATTTTATAAGAAATATGTATTTAATAAGTTAGGAAACAAAGAGAAAATAAATCTATCTATTGGGTTTCACTAACAAGTCCATTGGAAGCCTTGAAAATTGTTGCTAAAAGACATATGCTTTACTTAGAATAGAGCCATAAACCACATGCAGACTAGTAAAATAAAAACTAACTTACGTGGGATTCAAAGCTATGACAGGCATGCATTGATTGAACAAGACCAACACTCAACCAACTGAGCTAACCAGTCTGCACAAAAATGTGATAAAATTTATCAGAGATTTAAGTAAAGAAGCTACTGTGTCCAAGGTACTAAATATGAAATATTCTATGCTTTTTCAAAAGCAAGTCATTAGAATACTTTACTACAACATTTTTAAGACATGCATTTAATATTTGAGGAAACAAAGAGAAAATAAAGCTATCTATTGGGTTTCACTAACAAGTCCATTGGATGCCTTGACTATTGTTGTTAAAAGACATATGCATTACTTAGTATAGAGCCACAAACCACATGCAGACTAGTAAAATAAAAACTAACTTACGTGTAATTCAAACCTATGACAGGCTTGCATTGATTGTATAAGACCAGCACTCTACCAACTGAGCTAACCAGTCTGCACAAAAATGTATTAAAATTTATCAGAGATTTAAGTAAATAAGCTACTATTTCCAAGTTACTAAACATGAAATATTCTTTGCTGTTTCAAAAGAAAGTAATTTGAATACTTTACTACTAATTTTATAAGACATATGTATTTAATATGTTTGGAAACAAAGATAAAATAAAGCTATCTATTTGGTTTCAATAGCAAGGCCATTGGACGCCTTGACTATTGTTATTAAAAGACATATGCATCCACAAACCACATGCAGATAAAACCAATACTCTACCAACTGAGCTAACCAGTCTGCTCAAAAATGTTGCTAAATTAATCAGAGATTTAAGTAAAGAAGCTACTAGGTCCAAGGTACTAAACATAAAATATTCTATGGGGTATCAAAAGCAAGTCATTAGAATACTTTACTTCTAAATTTTTAAGACATGCAGATAATATTTGAGGAAACAAAGATAAAATAAAGCTATCTATTGGGTTTCACTAACAAGTACATTGGAAGACATGACTATTCTTGTTAAAAGACATATTCATTATTTAGTATAGAGACACAAACCACATGCAGACTAGTAAAATAAAAACTTACTTAACTAGGATTCAAACCTATGACAGGCTTTCATTAATATTATATTACCAACACTCTACCGACTGAGCCAACCAGTCTGCACGACAATGTCTTCAAATTTATCAGATATTTAAGTAAATAAGCTACTATTTCCAAGGTACTAAACATGAAATATTCTATGTTATTTTAAAAGACAGTCATTAAAACCACTTTACTACTATTTTTATAAGACATATGTATTTAATATGTGAGGAAACAATTTGAAAATAAAGCTATTTATTGGGTTTCACGAACAAGTCCATTGGAAGCCTTAACTATTGTTGTTAAAGACATATGCATTACTTAGAATAGAGCCAAAAACCACATGCAGACTAGTAAAATAAAAACTAACTTACATGGGATTCAAACCTATTACAGGTTTATATTGAATGTATAACACCAACACTCTACCAACTGAGCTAACCAGTCTGCACAAAAATGTTCTAAATTTATCAGAGATTTAAATAAAGACGCTACTAAGTCCAAGGTACTAAACATAAAATATTCTATGGGGTGTCAAAAGCAAGTCAATAGAATAAGTTACTAGTAAATTTTTAAGACATGTATATAATATTTGGGGAAACAAAGATAAAATAAAGCTATTTATTGGGTTTCACTAACAAGTCCATTGGAAGCCTTGACTATTGTTACTAAAAGACTATGCATTATTTAGTATAGAGACACAAAATACATGCAGACTAGTAAAATAAAAACTAACTTACGTGGGATTCAAAACTATGAAAGGCATCCATTGATTGTATAACACCAACACTTAACCAACTGAGCTAACCAGTCTGCACAAAAATGTTATGAAATTTATCAGAGATTTAAGTAAAGAAGCTACTATGTCCAAGGTACTAAACATGAAATATGTTATGCTGTTTCAAAAGCAAGTCATTAGAATACTTTACTACAACATTTTTAAGACATGCATTTAATATTTGAGGAAACAAAGGGCAAATAAAGCTATTTATTGGGTTTCACTAACAAGTCCATTGGAAGACTTGACTATTGATGTTAAAAGACGTGCATTAGTTAGTATAGAGCACAGGTTCTCAAACTCGGTCCTCAGGACCCCATACAGTGCATGTTTTGCAGGTCTCCTCACAAAATCACAAGTGAAATAATTAGCTCCACCTGCGGACCTTTTAACAAGTGTCAGTGAGTAATTAATACACCTCTGCACCTGCTGGGTTACCTGCAAAACATGCACTGTGTGGGGTCCTAAGGACCGAGTTTGAGAACCCCTGGTATAGAGCCACAAACTGCATGCAGACTAGTAAAATTAAAAGCAAGTTACATGGGATTCAAACCTATGGAAGGCTTGCATTGATTGTATAAGACCAACACTCTACCAACTGAGCTAACCAGTCTGCACGAAAAAGCGATAAAATTTATCAGAGATTTAAGTAAAGAAGCTACTACGTCCAAGGTACTAAACATAAAAAATTCTATTGAGTGTCAAAAGCAAGTCATTAGAATACTTTACTACTAATTTTATAAGAAATATGTATTTAATAAGTTAGGAAACAAAGAGAAAATAAATCTATCTATTGGGTTTCACTAACAAGTCCATTGGAAGCCTTGAAAATTGTTGCTAAAAGACATATGCTTTACTTAGAATAGAGCCATAAACCACATGCAGACTAGTAAAATAAAAACTAACTTACGTGGGATTCAAAGCTATGACAGGCATGCATTGATTGAACAAGACCAACACTCAACCAACTGAGCTAACCAGTCTGCACAAAAATGTGATAAAATTTATCAGAGATTTAAGTAAAGAAGCTACTGTGTCCAAGGTACTAAATATGAAATATTCTATGCTTTTTCAAAAGCAAGTCATTAGAATACTTTACTACAACATTTTTAAGACATGCATTTAATATTTGAGGAAACAAAGAGAAAATAAAGCTATCTATTGGGTTTCACTAACAAGTCCATTGGATGCCTTGACTATTGTTGTTAAAAGACATATGCATTACTTAGTATAGAGCCACAAACCACATGCAGACTAGTAAAATAAAAACTAACTTACGTGTAATTCAAACCTATGACAGGCTTGCATTGATTGTATAAGACCAGCACTCTACCAACTGAGCTAACCAGTCTGCACAAAAATGTATTAAAATTTATCAGAGATTTAAGTAAATAAGCTACTATTTCCAAGTTACTAAACATGAAATATTCTTTGCTGTTTCAAAAGAAAGTAATTTGAATACTTTACTACTAATTTTATAAGACATATGTATTTAATATGTTTGGAAACAAAGATAAAATAAAGCTATCTATTTGGTTTCAATAGCAAGGCCATTGGACGCCTTGACTATTGTTATTAAAAGACATATGCATCCACAAACCACATGCAGATAAAACCAATACTCTACCAACTGAGCTAACCAGTCTGCTCAAAAATGTTGCTAAATTAATCAGAGATTTAAGTAAAGAAGCTACTAGGTCCAAGGTACTAAACATAAAATATTCTATGGGGTATCAAAAGCAAGTCATTAGAATACTTTACTTCTAAATTTTTAAGACATGCAGATAATATTTGAGGAAACAAAGATAAAATAAAGCTATCTATTGGGTTTCACTAACAAGTACATTGGAAGACATGACTATTCTTGTTAAAAGACATATTCATTATTTAGTATAGAGACACAAACCACATGCAGACTAGTAAAATAAAAACTTACTTAACTAGGATTCAAACCTATGACAGGCTTTCATTAATATTATATTACCAACACTCTACCGACTGAGCCAACCAGTCTGCACAACAACTTCTCAACATTTATCAGATATTTAAGTAAATAAGCTTCTATGTCCAAGGTACTAAACATGAAATATTCTATGTTGTTTCAAAAGACAGTCATTAAAATACTTTACTACTAGTTTTATAAGACATATGTATTTAATATGTGAGGAAACAGATAGAAAATAAAGCTATTTTTGGGTTTCACGAACAAGACCAGCACTCTACAAACTGAGCTAACCAGCCTGCACAAAAATGTTTTAAATTTATCAGAGATTTAAGTAAATAAACTACTATGTTAAAGGTACTAATTTTATAAAATATATGTATTTAATATGTTAGGAAACAAAGAGAAAATAAAGCTATCTATTGGGTTTCACTAACAAGACTATTGGAAGCCTTGACTATTGATGTTAAAGACATATGCATTACTTAGAATAGAGCCACAAACCACATGCAGACTAGTAAAATAAAAACTAACTTACGTGGGATTCAAACCTATTACAGGCTTTTATTGATTGCATAACGCCAACACTATACCAACTGAGCTAACCAGTCTACACGGAAATGGTATAAAATTTATCAGAGATTTAATGTACTAAACATAAAATATTCTATGGGGTGTCAAAATCAAGTCATTAGAATACTTTAATACTAATTTTATAAGACATATGTATTTAATATGTTAGGAAACAAAGAGAAAATAAAGCTATCTATTGGGTTTCACTAACAAGTCCATTGGAAGCCTTGAAAATTGTTGCTAAAAGACATATGCTTTACTTAGAATAGAGCCACAAACCGCAATCAGACAAGAAAAATAAAAACTAACTTACGTGGGATTCAAACCTTTGACAGGCATGCATTGATTGTGTAAGACCAACAATCTATCAACTGAGCTAACCAGTCTGCACAAAAATGTAAAATGTATCAGAGATTTAAGTAAAGAAGCTACTATGTCCAAGGTACTAAACATAAAATATTCTATGGCGTGTCAAAAGCAAGTCATTAGAATACTTTACTACTAAATTTTTTAAAACATGCATATAATATCTGAGGAAACAAAAATAAAATAAAGCTATCTATTGGGTTTCACTAACAAGTACATTGGAAGCCTTGACTATTGTTGTTAAAAGACATATGCATTATTTAGTATAGAGCCACAAAATACATGCAGACTAGTAAAATAAAAACTAACTTATGCAGGATTCAAACCTATGACAGGCTTACATTAATAGCATAATACCAACACTCTACAAACTGAGCTAACCAGACTGCACACATATGTCAAATTTTTTAAAGAGATTTAAGTAAATATGCTACAATGTCCAAGGTACTTAACATGAAATCTTCTGTGGGGAGTCAAAAGAAAGTCATTAGAATACTTTACTACTAAATTTATAAGACATATGTATATAATATTTGAGGAAACAAAAAGAAAATAAAGCTATCTATTGGGTTTCACTAACAAGTACATTGGAAGTCTTGACTATTGTTGTTAAAAGACATGTGCATTACTTAGAATAGAACCACAAACCTCATGCAGACTAGTAAAATAAAAACTAACTTATATGGGATTCAAACCTATGACAGACTTACATTTATAGCATGATACCAGCACTCTACCAACTGAGATAACCAGACTGCACACATATGTTACTATTTTTTTTAGAGATTTAAGTAAATATGCTGCAAAGTCCAAGGTACTTAACATGAAATGTTCTATGGGGTGTCAAAATAAAGTCGTCAGAATACTTTACTACTAAATTTATAAGACATATGTACTTAATATTTGAGAAAACAAATAAAATAAAGCTATCTATTGGGTTTCACTAACAAGTCCATTGGAAGCCTTGACTATTGTTGTTAAAAGACATATATATTACTTAGTATAGAGCCACAAACCACATGCAGACTAGTAAAATAAAAACTAAGTTATGTGTGATTCGAACCTATGATGCATTGAGGGCGTGGCCTGGCAGGCAAGCAGAGAAGATGTGTCTAAGGTGAGCTCCTGCACTAAACCTCCTAAAGACACCTTTTGGATCTTGCCCCAGTATATATATATATATACCTCTCCCTGCATTCCACCCCTACCTCCCATGTTTCCGGTGTGCGGGGTCCTTGAGCCGGAGGGTGCCTTCTGCCTCCTTGCAGGTTGGGGCCTGCACACCCTCTAGAAGCTGAGGGCCCAATTTCCACCGTGACCTGTATCAGGCGATCCCCACCGTGGAGACTGTAGCTGCGACGGATCATCCCGACACCCAGCCTCCTATTGTACGCGGCTCCCTCCACCCCTGTGCTAACCGGTTTCTCCCTCCTGTGTACAGCGGGTGGAGCGGCCGAGCGGGCTCCGTGCTTTCCATCCGCCCAGAAGCCTGTTTCCGCCCACTGAGCTGGGGGTTGTGGTGACGGCGGCCGCCGCCGCGTGCTCCCGGAGTCCCGTGATTGGCCCAGACATCTCAGTGGCTGGGCGTGAAGTGCGCCCCCCTCCGCCATCAGACTGGCACTGCCTTTTCACTGACCCGGGCACTCAGAGAGCCCGGTCAGTGAGGTCTGGGTGGTACTGGGCCCTGGAAGCTTCACCGACCCCTGATGCCGGCGGCCATTTTGAAATTGGGAACCACGGAGCTCCTGCTTCCCCAGGCTGCTAGAGGTAACTGTGGGGTGCCCTGGCTACTGGCTGGTCCGTGGCTGGGGTCCCCCACCTCTTAGGCTCTGCCCTCTGTCATTTGGGATCATGGAAAAAGGGTGACATGGGGATAGAAAGGAGACCTTCATCCCTCATTACACACATCCCTCTACCCATCCTAACTGGGCCCCTCCTATAACATCTCTACTGTTGGGGGCTCATACGCACTGTGTCGCAGTGTGGGCTATTGGTGGGGATCCCCCCTTCTCGATTGGGCCACACATGCTGGGTTATTTCTATTATACATCACCTATGATAACTAACACTGGAGCTCCACCTGCTGGTGACTTTTCTAGTTTGGCTTACTTTGCCTGAGTGAGCTTATTTCCCTTAACATGTGTTCCTTTGGGACATGCCCTGAGTCTTGGGACTTTCTTTTGCTGGTTTCTATGTCATAATAACTACAGAACTGTCTCCCTGCTACCAAGATTTACCTAGCTACATTCTGCAGTGACTCTTCTCGGGGGTTCTGTCTCTAAATCCCACCATGCCTAGAAATAACAAAAAACAGCGTGGAGTGGACCTGGCCCAAAGCAGTAAAAAAAATTGCCTACTCCCATGCTACTTCACCGGGTCCAGAAACCCCCTTGCATCCTGATATCTCGGATTTGGAGGGCTCAGACCATTCCCCACTGACTCGGAAATATTTACAACTGCTCTTCCGCGAGATACGGGAGATGAGAAAATCCATCCAAGCAGTACAGGCGGAGGTGCATACGGCAATTGCTTCCCTCAAAACAGATGTTGCTGACCTTGGGGACAAAACGGACCACCTGGAAACTAGAGTGGATGAAGTGTTCACCTCCCAACAGAGTATGGGCAGGGATATACATGGTCTAAAGAAGGAGATGCAGCTTATCCTGGAACACCAAGAAGACCAAGATAACAGGGCACGACATAATAATCTTCGCATTAGAGGCGTCCCTGAGGATGTTGATATGACATCCCTGCACGATTACCTTAAGAAACTGTTTGTGCAGTTATCGCCATCGACTCCGGAGGACCAGCTGTTGTTGGATAGGGTCCATAGGGCTTTACGCCCTCTATCGCAAGACTCTGCTCTGCCTAGGGATGTCATCCTGAGATGCCACTACTATACGACTAAGGAGGCCATCCTTAGGGATTCTAGGAAGATCTCCAACTTAATATTCCTGGGCCATTCACTTCAAATATTCCAAGACATTGCTCCTGCTACTCTGGTCAAGAGAAAAGATTTCAGGCCTATAACCTCTGTGCTCCGGGACAATGGAATTTGCTACAGATGGGGTTTCCCCTTTCGCATTTTGGTGTGGCATCACAACTGCCTCCATTCGGCTAGAGACCTGGCCAAAGCGCATGGACTTTTGCACACCTTGGGTCTCTCCCCTCCGCCGGCCCCATCTGGTTCCCCGCAGCGGGCACATGTGGCCTCGCCTATGGAGTCGACAGCCACCCCCTGACGATCCTTGAACCGGGACTGGAAAAAAGTACCCTCTGCACGTAAATCTGCCTCTGCTGGCCCTGCCACCTGATGTCGCATATGTCTTAATGCTGTTTCTTTCTGTGATTTCTTACTTCTGTCTATGCATATGTTGTTTGGGGCTAATTTCTTTATTTTCAGCCTCAGCTTTTGGATCCGCTCTGCTCCGCACCTTTTAGGTGCGTGTGAGATCGAAAGCCCTTCGCCTCTGTATTAGTACATGTTAGGTATATACTATGCCTCGCCCCCCCTTACGGGGGTCGTACCCCACTTGTGTGGGAACCAACTCCCCTTGCTTTGTTGTAGGTTAGTTCTGTTACCTGCCCCAGACTAGACTTGTTTTAGCCCTGGGTAGTTCTGTTTTTGTTACAAGCTGCCTTATGCTGTAGTAGGTCCCGGGACACTAAGTCCCATATTTTTTTCTCATTTTCTCCCCCTACCACTGGTCCCTAGACTCAGGACACATGTTGTTGGGTGTCCGATGTGCTTGATGCGCCTGGCCTGGCTGTACTGCGTCCCCTCTACTGGGTCTTATACCCAATTCCGGTAGATGTCACTTAGTGACTCTTCTCTGTCGTTTGCTGACCTGTATGTTAGATGTTAGACCAGATGTCGTTTCTTCTGGTCCCCAATGTTCCCCTCTTCCCTGTTTACCCCGAACTCTATCTTTCTTGTTCTCTTTTATTTTTTCTTTCACTCAGCCGTTCATTGCTCTATGCCGATTGCCATGTCAGTCTCTAATGTTTACAATGTTTTTTGTCTGGTCTATTGCAGTGAGGCGATGTCCGGATGGAGGAGACGCGGCGTTCCAGAGAGTTGACCGTTATGGCTCTTAGGATAAATTTCCACAACGTCAAAGTTTAGAACAGCCCCACCAAATGCACTAAGCTCTTTCTTTCCCTTAAACAGGCCAGAGGTGATGTGGTTTTCTTGCAGGAAACCCATTTTAAAAGTCCCTCCACCCTGACTTAAAATCTAAATCCTTCCCGTTTACATTTCCTCACGTTTGAGTTGTTGGATAGTCATGCAGATAAATCTGGTAGATGGCTAATACTTGTAGGGAAACTAAACAGCACCCTGTGTACTCTTGTTAATGTCTATGCTCCGAACCAAAATCAGGCTGCCTTTTTTAGGGGTTTGAACTCACACTTGACTAGGCTCCACCGAGGGGAGGTCATGGTGGCTGGTGACTTTAATGAGGTTCTGGATGCCTCATTGGACAGGTCCTCCCCTCCCTCCTCCCTTTCTCCTACCTCCAAACGTTCATCCCCGGAATCTCTTGCCCTATTAGATCTTTTGAGGCTCCACTTATTATTTGATTCCTTTAGACTCACTGACCCACTTACTAGGGACTACACTTTCTACTCCCCTGTACATAAATCCTACTCTAGAATCGACATGATCCTACTTAGCCGGGACCTTTCCTCTAAACTGAAGTCTACACGTATACTCTCTATGGTATGGTCTGACCATTGTCCGATCACTGTCGAGCTCCATTCTATTGCCTCCTGTCCCCCTCCTGCCTCTTGGCGATTGAATGACTCCCTGCTACATAATCCAGAAATTACTAATTTGATCAAAAGTCATATTACCGATTATTTTTTATTTAATGACCTCCCAGAGACCTCACCTATCATTTTATGGGAAGCACATAAAGCTGTTCTCCGCGGCCATTTGATAAGTCAGTCAGCTAGGTACAAAAAGTCACAGGAATCGAATTTCCTTTCCCTATCCACTAGACTCCAGGTGCTTGAAAGAAAACATAAGCTTTCCCCTACCCCTGCTAATTTAGAGATCTTGCGCGATCTTAGTTGTCGCTTTCCTTGTCAGAGCGCACAGCTAAGACCCTTCAGAGACTTAATCAGTCCTTTTATGAGAAGGGTGATAAAGTGGATAGGATGCTGGCATCCCGTTTACGAGCACAACGATCTCTGAATAATATCCTGGCGGTGCATACTGCGTCAGGCGAGACCACGTATGCCCCGTATGCCATAAACAAGACATTTCAGGAATTTTCTGCTCAGCTCTATAATTTAAACCCTATTAATCCAGGTTCTGGCCCCCCGGACATCTTAATTTCGGAATTCCTGAATCGGGCTAAACTCCCCAGATTGTCTGACTGTGCTTCTTCGGAACTGAATAAAGCTATAACAGATGAGGAAATTGCTGCCGTCCTGAAGTCCTTTAAGTCCTCTAAAGCACCAGAGCCCGATGGCTTCTCAGCATGGTACTATAAGAAATTTGCCCCCATTTTAATCCCACACCTCAAAGTATTGTTCATTGCTGTACTACATGGCACCCCTTTCCCAAGCACCATGCTGGAGGCAAGAATAATTGTTATCCACAAAGAGGGCAGGGACCCTCGAGACTGCGCTAGCTATCGGCCGATATCCCTATTGAATCTGGACATTAAGCTCTATGCTTGTTAGGCGCGGCAGTGCTCGCTCGCTCTCTGACAGAGCAGCGGTCACGGCCGCCGCGCCTCTCTCCCTGTATGTCCCCGCACGGCGCATAGCAACGCCGGGACGCCGGGCGCGCGATAGCCGCCTGCTCCCTGGCAACGCTAGGACGCCGTGCGTTCAGGGCCGCCAGGTCCATAGCAACGGGGACGCCACAGGCGGACCGCGTTCCCCGTTGCATTAATTCACACCTGTTTTTCCCCTGCTCGTGCAGCAAGGCAGCTGCACGACATTTGTTAATTAGGCTCTGTATTCCTATTGGAAGGTTCCCTGTTATATGCCTCCTCAGTGCCTCACACAAACGCCGGTGATAGCTTCCTGTATGCTGTTTATGTCTGGTGAACGTCTGTTCCTGGTCTGCTGTATCTGGTCCGTCCTGCTCCCTGTGTCCTTGTATCCAGGAATTCTTTAGCCGGTCCCGGGAATCCTTCTGGTCCTCGTGAACCTGTGGTTGTCATTTGGGGTTCTCGCCAGGTTTCGTGAGTGGTGGCTTTGCCGCGTGTTGCGGCCTAGCCCGCTTTAGTATTGCATTATTTTGTACTGGTGCATTTGCGGAGGTTTCCGCTTCCACTGTCCTCCCCGGAACTCGGCGGTGCCGTGTAGGGGAGTGGACAGTGGTATCTTTTTTGTTGTTCTTTTCCTTTGGCGGCAAGCCGCGCATACATTTAGTTTTAGGCTAGTCAGTAGCCCCTGGCTTTTGTTGTTTCAGTTAGAGGTCCCCTTGTTATTACCCTGTCTCAGTTCACCCTTTGTCTCTCTTTAAGACCTGAGGGGGCATCGGAGTTGGGCAGACTTAATCCGCCCTTCAAACGCGGCTGCCATGGGCCCAAGAAACCATAGTCCTGCAAGAGTGAATTGACAACACGGGTAAAACAACGGAGGTAGGGTGCCAGGGGCTATTCCCGTTCTATTTCACCAAGTCCAGCATTGCGTCCTGGTGCTCTGAACTCACTTCATAACATCATCCGTGTTCTGAGCGCCAGGGATCGTAACAATGCTAAAATTTTTGCTACGAGTCTCAATGGTGTGCTCCCCGGTCTGATCCATTATGATCAGGTCAGTTTTATTCCTGGCCATCAGGCCAGAGATAACACTAGAAGAGCAATAGATCTAATACAGTGACTGAACTGCAGACACACCCCATCTATTGTCCTTTCACTAGATGCTGAAAAGGTGTTCGACCGCATATCATGGCCCTTCTTGTTTCAGACTCTTCAGGCATTTGGGATATCGGCTGAATTATTGACAGGGGTCTCGGCTCTCTATTCCTCCCCTATAGCTAAGGTTCTTACTAACGGAGTGCTGTCTGCTCCCATCCCCTAATCCAACGGTATGAGGCAGGGCTGTCCTCTCTCCCCCCCGGTGTTTGCCATGGTCATAGAACACCTGGCTGCTGTGATAAGGAACTCTGGTAGAATTTGGATAGTGAAGGTGGGCTCGCAGGAGTTTAAGATCTCTCTTTTTGCAGATGATGTACTGCTGTCCCTCACTCAGCCACAGTCTTCGCTCCCCACCTTGTATCAGATTATAGAGGACTATGGTTCAATATTTGGATATAAAATCAATTTTGTCAAATCTGAAGCCATGTTGTTACACATGTCAGGGGATCTCAGACGCGCTCTACAGTCCTCCTATGACCTTCGCTTGCAAACAAACAAGATCAAATATTTAGGTGTCTATATCACATCCCACTATAGCTCCTTATATTCAGAAAACTTCCCGCGTATGTTTACTAAGATTAAATCTGACCTGGTGAGATGGAAGTCCCATATCATATCCTGGCTGGGTAGAATAGTTGCCCTCAAAATGACAGTCATGCCACACCTTCTCTACCTCTTTCAAACTTTACCTGTCAAGGTTCCGGAGAGGGTTCTTAGGGATGCCCAGACCTCATTTGTGAAGATTGTGTGGAACGATAAACCTCCAAGAATTGCTTTTACAGTTCTTCGACTCCCTCGTTCCGCAGGTGGCCGGGGATTCACGGATGTTAAACTTTATTATCTGGCTAGCCACCTGAGCCAAATAGTGACTTCCTTTGTACCCCGTGGCTCTATTGCCTGGGTGGACGTGGCAGCTCTTTCCTTGGGGATCCGTTCATTGGCTACGCTATGGGGTCTGGGCAAACCATACCAGCTCACTCTGATTAACTTTTCCTTCTCTCAAACTCCATCTCTCTATCTGGCATAACTCCCTCACGAAATATAAATTGTCCTTCCCCTGCTCCCCTCTCACCCCCCTCTGGGATAACCCTGCATTTCCCGCTGGGGTTTTGACCCTTCGTTTCACTCCCTGGTACAGCGCAGGAGTTCATGTGGTGCATGATCTCTATCTCTGAGATCTTTGGATGACGTTATATGATATCAACTGTCAGTTCTCCTCTCTCTCTCTCCCCTCCCTTATTTGAATATTTTCAGATACGACATTTCCTACTCTCCTTACCTCAACCTGACGTTCAGCGGGATCTAACCCCTTTTGAATCTTTATGCTCCAAAAAACCCATAGGTAGAGGCCTAATCTCACTAATATACTCATTGTTAGTTGGGGCCTCCTCGGGCCCACAGACTCACCATGAGCGGGAGTGGGAGAGAGACTTGGGCCCCCTGCCAGATGATGCCTGTTGGGAGGAAGTCCGAGAGGGCATAGCTAAAAGCTCCATCTCAACTCAACTCAAGGAAACATCCTATAAACTGTATTACTGGTGGTATTGCACCCCAGATAAATTGTCTAGGATGTTCCCTTCTGCCACTCCGGTTTGCTGGCGAGGATGTGGACATCGGGGAACTCTCCTCCACATTTGGTGGACATGTCCCCGTATAGCTCACTTCTGGAATAAGGTGCTCGATTTATTGAAATCCCTCTCTGGCCTTCCCCTCGCGTTGGACCCTTGGGTATTTTTGTTAGCACGTCCGTATCCAGACCTTGACCCGCTTCTGAATAAATTGTTTTCCCATATAGTGGTAGCAGCTAAATCCTTGATAGCCAAGAACTGGAAGACTCCCGCTGCCCCTAATGTCTCCTTGCTAAATAATTACATCTGGTTTGTTGCTAATATGGAAAGGATCACTTATTACCTGGATGACTGTCCACACAAATTCGAACTTGTTTGAAGTCCCTGGTTGCTTAAGATGCCTCCCTCTCAGGCCCGGCGCTACCCGCTCAGCGAAGGGGTGCAGTGCAGGGAGGCGATGGGACGGAGAGGCGCTCCCCCTGCTCTGCATTCCTTCCCTGCTGCGCCATCCTGTGCCCCCTACTGCTGCTGCTGCTGCTGTGCCTTTCACTGTATGACAGGCACTGGCTGCGGCACCTGCAGCATGAAAATCCTCCTCCCCTCCCCTCACCTGTGTGACAGGACAGCGCTGTGCACGGTACCGAAGGGGGCGGGGCTAAGCGGGATGGAAGGGACGGGGCTAAATGGGCCAGAAGGGGGCGGAGCTACACGGACCAGGCTGCTGTAGTGTAGGGAGACTGGCTTAGGTAAGTGAAGTGTGAGAGGGAAATGTGTGTGTGTGTATTGTGTGTGTGTTTGTGTGGTATGTCTGTGTGCGTTTATGTGTGCTTTAAGGACGCTACTACTACAGGGGGGGCATTACGTGTAACGACGCTACTAATGGGGGCCATTGCGTTTAATGACGCTACTACTGGGGGGTCATTACGTATAAGGACGATACTACTACTTGGGGGCATTATGTATAGAACGCTACTATTACTGGGGGGGCATTACGTATAACAATACTACTACTGGAGGAGGGCATTACATATAAGGATGCTACTGCTGGGGGGGCATTATGTATAAGGACGGTGCTACTACAGGAGGCGCATTACGTATAAGGACGCTTCTACTACTGGGGGTGCACTACGTATAAGGACGCTACTACAACTGGGGGGGCATTACGTATAAGGACGCTACTACTACTAGGGCGGAATTATGCATATGGACGCTTCTACTACTGGGGGTGCACTACTTATAAGGACGCTACTACAACTGGAGGGGGCATTACGTATAAGGACGCTACTACTACTAGGGGGAATTACGTATAAGGACGCTACTACTACTGGGGGTGCACTACGTATAAGGACGCTACTACAACTGGGGGGGCATTACGTATAAGGACGCTACTACTACTAGGGCGGAATTATGCATATGGACGCTTCTAATACTGGGGGTGCACTACGTATAAGGATGCTACTACAACTGGAGGGGGCATTACGTATAAGGTCGCTACTACTACTAGGGGGAATTACGTATAAGGACGCTACTACTACTGGGGGGGCATTATGTATAAGGATGCTACTACTTGGGGGGGGGCATTATGTATAAGGATGCTACTACTACTGTGGGTGCATTATGTATAAGGATGCTACTACTACTGGGGGGCATTATGTATAAGGATGCTACTACTACTGGGGGGGCATTATGTATAAGGATGCTACTACTACTGTGGGTGCATTATGTATAAGGATGCTACTACTACTGGGGGGGCATTATGTATAAGGATGCTACTACTTGGGGGGGCATTATGTATAAGGATGCTACTACTTGGGGGGGCATTATGTATAAGGATGCTACTACTACTGTGGATGCATTATGTATAAGGATGCTACTACTACTGGGGGGGCATTATGTATAAGGATGCTACTACTACTGTGGGTGCACTATGTATAAGGATGCTACTACTACTGGGGGGCATTACGTATAAGTATACTACTACTACTGTGGGTGCATTATGTATAAGGATGCTACTACTACTGGGGAGGCATTATGTATAAGGATTCTACTACTACTGGGGGGGCATTATGTATAAGGATGCTACTACTACTGTGGGTGCATTATGTATAAGGATGCTACTACTACTGGGGGGCATTATGTATAAGGATGCTACTACTACTGGGGGGGCATTATGTATAAGGATGCTACTACTACTGTGGGTGCATTATGTATAAGGATGCTACTACTACTGGGGGGGCATTATGCATAAGGATGCTACTCCTACTGGTGGGCATTATGCATAAGGATGCTACTACTACTGGGGGGCATTATGCATAAGGATGCTACTACTACTGGGAGGACATTATGTATAAGGATGCTACTACTACTGGTGGGCATTATGCATAAGGATGCTACTACTACTGGGGGTGCACTATGTATAAGGACGCTACTACTACTGGGGAGCATTACATATAAGGACGCTACTACTACGGGTGGGGCATTACGTATAAGATGAATAAGATTGTGCTACATTGTGGCGTAATTTTGAATGGGGGTACTATTGTGTGGCTATGCCCCTTAGTTGTGAGACCACACCCCTTTTCCCGGCGCGCGCCAAAGGAATATGGGAGGGCGCAAATTTATAGTTTGCAGGGGGGCGCCGAACACCCTAGCACCGGCCCTGCTCCCTCTACCTGATACTCTAACTGCCGCTATGTTCAGACCTTCTGGAGCTACTCGCCATACTTTACCGGGATCCTCCCTCCGGACGCCCGCCTACTTTCCTTAGCAGTTTCTCAATCATTAAGTAGCAGTCTATTTATACTGTATGTCTATTTGTATATTGTTATATTTATACACTGCATATTGTTATGTTACCTTCTTCCCATGGCTTAGTTTGGCCTGAATTGGCTCAACTATATCTGCCTCTTTCTCTTTCTTCTTCTCCCCTCCCCATTTCCTCCTTTTTCTTCTCCTCTGCTCCTCTTCGTTTTCATCCCCCCATCTGTCGTCCCCCCTAGTGGGACTCCCCCGCTCCCTGACTGCTAAACTTATCCTCGAACAATGTTTTTAAAAATATCTAGGAGAAATTGTTGTACTTTTTGCTGTACATATAATTATATTTTGTGCACCTGACTGTTTCTCCTATTACAAATAAAGAGTTAAAAAAAGACATATGCATTACTTAGAATAGAGCCACAAACCACATGCAGACTAGTAAAATAAAAACTAACTTACGTGGGATTCAAACCTATGACAGGCTTACATTGATTGTATAAGACCAACACTCTACTGACTAAGCTAACCAGTCTGCACAAAAAATGTTTTAAAATGTATCAAGCTACTATGTTCATGGTACTAAATATAAAATATTCTATGGGGTGTCAAAGCAAGTCATTACAATACTTTACTACTAAATTTTTAAGACATGCATTTAATATTTAAGGAAACAAAGAGAAAATAAAGATATTTATTGGGTTTCACTAAAAAGTCCATTGGAAGACTTGACTATTGTTGTTAAAAGACATATGCATTATTTCGTATAGAGCCACAAACTACATGCAGACTAGTAAAATAAATACTAACTTACGTGGGATTGGAACCTATGACAGGCTTTCATTAATAGCATAATACCAACACTCTACCAACTGAGCTAATTAGACTGCACACATACGTCATGTGTATTTTTAAAGATTTAAGTAAATATGCTGCAATGTCCAAGGCACTTAACATGAAATGTTCTATGGGGTGTCAAAATAAAGTCAATAGAATACTTTACTACTAAACGTATAAGAGTATATAATATTTGAGGAAACAAAGAGAAAATAAAGCAATTGGGTTTCACTAACAAGTCCAATGGAAGGGGTGGTCTTCAGTATGCCGAATGTTGGGATCCCGGCGCACAGTATACCGGGGCCGGGATCCCAACACCCGACATACCGACAGCTATTCTCCCTCGTGGGGGTCCACGACCCCCCTGGAGGGAGAATAAATAGCGTTGCGCGCATAGCGCGCCACCGTGAACGCAAGGGGCTCCTTTGCGCTCGTCACACTGTCGGTATGCCGGCGGTTGGGCTCCTGGTGCCGGTATGCTGGTCGCCGGGAGCCCGACCGCCAGCATACCATACTACACCCCATTGGAAGACTTGACTATTGTTGTTAAAAGACATATGTATTACATAGTATAGAGCCACAAACCACATGCAGACTAGTAAAATAAAACTAACTTTCGTGGTATTCAAACCTATAACAGGCTTACATTGATTGTATAAGCCCAACACTCTACCAACTGAGCTAACCAGTCTGCACATTAATATCTTAAAATTTATCAGAGGTTTAAGTAAATAAGCTACTATGTCCAAGGTACTAAGCATGAAATATTCTATGGGGTTTCAAAAGAAAGTAATTAGAATACTTTGCTACTAATTTTATAAGACATATGTATTTAATATTTAAGGAAACAAAGATAAAAAAAAGTTATCTATTGGGTTTCACTAACAAGTCCATTGGAAGCTTTGACTATTGTTGTTAAAAGACATATGCATTACTAAGTATAAAGCCAAAAACCACATGCAGACTAGTATAATAAAAATTAACTTACATGGGAATCAAACCTATGACACGCTTAAAATTAACAGTATAATACCAACACACAACCAATTGAGCTAACCAGATTGCACACAAATGTTACAGGTTTTTTTTAGAGATTTAAGTAAATATGCTACAATGTTCAAGGTATTTAACATAAAAATGTTCTATGGGGTTTCAAAAGCAAGTCATTAGAATACTTTACTACTAAATGTATAAGACATATGTTATTTAATATTAGAGGAAACAAAGATAAAATAAAGCTATCTATTGGGTTTCACTAACAAGTCCATTGGATGCCTTCACCATTGTTGGTAAAAGACATATGCATTACCTTGTATAGAGCCACAAACCTCATGCAGACTAGTAAAATAAAAACAAACTTACTTGGGATTCAAACCTATGACAGGCTTACATAGATTGAATAAGACCAACACTCTACCAACTGAGCTAATCAGTCTGCACATATATGTAGCAAATTTATTTAGAGATTTAAGTAAATAAGCTACTATGTCCAAGGTAATAAACATGAAATATTCAAGGGGTGAGACTTCCGGTGGGCGGGGCATCTTGCATGGCCGCTTTTTATCAGCTCTCCCGACTTAGGCTCCAGCCATCTGCCTCCATCTACCTCCTATTGTGTTACTCATATTTTAACTATCTCATCGGATAGTTCAAGTGGGGTGGATGCCTGAGATACCTTTTTTAGGTCAGGATATTTATTTTCTACGGAAGTATGGCCACTGATAGTGGTGATCCTTCTAGATGCCGCATTTTGGCGCAAACCTCAGCCTGGCTAATGGAGCACCTGCACAAATGCTCCGTATGGCTGGGGATCTACTTGCTTACCCTCCATGTGGCCAGGAACTGACGATGCCTCCCCCTTGGTTTCCACTCCTGTGCCCCTAGTTTCCGCGGTGCAGCCAGCGATACTTCACCCTTCTCTCAGTGAAACTGCTGGCGCTTGCCTGATGGGGCTGCTGTGTTGCTCCCGGGACGGAGGCACACGTCTGGTTGGCGGCATTATTCCCTGCAGCTGTGCTATGCTGCGGGACCCTCCACTGCTCTGCCTGGCTCCCTCTCCAGCTACTACCCCGTGCTGTGTCTGACGCTCCTGCGGTGCGGTGCCCTTGCCTCCTGTGTACCGGTGGTGCCTGGCTGGAACCCTTCTCACTATCTGGCAGCCCGGGACTTCCCTGACTTACTGTCTGGATTGGGACCTGTCGGCTTTAGCAACCATCCTATTTGGGTATTAACGGCTGGATCCTGACTTTGCTGTGTCCTGTGGGGCTGGAGTGGAGGAGCCGCTTCATCTTACCTTCATCTCTTTGGTTCGACATCTGCCGGCGCATCTCAACTACTGGATGCATGTGGAGCTGATACCTTGCTGCTGAGAGCGAGTGGGATCCCTGCTACCTGGCCAAAAATTCTCCTTAAAAGGCTGTACAGCTGAGACGCCAGGACCTGGCAGAAGAACACTGGCACAAGTGATCCTGGCTGGTGGTGTCTGCTGCCTTGGGGTGACAGGGTCCATTCCCCCCCTACCTTGCAGAACTCACTATCTTCCTGGCTGTAATATTACTTGGTGGGAGCTGTTTCCTGCAGAATCTCCTGACCTCGTCTCCTACTTACCCGTTTGGTTTATAGAAAGAAGGCACCTTCCGAACAAGTTTATGAGGTTACCTGATAAATTATCCCAAAATTAAATGAGGTAACAACAGCTTGGATCACGCTTATTTTCGGAGTGATCGGGAGACGTTGCAGCTTCCCTTCCTGCTGACCAGTGCAAGCACACCGAAGGACCAGAGGACTTCATCCCCTATTAACCTGGTATTTGTTTCCCCCCTACTAAGAACCCTTCTCTCCCCACCTGGTGTGTTCTCCTACCCTCCCGAACCCAAACTCTCCCCCCTTCTCATCTTACCCACCCTTCCTTTTTTCCTTGCAGGCAGGTGGAGAACACTATTGCTCTTATACTAGGACAGCACCAGCTGTCTCCTTTGACAGTAACACCAAGTAAAGGGACCTTACAGCTGAACACTGCTAACTTTCCCATACGCTCATGATTGGTATACCTGTGTCTTGCTCAGCATCTTAATTGGTGGCACAGCTTCTCTGTCTTATTTTATGTAACATACAGTGGCTTTGTGCCAGCTATAACTTTTGATTTATGGGGACAAGTGTCTCTAAATGTTCTTATCACTATCTGACTGGTTTCATTTCACTGTGCTAATTTCTGTTGTTGCTGCTTGAATAATAGTGTTTCTCAACTCACTTAACTGAGGAAACACTGCCACCCAGTGGCCTAAAGCTCTCGGCTCATCTTTCATTTCATGGAGCCTAGACATACTAATTGCTGTTTATCTGTAGCTAATTTTTTTTTCTATTATTCTTATCTGGTCTTCACAAATATTCTTTACTTCACGCTATTCAGCATATCAGCTGTAACAATTGATAATTGTATGCGCCATTTTTCACTTCCACAAAATTCTCCTGGTTCTTATCTCTCAGTATAATTTTATTTCTGTGTATCGACGGACATATTCTGTGTTATTGTTCATACACTTTACCTCACGTTTTAATTATGTGATTCTATAGTGTATACATGGTACAGTACATACCTTGCTATGTGATTACGCGATGTTCTGTTCTTTTGCTTTTATTGGGATGCCCCCCTTGGGAGCCATGTTTTTAATACAATAGCGTAGCAGTATTCTACCACCCGAGACTTCTTATTTCTAACTACAATATCCTCGGTGATTATCATATTTTTCAAAAAAAAAAATTCCTTAAAATTGGCCTCTATCATTGTAATTCTTCTTGAATTCCCCTGGGGTATGGATAAATATCTCGACAAAAATATGCCTCCAAAACAATCTAACTTCACAAACAGGGCTGGGAAGGGAAAGGAGGTGGCCCAAAAGTCAGGCCCCTCCTCTCCGGGTAGCCTGGAGATGGACACTTTAGAGATGCATGGAGATAGACATTCTTCTTTGACGGCCAAAGACATTGCAGATTTTATGATGCCCCTAATGGACAAAAGGTTCAATGACCTCCAAGCTCGCTTGGATGCCGGGTTAGCACGTATCGATTCACACGCGGCCCGCATCACGGCCCTAGAATCTAGAGTAGGAGATGTGGAGGATAATGTCCACTCTAGTCAGGATGAGGTATCCACCCTCCACAGTCTTACACAACAGTTACAGGACAAACTGGAGGATTTAGAAAATAGATCCCGTAGAAACAACCTCCGGTTTGTGAGCAAACCAGAATCTATTACAGGGCCGGCCCTTACATCTTTTCTCAGTACAGACATGCCCATTTCATTGGGGATCATGGCCAATATTGAAATACCCCATATTGAGAGAGCTCACAGATTAGGGGCCTTAAGAAGAGGGGACATCACAGCGATCACGCCCAGTTATTGCCCGCTATCTCGATTATAGAGCTAAGGAACAAATCTTACTCGCTTATCGTAAAGCTAGGGGCCTGGTAGTTGGGGGACATAAGATTCTAATCTCCCAGGATTTTTCTGCCGCAGTTTCCCAAAAGAAGAAAGAATTCTCTGAGGTTTGCACTTTTTTACATAACAAAAATAATAGATTTGCCTTGTTGTATCCTGCGAAATTGCGAGTGCTGGAAAATGGCGGTCAAATTTTTTTCAATGACCCGGAGGTGGCAAAATCACATTTCCTGACAGATAGGCTACCGCAACGATCACCACGTAGATAGAAAATTATTTTACTATTACTCAGCCTCTGATTCACCGAGATTACATCGTCTTGGGTGGTACCAATTGTATTTGTTCTGTTTTTACTCTCTTTTTTTTGTCCCTTCTGTTTCTTTTTGGGGAAGCATCCCTACATGGTAGGATTTTCTTACTAAATTTAGTAGTGTTCAGGGTGCGCACCACTAGGCCTAGATGGTGCCCACCATGATTGTTGTTGGTTGGAAAATATTTGAAAAGGGAGTTGTGAGTCTTTATGATTATTCGACATTGTTTCACGCCTTATTCATTTTTCTGTTAACAACCTGTACATTACGTTTTAGCGTAATGCCTCGGTACTGGGGGGGAGCTGCCGACAAGAACCAAGTAATACAGCCAATTTTCATGCGTCACATTTGGCTCTAGGGGATGAGTAGCCATGCCGTCTTCTGTGAATAACTTCTCTGATACCCTCCCCCCGAAAGCCCCTCCAGATTGTCTCCTGGAACGTTGGTGGTTTGAACACGCCTGTCAAGAGAAGGCATGTCACCACACACCTTAAGCACCTACATCCAGATGTGGTGTTCCTACAGGAGACTCACTGGATAACAGGTGAGAATAACACACTGAGGGCTACCTGGATTGGCTCCTGCCTCTCCGCTCCTTTCCATAGGAAAAAAAGGGGAGTAGCCATTTTATTCCGTAAAGATCTCCCAATTACTATTATGGATGAAATTATTGATCCCAATGGAAGGTTTATAATTCTTGACATAGAAATCTTCCACACCAAATATACATTGGTTAATATTTATGCCCATAATGTTAACACACATTTGTTCATCCAGGATTTCAGGCATACTTTACAGGGTAGAACAAACTACCCTCTAATAGTAGGGGGCGATTTTAATATGGTGGAGGATCCTACGATTGACAGATCACCAGCCATGCCCAGAAATACAGACTTTCAAAGCAGGTTTCTGTCCTCTTTTAGACACTCCTTGGACCTTTCAGATCCATGGAGATTGCTTAATCCCGGGGATAGAACACACACTCACTTATCAATGGCCCATAATTCATTATCCCGCATAGATAAAATTCTGATAACTGATGAATTGGTGTCTCATGTCTGTCATGTGGACATACATGATATATTAATATTGGACCATGCCCCCGTCTCTCTGGCTCTTTCCCACTCCTCCATGCACCCGTCAGATTGCATATGGCGCTTCCCACATTATCTAGCCCACTCAGAAGACTTTAAATTATATCTCACTTATCACTGGACGAATTTTGTGGATGAGAACCTAGATTATTGGGACAAGCCTGAAATCTTTAGGAATGCCTCTAAGGCAGTGATGAGGGGACACATCATAAGCTATGTGGCCAAAAAGAAAAAAGAGTCTAGAACAGAATATAATGCATTAAACACAGTAATGTCAGATGCATTTCAGGCATACGTTTCAGCTCCGTCGGAGAACAAACTGACCACATATAAACAAGCACGACAATTACTGGAAACTTACCTAGCAACACAAGCAAAACATTCCATTGATTACACTAAAAACAAAATCTACAGGTGGGGAAACAAGGCGGGTAGATTGCTTGCTGCCATGTATCGACCTCCTAGGAAACGTCATACTATAACCGCATTGAAACACCCTATAAATGGCACCATTATAACCAAATCCCAGGAAATTGTATCTCAATTTCAAGACTACTTTACAACTTTATTCAATTCCTCCCTAGTAGATAAGGATGTTCAGAATCACTTACTTACAAATTCCGTGCTGCCTCCACTGACTCCTAAACAAAGGTAAGCCTTGGTAGGCAAAATTAACATGGAGGAAGTTAATCACACTATCTCACATCTACCTCATGGCAAGTCCCCAGGCCCAGATGGCCTTTCGGGCGATTATTATCGCATGCTACAACCACATATTGCCCCATCATTATTGGAACTGTTCCAAGCCATACATGAAAGAAACTGCCCTTCTCCCTTTTATAACGAAGCATATATGACCCTTCTACCGAAGCCAGACAGGGACACGACGCTACTCTCTTCATATAGGCCCATTAGTCTCCTAAACATCGATTACAAGATCTTGGCAAAGATCATGGCAACGAGGCTCCAAATGATTCTCCCAGATATTCTCACTGTTACTCAAATGGGGTTTGTACGGGGCCGCCATGCAGTCAAGGCTATCCGCACAGCTTTGGCAGCAGTAGTATCATCCCAACACTCCCACGCCGATTCAAAAATGCTTTTAAGTCTTGATGCTAACAAAGCATTTGACATGATGTTATGGCCGCATTTATACACAGTTTTAGAAAACAGGGGCTTCGAAACAAATTTCCTTAACTATATCCGATATATATACAATAAACCCTCTGCCTCTCTCCTCATAAATAGAGTTAGAGGACCACGCTTTTTTCTAGAACGAGGCCCTCGCCAGGGCTGTCACTTGTCCCCTCTCTTGTTTAATCTGGCACCTGATCACTTACTGCGTATACTCCAAGATTGGACAACATTTCAGGGAATCAGAATTGGTGCACAGGAAATTAAATGATCTGCTTTTGCCGATGATATACTCCTTTACATTAATAATCCCGAACGGGTCCTACAACAAATACTCAACAAAATACAAATGTTCGGTTTAATTTCAGGTTTTAGCATAAATATTGACAAATCCAGGGAATTATTACTAAGCAGCACTACCACTGGCACACGGTGGACCACTCAATACTCTCTACATTGGGCCGATGCGTACATTCCATACCTGGGAATACTGATACCAAAAAACATAGATGCTTTATACAGACTAAATGTTAGTAAAGCTATCTCCACCTTATCTAATGACTTAAAGGGATGGGACCGTCTCCCGTGGTCCTATTTGGGCAGGGCCAACTTACTTAAAATGGTAGCCATCCCCCGTCTACTCTATCCATTGCAAACACTTCTGGTCCTGCTTACAAAATCAGACATTCAATCAATCAACAAGCTTATCAGGGGATTTGTTTGGAGGGGTGGTAGAGCTAGGATAGCGATGCGGAAGTTGGCCCAGCCTAAATCGCATGGAGGGATCAATTTCTCTGATATTGAGGTATGCAACCACGCTGCCCTCTTACGACACCTGAGGGATTGGATACAAAAAGTTCAGTCTACACAAACTGGAACAAAATTTCTTTCAGGGCATTGATCTGACATGTTTCCTTCACCAACGCGATCAGGAGGGTCCGGATTATGTTAAATCTAACCCACTCCTGTGGACCACCAGAAAACTATGGCACATTCTGCGCCATCATGCTAATTTGAATCACTATCACTCCCTGCATCTACCCTTGCTCCAAAACCCTGAATTTCTGGACGGCATGGCTGCTCGCCCCTTTAATGTTTGGGGGTCAGCAGGGTTGCATTCTATTCGCTCTTTGGTCTCCATGGAGGGTCAGGGGATGCTGACCTTTTCCGAGGTATCCTCGAAGTTTGCCATGGTCAGCCCATACCCCTTGGCATTTACACAGCTGCGATTTTACGTAAACCATGTTCTCAGGCACTTCACTACTGTGGATTGGAATAATCCTCTGGATTGTCTTTTATTTTACCCAATCCCACAACGCAAAGCTATTTCCTCCCACTACACTTTCCTCAGGAAGATCCTGGACCATGCAAATGTTACGGGAGGCATGTCTAAGTGGTTAAATAATTTCCCTAGGTTGACGATACCCTTAATGGAAAAGCCCTACTGTTCTCTCGTAAAGTTTTACCTGCTAGCATGTACACAGAGTAATTTTTAAATATAAATATTTAAATATATACCACAACACGTATTTATCCCCTCTGCGACGTTTCCATATGGGAACCTCGGAATCTCATTCTTGCCCGAAATGCCATCAATTCGAAGCTGATACTTATCACTGTCTATGGGCTTGCCCAATCATACAATACTTTTGGCATCTCGTCAGGCGATATGCTGAAGCCAAATTAATAACCTATGTTCCTTTTACACCAGAATGGGCAATTTTAGGCACCTCAGGATCCACCTGCTTCCCTGCACTGATGCTGGAGGTCTGTCGGTGGCTCCCCCTCGAGGCTAATCTATTATCTTTGTTGGTTTGATGCAGATATCTGCGAAATGAATAGACAATGCTAACACAACATATTTAATGGTTGTTACTGTTTTATTTATGTTAACATGTGTTATGCTATATGGCTTAAAATCTGTTACAGACAACTGCCATTTATTTTCGGTTACTTGTTAACTCATGATGACTCAATAAAGAAATGTAAAAAAAAAAAAATATTCAAGGGGTGTCAAAAGCAAGTCATTAGAATACTTTACTACTAAATTTTTAAGACATGCATTTAATCTTTGAGGAAACAATGAGAAAATAAAGCTATTTATTGGGTTTCACTAACATGTCCATTGGTAGACTTGACTATTGTTGTTAAAAGACATATGCATTATTTAGTATAAAGCCACAAACCACATTCAGATGAGTAAAATAAAAACTGACTAAAGTGGGACTCAAACCTATGAAAGGATTTCATTAAGAGTATAATAGCAACACTCTACCAACTGAGCTAACCAGACTGCACACATATGTTATGTTTTTTAAGAGATTTAAGTAAATATGTTATAATGTCCAAGGTACTTAACATGAAATGGTCTATGGGGTGTCAAAATAAAGTCATTAGAATACTGTACTACTAAATTTATAAGACATATGTATATAATATTTGAGGAAACAAAGAGAAAATAAAGCTATTGGGTTTCACTAACAAGTCATTTGGAAGCATTGACTATTGTTGTTAAAAGGCATATGCATTACTAAGTATAAAGCCACAAACCACATGCAGACTAGTAAAATAAAAATTAACTTACATGGGATTCAAACCCATGACAGGCTTAAATTAATTGAATAATACCAACACTCTACCAACTGAGCTAACCAGACTACACACATATGTTATAATTTTTTTAGAGATTTAAGTAAACATGCTTCAATGTCCAAGGTATTTAACATTATAATGTTCCATGGAGTGTCAAAAGCAAGTCATTAGAATGCTTTACTACTAAATGTATAAGACATGTATTTAATATTTGAGGAAACAAAGATAAAATAAAGCTATCTATTGGGTTTCACGAACAAGTCCATTGGAAGCCTTGACTACTGTTGTTAAAAGACATATGCATTACTTAGTATAGAGCCACAAACCACATGCAGACTAGTAAAATAAAAACCAACTTATGTGGGATTCAAACTTATGACAGGCTTACATTGAGTGTATAAGACCAACACTCTACCAACTGAGCTAATCAGTCTGCACATATATGTTTCAAAATTTTTTAGAGATTTAAGTAAATAAGCTTCTATGTCCAATGTACTAAACATGAAATATTCAATGGGGTGTCAAAAGCAAGTCATTAGAATACTTTACTACAAAATTTTTATATTTGAGGAAACTGAGAAAATAAAGATATATTTAGGGTTTCACTAACAAGTCCATTGGTAGACTTGACTATTGTTGTTAAAAGACATATGCATTACTTAGTATAGAGCCAAAAGCCACATGCAGACTAGTAAATTAAAAACTAACTTACGTAGGATTCAAACCTATGACAGTCTTTCATTGATAGTATCATACCAACACTCTACTAACTGAGCTAACCAGACTGCACACATATGTTCAACAAAGGGGGGAGAGGAAAGAGAGACTCTGTGCTGGGGCACTCTTATGATTATATATCTGTCTCTAATCAATATGTTGAGACAGATTTGTTCTCCCCAAGGGGTATCCTTATTTAATGGTCTATATGGTTATGACGTAACTCTAAAAGGTATGAATCCAGCAACTGCAGTAAGTAAAAATGTTGCCTATGTAGGTTCATAAGCACCTGCAGCTCTATATTTAGGCTGTGGTGTTACTACAAGGCTTTTTAATTCAAAGGATTAATGCCTCTCAATAATCTGACCATTCAAATGATATTGATTTCAAAGCCAATAACACATAGTGCCCTTTAGAGGAAAGGGCTACTTATTGTAAAACATACCCTATTGATATGGGGATACGTTTAAACGGTACAGGGTTCATAACATCCATAAATAGTTTCCCTAAGGAGAAGAAGAATAGAATGTCCGGACAGACATTAAGGAATGAGTGGGGGGGGGGGGGGGGAAGAAGGGTAGATGGGTATTTCCTTATGCTGTTCAGCATAATAGTTTACTGCACCTGGTATTCACTGCAGGTCCCCCTACCAGTTACTAACCAGGCCTGCCAGAGATTGGCTTCCAAGATCAGACGAGATTGGTCTTGTCCTGTGGAGTGTGGCAGTAATATCGCTGAATGAGAGAGTACTATTCCCAAGTAAGAAAACAGTTCTTCTGCTGTCCAAATGGATGAGAGAGCACGAGAAATTAAATGAAAGCAGCTGAATTGTGTAAGACTTAGGGATTTATAGAGAGAAATTATAAGAAGATGTACATGGTCTTATATTACTGTTATTAAAAAAATATATATCGACTCAAGTCTGAGTCACCACTGTAATCATGTGTATGGCCATAAATTCAATTGCTGCACCAATATAGTCTAAGATCTATAAGTCAAAATTAGCTGATACAGATTCCAGGGCCTCTCACACAGCTGGAGGTCTTCTAGCTTGTCACTCAGATCCTTTTCAGTAATATACAAAGAGACATATTGGCAAGTTGCAACATTCTTTCCCAATAAGAATTAAATACAATAAATAGTTTAGGGAAGATAACGATATTAGTTGATGTGTACCATAGAATGTAATATTAAAATAATTATCCGTGTCTGTTTGGCCAGAGGATGGATACCAATGAAATCATAAGATAATGTTCATACCCTGATAGAGACCTTTTTTTTGCATAATCTGTGGATTAATAACACAGAAAAATTGCAGGTAGTATATAAGAAAGGATAAGCATAATCAAACGCCCAAGTGGGCGCTTACTAGACCGGGATAACCCAGGAGTGGGTATGGGCTGCGCAGTCCCAATACCCCCCGCAAACCATACGGACCGTTTAACCTCAGCATGGACTTGATCACTGGTGAGGTGGTTTCTCAAAGTGAGGTTATAAATACTATTTGATTAATTGCTTAATTGCTTACCATCACTCTTAATTGTCTGCTATGTTGCCGCGTGTATCCGGAGTGCACATCATTCATGATACGCACTTCCGGTATTTCATTATATCCAGAATGATAGTGCCAGTAGCGTGCCCTTATATCCTGATGGACGCTAAAATAGAAAAAGATCCTCTTTCAGTTGGAGGTGCGCGTGCTTTCATATGCGACACGCACCTCCGGGAGCTAGTAAGCTCAATACGGGAGCTGAACTTCGGGTATTAATCACCGTAAGTACGTGTCATAATGACACGCACTTCCTAGTTACTGTTGCCTAGGCGGATGTGTGTACCTCTGGTACATGGACCTGGATACCGCGATTGTGATATGATTACTCTAGTTTTGGATACAGCGCATGCGTGCTTACCATAATATGGAGTAATTTAAATTATAAATTAGATGGTAACCGCGGCATGTTTAAGTCTGGATATGGTCAAACGGTACTGTGCTGATTAATTTGCAGTACTTTTTTCCTTGCAGTGCTAAATTCATGATAGTAAAGTTCACAGATACCTATTGGTTCTTGTGTGTAGAATTCAATAAAATTAAGATTATTTCCTTATGGATGGCACAATCTGCCATCTTGTTCTACGTGTGGTTGGCAGAATAGACGGATGTTACTATCTAATTCTGCAGTCTCTTGAAAGACCTGAGGGTTATTTTGCGAAATTAAAATGAAATACTGGATGAACTTAGAAGTTTTACCTATAGAGTAATAAAAATAATATATGTATTTCAGTAAAAAATTAATGGATAAATAAAAATGGAAAAATCATAAAATGAAAGTAAAAATTGGTAACATTTATTGCTCATCTTGAGTGTGTATAAGTGTAATGAAACATGGAATTAGAGCACCCCCTTGATAGAATTACATGCTTTTAGGGGTGTGATTAAATTGGAGAGCTAGGGAGAAAAAGCCTAACAGAAAACCCTACTTGTAGTGTGAAGAGTATATCTGTGTGAGAATCTAATTGTGCATATGCTAGTGGTGTATAAATTGTACATTAACTACATCTGGTATAGAGTGAAACCACTCTCATATGATCCCTGTCAGGAATCGACTCACCACAGCCACATCTGTCCGTCGGTGCGGACTCCGTCCGGGGTCCCTACGTTCTGCTGTCGTCCGCTCCTCTGCCGCCAGACGTCATCCTGGGCCTAGGAACGCTCCTGTAATAGCGGGCGTGTGAGCACGCCGCGTTCCCGCCGGGCCGCGGCATGGGCGCCGCCATGACAGTCTCCATCGGTCAGAGTACGGCGGCCAATCCGGAGCTTGGCCGCACCTCATTTTCCCACTCCAACCAATGTCTGCACACCAGGGGGTATATCAGGAGCTGCAGGGTGAGCCTGTGGTTGTCCTGAACTTTGTGTCACTCCTGCGACCCATGTGCCTGGATTCCTCCGTGTTCCTGGTTACCTTCCTGGATCCTCCGTGTTCCTGGTTACCTACCTGTTCCTCCGTGTTCCTGGTTACCTTCCTGCATTTCCGTGGAACTACAAGCATCAGCAATCCCTGCATTTGTATTTGGCTCCACACCTATCTACAACCACTGTGTGCTTCAGCCTCAGCAGTAGAGACTCTCTCCAGGTGCATTCCATCACCTCACCTGTGAAGCAGCTAGCTAGCTGCCTGTGCTTAACGAACTGCTCTGTGAACTTCCACCTGAGTCTCCTGCATCTGCTACCAGGTTTGCTACACATTTATTACCATCTCTGCTGGCTCCACGTTTTAAACCATTCTTGTTCTAACACCTGTGAACTTATCCATCATTACCATTTCCTCCATAGACTCTCAGCTTCCAAGCTGCACCATTTCCATTGCATACTTTTTATTGTTTATTCCTGCACGTTATTCTGCTGCCTTATTGTGTGAACTTTTATGTTAATAAAACACCATTGCGCTGATGCGCAGAAACCCAATCCAGCCTCCTCACTTTTTCCATCCTACCTCCACTGACCCACTAGCGCCCCCTCCGGGGACACAAGCAAAACCGAACCTGACAGTAAGTTCAGGACCGATGGACTCAGACGGTGGTCAGAGTGTGGGGTCAGGGGCCTTACAAAATCTGGTCTCCCGCTTGGATGGTCAAGAGGCTGTGCAGCAGCAGATTTTCCAGTTTCTGCAAGGGATGTCCTCCCGGATTGATACACTACAGCAAACCCTGCCTAGTGTACTTGCTACTCCAGTTCCAGTTACCCCAGCACCTGCAAGTGCTGTGAGTTCTTCTATGCCGGCTGCATCAGCTCCAGTGTCACGCTTGCACCTGCCCGTGCCTAGCAAATATGATGGCAGTCCGAAGTTAGGTCGCGGGTTCCTTAACCAATGTGAAATCCAGTTTGAATTATTATCACACAATTTCCCCACGTCAAGATCCAAGGTTGCCTACATTATCTCACTGCTCTCTGGTTCTGCCTTGAGTTGGGTGTCTCCTCTGTGGGAACGTGCTGACCCTCTAATGAACAACTACGCTGAATTCGTGTCAACCTTCAGACGTATCTTTGACAAGCCAGGTCGTGCAACATCAGCCTCTGCAGACCTTATTCAGCTTCATCAAGGTATGGGACAATATGTCATCCAGTTCCAGACGTTAGCCGCAGATATTCAGTGGAATAATCAAGCCCTGGTAGCAGCCTTCTGGCATGGACTTTCAGATCGGATCAAGGATGAACTGGCAACCCGCGATGTCCCTGAGCAATTGCCTGAACTGATTTCTCTATGCATTAAGTTGGACTCTCGCATCCGCGAACGCAACAGTGAGCGTGCTCGTAGTGAGCCGCACAAGTCAAGAATGGTACCTTCAGTACAATTTCAGCCTCCACCTTCTGATAAGCCTATGCAAATCAATAGGTCCCGCCTAACTCCTGAGGAGCGGTCAAGAAGACTCCGTGAGAGATTGTGTCTTTATTGTGCGGCTGCAGGTCACCAGATCAATTCTTGTACAGTGCGTTCGGGAAACGCCAGATCCTGACTTGTAAAGGAGGAGTCAAGTTGGGATCTTCTAGACAAGCTCCTTCAAACCAAGACCTCATTCTTCCTGTGACTTTAGAGACTACAGATGGTCTTCAGTCTGCATCTGCGTTAGTGGACTGTGGAGCCGCAGGAAACTTCATCACTCAAGCTGCGGTAGATAAGTCTAGTTTGCCTATCTGTGAACTCTCATATCCAGTCTACATCACTGCAGTAGATGGTAGCCGAATCTCCAAGGGGAATATCTCTCACCAAACCAGACCAGTGGTTCTGGGAGTCGGGTTCCTGCATTCTGAATTAATAACGTTTTTAGTTATTCCTCAGGCAACCCAGGAGATCGTGTTGGGAATGCCCTGGCTCCAACTACATATTCCGCAGATTGATTGGTCTACGTTACAACTCACTTCCTGGGGTTTACATTGTCGCCAGTCCTGCTTAGCCCAAGTTTGTCCTATCAAGTCTTCTGAAGTCAAAACCCAGTCAAATCTTCCTGCGGCTTACCAAGATTTCTCTGACGTCTTCAGTGAAAAGGCCGCTGATTTTCTGCCGCCCCATAGAGAGTGGGATTGCCCCATTGACCTCATTCCCGGCAAGAAACCACCAAGGGGGCGTACCTATCCGTTATCCGTTCCTGAAACTGAGGCGATGAGCGACTACATCAGGGAGAACTTACAGAAAGGATTTATCCGTCCCTCATCTTCACCCGCTGGTGCGGGCTTCTTCTTTGTTAAAAAAAAGGATGGAGGATTACGTCCATGCATTGACTACCGGGGTCTCAATGACATTACCATCAAAAACAGTTATCCATTACCACTCATCACTGAATTGTTTGATAGAGTTAAGGGAGCCCGCATCTTCACCAAGTTAAAACTCCACGGTGCCTACAACCTCATCAGAATCCATAGTGGTGACGAATGGAAGACAGCTTTTAATACTCGAGATGGTCATTACGAGTACCTGGTAATGCCATTCGGGTTGAGCAATGCCCCAGCAGTGTTCCAGCACTTTGTTAACGAAATCTTCCGTGACGTTCTGTACAAATATCTCGTAGTTTACCTGGATGATATCCTCATCTTCTCCCAAGATCTCTCTTCTCATCGTCTGCAAGTCCGTGAGGTCCTCCGACGTCTTCGTGAGAACCGTCTCTACGGCAAATTATCCAAGTGTACCTTCGAAATTCCCTCCATACCCTTCCTGGGGTATATAATTTCCGGATCGGATCTCCAGATGGACCCGACAAAGTTGGAAGCCATTGCCAATTGGTCCATTCCAAGTAGTCTCAAGTCTATTCAGCGATTCCTGGGATTCGCCAATTATTATAGGAAGTTTATCCGAGGATTTTCAACTCTCATCGCTCCTATTACCAACTTAACTTGGAAAGGGGCAGATCATTCCAACTGGTCAGAAGAAGCTTTAGCGGCATTTCAAAAGATCAAGCTGGCCTTTATGTCTGCTCCAGTTCTGTCTCAACCGGATGTAAACAAGCCATTCGAGTTGGAGGTGGATGCCTCCACAGTAGGAGTTGGAGCTGTTCTCTCCCAGAAGGGAACTGATGGGAAGATTCACCCTTGTGGATTTTATTCTCGTAAATTCCTCCCTGCAGAAGCTAACTATTCCATTGGAGATCAAGAACTACTAGCGATCAAGCTGGCCCTTGAGGAATGGAGGTATCTCCTGGAAGGGGCCAAATTTCCGTTCAACATCTATACGGATCATAAAAATCTGCTTTATTTGAAGGCAGCCCAGTGCCTCAATCCTCGCCAGTCCCGGTGGGCTATGTTCTTCTCTCGTTTTAACTTTAAGCTTCATTTCCGCCCAGGTTCTCAGAATATCAAGGCAGACGCTTTATCCCGATCTATGGAGTCCGAAGAGGAGACGTCCGACTCGGTTCCGCATTCCATCTTGAGTCCAGTGGTATTTGCTTCGTCTCAAGTTTCTCCTGCTCCACCTCCTGGTAAGTCTTTTGTTTCCCCAGAACTGCGTCCCAAGTTGCTGTCTTGGGCTCATCAGTCCAAATTCACTGGGCATCCTGGTGTCCTAAAGACCTTCAAGTTTCTCTCCGAGACATACTGGTGGCCGAAGATGAAAGTCGACATCAAAGACTTTGTGGCATCTTGTCCTAAGTGTGCGCAGCACAAGACTCCTCGACAATCTCCAGCAGGTCAGTAACAACCATTATCTGTTCCCAGCCGTCCCTGGTCACACTTGTCCATGGATTTCATCTCTGACCTTCCCTCTTCTCAAGGATTCAATACCATCTGGGTTGTGGTTGACAGGTTTACCAAAATGGCCCATTTTGTACCACTCCAGGGTCTTCCTTCCGCACCAAAGCTTGCCCAAATCTTCCTACGGGAGATTTTCCGCTTACATGGACTACCCACTGAAATTATATCTGACCGTGGAGTTCAGTTTGTGGCAAGATTTTGGAGAGCCCTTTGTTCTGCCATGCAAGTCAACCTCAAGTTTTCGTCAGCCTACCACCCTCAGACGAATGGGCAGACGGAGAGGGTAAACCAAGAGTTAGAAACCTTTTTAAGACTTTATGTTTCGTCTTCTCAAGATGACTGGTTGGACCTGCTCCCATGGGCTAAATTTGCCTACAATTTCCGCTACCATACTGCTACAGAAACAACTCCGTTCTTTGCTGTATATGGACAACATCCCCGTGTTCCAGATTTTCAAGAACTTCCTCACATTGATGTTCCTGCTGCCACTGCTGTCTTGAGTCAGTTCTCTTCAACCTGGAGGAAGATTCATGCTTCTCTCAAGAAGGCTTCTAGCCGGTATAAGTTCTTTGCTGACCGCAAAAGACGTGCAGTTCCTAGCCTGAAACCTGGTGACAAGGTTTGGCTTTCCACCCGGAACCTCCGTCTTAGAGTCCCGTCGATGAAATTTGCACCACGTTTCATCGGTCCCTTTTCCATCGAAAGAGTCATCAGTCCTGTGGCCTACAAGCTCAAGTTACCACCTTCTCTACGAATACCTAATGCCTTTCATGTCTCTCTCCTCAGACCGTTAGTCCTGAATCGCTTCCAAAGAGCTCTTCCAGTCGGCCCCAAAGTGCGAACTCAGCGGGGCGTGGAGTTCGAGATAGAGAAGATTCTGGATTCCCGTTGCCGGTACGGTCGTCTACAATACCTTATCGACTGGTCCGGTTATGGTCCTGAGGAGAGAAGTTGGGTGAATTTGTCAGATGTCCATGCTCCAAGGTTGGTCCGTGTCTTCCACAGAACTCATCCTTCCAAGCCACGTGGGTGTTCAGTGCCCACCCATAAAGGAGGGGTACTGTCAGGAATCGACTCACAACAGCCACATCTGTCCGTCGGTGCGGACTCCGTCCGGGGTCCCTACGTTCTGCTGTCGTCCGCTCCTCTGCCGCCAGACATCATCCTGGGCCTAGGAACGCTCCTGTAACAGTTCCCGCCGGGCCGCGGCATGGGCGCCGCCATGACAGTCTCCATCGGTCAGAGTACGGCGGCCAATCCGGAGCTTGGCCGCACCTCCTTTTCCCACTCCAACCAATGTCTGCACACCAGGGGGTATATCAGGAGCTGCAGGGTGAGCCTGTGGTTGTCCTGAACTTTGTGTCACTCCTGCGACCCATGTGCCTGGATTCCTCCGTGTTCCTAGTTACCTTCCTGGATCCTCCGTGTTCCTGGTTACCTACCTGTTCCTCCGTGTTCCTGGTTACCTTCCTGCATTTCCATGGAACTACAAGCATCAGCAATCCCTGCATTTGTATTTGGCTCCACACCTATCTACAACCACTGTGTGCTTCAGCCTCAGCAGTAGAGACTCTCTCCAGGTGCATTCCATCACCTCACCTGGAAGCAGCTTGCTAGCTGCCTGTGCTTAACGAACTGCTCTGTGAACTTCCACCTGAGTCCCCTGCATCTGCTACCAGGTTTGCTACACATTTATTACCATCTCTGCTGACTCCACGTTTTAAACCATTCTGGTTCTCACACCAGTGAACTTATCCATCATTACCATTTCCTCCATAGACTCTTAGCTTCCTAGCTGCACCATTTCCATTGCATACTTTTTATTGTTTATTCCTGCACGTTATTCTGCTGCCTTATTGTGTGAACTTTTATGTTAATAAAACACCATTGCGCTGATGCGCAGAAACCCAATCCAGCCTACTCACTTTTTCCATCCTACCTCCACTGACCCACTAGCGCCCCCTCCGGGGACACAAGCAAAACCGAACCTGACAATCCCCTTATTATAAGAGGAAATAAATAATGAAAAAAGGTGCAATAATCTTTAGACAACATTGTGTAGGGGTTGTGTAAGGTTAGTGCTATAAGCAATGTGTCATAAAACAAAAATTGAGCCTAGAAAAATTCCTGTGAAAAAAGTCCATTGTGAAAAAAAGGGGGAAGGTTTGTCATAAAAATAGAAAAGTGGAAAATATATATATATTTTTTTAAACCTAGCAATAATAGCCAATTATATTGTGAGAACAGCAAAACAGGGGAGGGAGGGAAAGGGGGGGGGGGGCTGTGGGGGCTACAGGATCAATAATCATAATAGCATGATAGTGCACTTCCTTCTACTAGTGTGCCTGGGTATATGGTGTGTGAACATGATGTTCACTATGATTCATTATATTTAGATAAAAACTCCATAGTTGATATATTCGTTCATCCCACGAGGTGCCAGGCTATTAAGATTGTAAGTCCACTCTGACTCTTTCTTCAAGAGCTCCTGGGTTAAATCCCCACCTCTTATTCCCAGTTTGATTTGTTCCAATCCGAAAGCTTTTATCCCCTTCGGATCACAATCGTGATGGCGTTGAAAATGCCTTGCCACTGAGGTCAGTTTCCTCATTTTTTCCAGGTCAGTGCTGATATTCCTTATATTTCCTACGTGTTCTAGGATGCAGACTTTTTTAGTTTTCTGGTCGTCATCCCTACGTAGTATAAACCGCAAGTACAGACCAAACAGTACACTACCCCCTCTGAATTGCAGTTTATAAATTGATTGATGTTCCTCATATTCCCAATATGTCTATCCATGATATTTGACGTCCTTATCATGTATGAGCATGCTCTACACCCACCACAAGGGTAAGAGCCAATGGTTGAGGGTATTCTCTTAGGATGGTTATTGAAATGACTGGAAACAAGTTGGTCTCTCAAATTTTTTGATCGTCGCCAGCTCATGGACGCTTTGGGATCAGATCTTCGTCCAATAAGAGAACCGACCAGTGTTTTTGAATGGCATTTGTTGTCTCCCTCCATTCCTTGCAGTACGTTCCAACAAATCTTACTTTGTTGTCCACTTTTTGTTTTGCTCTATCGCCCATCTTGTCGCTGTTAGGAAAATTTAGAAAATCCCTACTAGTAGACAGTGTATGATGTTTGGCTTTTTTGATTGATTGGCAACTGTACCCTCTTTCCTGAAGTCTGCGTGAGAGATCTTCACTTTTCTCTTTAAAGATTTTTGTATCCGAGCAATTCCTCCTAAGGCGTAAAAACTCGCCTTTAGGGATATTTTCCACAGTAGGTGGAAAGTGGGTGCTTGTTTGATGCAGTACACTATTGGTTGCCGTTTCCTTCCGGTACAGTTTCGTGTGTACTGTTATGCACACCAGTGCCAGAAGGAATGTACTGGTGTCTGAATGGTGAGGGATGCAAAACAAATGAACTCACAGACAGACTGGGGAATATGACATTACATACACAGAAGGTGATAGGGTAACAAAATAAACACAAAGTGAACAGAGAAGCCCAAAGGCTAAGAAACTGGGTGTCTCCCTAATATTAGGAATGCTCAGATGGAAAGAAGCGAGATGTAGTGATTTAATACGTAGAGAACCCGAAATGCTGTTGCTAAGGGCAACAGCAAAACCCTAAAGGGTTACCAACGGGTGTGGCAGTAAACTCCTTGGTCAGAGATGGAATAATAGACACAAGGAGAGTCTCCACAATCCTAGTCCTCACTTGCAGTGCACTGGTTCAGCTTACTGCCACTAAACTGACACCTGAACACCTTGCACAGTGAGAAAGGATTTTGGCAGGCAAGTCTGAGAATACAGCCGCAAACTTGCTAGGTTCACAGAGTAGCAAAAGAACCCCAGCAGGTTAAACGACTGACTCCAGTCTTACTGCTAGGTCTGGATGGGCAGAGTGTAATACCAAATCCCAAGGCCTATTTGCAGTAAGCAACAAACAAATACAAAGTTTACACAGTACTAGCTAGCTTTCAGGAACTGACTAACCAACAAAGATTCAGCAGCATCTGCCTAACCTGAGAAGAGGGTTTATATAGCAGGTGCTGTCCACGCCCCACTCAGACCTCACAGACTGTGAGCACAAAAACCAGCACCGGATCCCCTGCTGTGCACAGAGCCTGTAACCACTGCACAGCAAAAGACCCGAACCGGAGTATCAGCTACGCTCAGGTTACTCTGCTAGCACTTGTCTCCTGGTTGCCATGATGACATGGCAGCACAGAGCAGGAGACCCTAACAGTACCCCCCCTCTGACGAGGGGTCAAAGAACCCCTACCACCGGGTTTATCGGGGAACTGCGAGAAGAAAGAACGTAACAGTCTGGGGGCATGAAGATCACAACTGCGCACCCACGACCGCTCCTCCGGGCCATACCCCTTCCAGTGCACGAAAAATGACAGCCGACCCGAAACCATCTTGGAGTCAAGAATCCTTTCAACAACAAACTCCCTCTGGCCACGTATCAGAAGAGGGGAAGGTCTTCCACTGGAAGAAGGATTACTAATCGCCCGTTTTAAAAGGGAACAATGAAATGTTTTATTGATACCCAAAGAACGGGGTAGATCTAACTGAAATGCCACCGGATTGATAACCCTAGTGATCTTATAAGGACTGATGAACCGGGGGCCTAACTTATGAGATGGCTGTCTCAACTTCAAATTCTTGGTAGACAACCAGACGAAGTCTCCTAATTTGAAGCTGCAGGGTCTTTTCCGCTTATCAAAAACCCTTTTGGTCACTAATGACACAAACACAAGGGCTTTCTTCACTTTCCTCCAAATACCTCTAAGGACCGAAACCACAGAGGAACCACCAGGCGTGGAGTCCAGGGGGTCAAAAGAATTGGCCTTAGGATGATGCCCATACACACAAAGGAAGGGAGAGATCCCTGTAGCAGAGTGAGCCGCGTTGTTATAGGCAAACTCCGCCATGGACAGATGAGCAACCCAGTCAGTCTGACACTTGGAGACATAACACCTGAGGAACTGCTCCAAGGACTGGTTCACCCTTTCAGTCTGCCCATTAGACTGCGGATGGTAGCCCGATGACAAGCTGACAGAAATCTGGAGATCGGAACAAAATGCCCTCCAGAATTTGGCCACAAACTGGGATCCGTGGTCAGAGACCACATCAAGTGGCAACCCGTGGAGGCGCACAACATGCAGCATAAATAATTCAGACAGGCGTCTGGCCGATGGCAGCCCAACCAATGGAACGAAGTGCGCCATCTTCGAAAACCTGTCAACGACAACCCAGATGGCTGTCATCCCCGAGGATTTGGGCAAGTCCACCACAAAATCCATTGAAATGTGGGTCCATGGCTTAGATGGAATAGAGAGTGGATGTAATGGGCCAACAGGAACCCCTCTAGGAGTCTTATTTCGGGCACAGATGTCACATGCCCGAACCCACTGATCCACATCCCTAGCCACCGAGGGCCACCACACCGCCCTAGATAGCAACTCCTGAGTTCTTGCAATACCCGGGTGACCTGCCGACTTCTTGGCATGGAATTCCAGGAACACTCGCTGTCTTAACCTAGGAGGCACAAACAAAAGACCTACCGGAAGGTCTGGAGGAGCCTGCTCCTGTGCTCTAAGGACTAATGACAAGAGGTCCTGGGTAATGCCCACTTTAATACATGATGGGGACACAATGGGCAATGGCTCCTCGGTGGTCTCCTTGATTGGAGCAAAACTCCGCGAGAGCGCATCAGCCTTGATGTTTTTTGACCCAGGGCGATATGTTATCAAAAAATTAAAGCGAGCAAAAAACAAAGCCCATCGTGCCTGCCTGGCATTGAGGCGCTTCGCTGACTCTAAATATGCCAAATTCTTATGGTCGGTGAGAATTGAGACCACAAACTTAGCCCCCTCAAGCCAGTGTCTCCACTCCTCGAGTGCATCCTTAATAGCCAACAATTCCCGATTACCCACGTCATAATTCATCTCGGCAGGCGAAAATTTACGGGAAAAGTAAGCACAGGGATGAAGGCGATTATCAGACACCCCCATCTGAGAGAGCACTGCTCCAATACCCATCTCAGAGGCATCCACCTCCACCACAAAAGGACGCTCTGGATCTGGGTGTCGCAGCACCTTGGCCGAGACAAATGCCCTTTTGAGACGGGCAAAAGCCGCTTTGGCCTCACAAGACCAGTGAGCAACATCCGCCCCTTTCTTAGTGAGTGCCACCAAGGGCGCCACTATAGACGAAAATCCAGCGATAAATCGTCTATAAAAATTCGCAAAGCCCAGAAAACGCTGAAGCGCCTTCAAACTAGTGGGCTGAACCCAATCCAGGACTGCCTGTACCTTGGAACCCTCCATTTGGAAACCTTCTGGGGAGATAATATATCCTAGAAATGCGATTTGCTGAACTTCAAATTCGCACTTCTCCAGCTTCGCCCCAAGCCGGTGGTCTCTGAGTTTCTGGAGGACTAAGCGTACATGCTTCCGATGTTCCTCCAGGGAATGGGAGAAGATTAGGATGTCATCTAAGTATACAACTAAGAATCTATCCAAATATTCCCTGAGCACATCGTTCATGAAGTCCTGGAAGACTGCCGGGGCATTACAGAGCCCAAAAGGCATCACCAAATATTCATAATGCCCCGAGTGGGTATTAAAGGCAGTCTTCCATTCATCCCCCTCTCTTATTCGGATTAGATTGTACGCACCGCGTAGATCAATCTTAGAAAAAATGGTGGCAGTACGAAGCTGGTCAAACAAGACCGAAATGAGAGGCAGTGGGTATGAGTTTTTAATCGTGATACGGTTCAATTCCCTGAAGTCGATGCAGGGTCGCAACGAACCGTCCTTTTTACCCACGAAGAAGAACCCCGACCCAACTGGAGACTGTGAAGGTCTGATAAATCCCTTAGCCAAGTTCTCCTGAATGTACTCTGCCATAGCCTGAGTCTCAGGACGTGACAGGGAGTACAACCTGCTCTTGGGAAGTTTAGCATTCGGCAACAAATCAATGGCACTGTTATGATTCCAGTACTCCTGACCAGAGGAGATCTCATGGCAATGGCCAGAGTACTGGAAGGGAATGCTGGTTACGGGAGCTGGAAAGACTAGTTGCCCCTGGCGCCCTAACTTTATTGTCTCACCCGTGCTATCGGAAATCCCTTGCGAGACTATGGTTTCTTGAGCCCCTGGCAGCCACGTTTGAAAGGCGGATTATGTCTGCCCAACTCCGGTGCCCCCCGGTCTTAGTGAGAGACAAAGGGAAATCCGAAGCAGGATGATGACAAGAGGACCTCTGACTGACAACAGGCCAGGGGCAACAAGCTAACTAACCAAACCAGAAGTATGCACGGAAAAACCGCCAGATAAACGGACAACCAAAATCCACTAGTCCGTTACTCCTACCCAGCACCGCTGGATACCAGAGTGGATCTGTGGGAGCGGAATCCTCCGCAAAAGCTCCGAAACACAAATAATAAGTAATAAAGCGGCCAAGCCGCAACACACGGCTACCCCGTGACTCACGAACACCACTGGATGTTTAAAGGTGCTCAGTCAGGACTCCAGGAACAGATGACGACTTCCGAGTACAGGACAACTGAGGACAGGAACGACCGGGTACAGCAGGACTGGAAACACTCTCAGCAAACAGATACAGCATGCAGGAAACTATTACCGGCGTCTGTGAGAAGCCCTGGGAGTGTACTTAACAGGGAGTCCTCCAATCAGCTGTTTAGAGGCTGATTGGACTAAATGCCATGCAGCTGCCTTGCTGCACGGCCAGGAAACAGGTGCCCTTATTAATTTAAATGGACCCAGCAACGGGGAACGCGGTCCGCCAGTGGCGTCCCCGTTGCTAGGGTCCGTGCGGCTCCGTGCGCCCGGCGTCTAGCGTTGCCAGGGAGCCGGCGGCTGTACGCGCACGGCGTCCCTGGTTGCTAGGCGCCGGGCCGCACCGACGAGCGGACCCCGGCGCCTAACAGTACCCCCCCCTTGAGGAGGGGTCAAGGAACCCCTAAAGCCAGGTTTCCGAGGAAATTCCCGAAAAAATGCCCTCTTGAGCCTCGGGGCATGGAGATCCTTATCCAGGACCCAAGACCTTTCCTCTGGACCATAGCCTTTCCAGTGCACCAGAAAATAAAGCCGACCCCGGGACAATTTGGAATCGAGAACCTTCTCCACCAAGAACTCCTGATGTCCCTGTACATCTACTGGTGATTTCCCCTGAGAGATCTTCCGAGGAAATCTACTGGAAGAAATGTATGGTTTCAACAGGGAGCAATGTAACGTATTTCCGATCCGGAGAGCTCTTGGTAAACGTAACCGGAAAGCAACTGGATTGATTTTTTTAATAATATGAAATGGTCCAATAAATTTGGGGCCCAATCTAGCTGAGGTTTGTCGAAGTCTAATGTTACGAGTCGACAACCATACCCTGTCTCCCACCTTAAAAGTGCAAGGACGCCGGAGCCTGTCAGAAATTTTTTTCTCTCGAAATGCCGCTCTTCTGAGAGCAAGGTGCACTTTTTTCCAAATGACTCTGAGATGAGAGGTTAAGGTTAGCGAGGAAACAGAAGAATGTTGAAAAAAAGAATTAGCTCTGGGGTGAAAACCAAAAACTGAAAAGAATGGAGACACATTAGAGGAGGAATGACAAGAATTGTTGTAAGCAAACTCCGCCAAAGGAAGAAACTCGGACCAATCATTCTGGAGTTTGGCTGAGTACAAACGCAAATACTGTTTTAATGATTGATTAACTCGCTCGGTCTGCCCGTTGGATTGGGGATGGTAGCCGGATGTTAAAGACAATTTCATCTTTAATGAGGCACAAAAAGACTTCCAGAATTGTGCAATGAATTGTGGACCCCGATCAGAAACAATATCAGTGGGCAACCCATGAAGTCTGAAAACATGGCGGAGAAACAACACAACCAATCCCTGGGCAGATGGCAGTCGGGGAAGAGCAATGAAATGGGCCATCTTGCTAAAACGGTCCACTACCACCCATAAGACTCGGAATCCGGCTGACAGAGGGAGGTCTACCACAAAATCCATGGAAATATGAGACCATGGCCTGAGAGGAACATTTAAGGGCATAAGTTGCCCGATAGGCAAGGAACGGGGAACCTTATGCTGTGCACAGACCTGACAAGAAAAAACAAACTCCTTAATGTCTTTAGAAAGACCAGGCCACCATACTGAGCGGGAGACTAATTCCAAAGTCTTAGAGATCCCCGGATGCCCGGCAGCTTTGCTATCACGAAACTCAGTCAAAACAGTAGCTCTCAAAAACTCAGGGACGTAAAGACGACCAGCAGGAGTATTTCCAGGAGCTTGATGTTGAAGCTGCTTTAACTGGGTAAATAAATCTTGTGTGAGGCCTGCCCAAATGACTGAAGACGGAAGTATGGGAGTAACAGGACTGTTATTATGAACTGGAAGAAAACTGCGTGACAGGGCATCCGCCTTGGTATTCTTGGAACCTGGCCTAAAAGTGATAATAAACTTGAAACGAGTAAAAAATAAAGCCCAACGAGCCTGCCGGGCATTCAGCCGCTTAGCTGATTCGATGTACTGAAGATTTTTGTGGTCAGTCAATACTGAAATGGTATGTGTTGCTCCCTCAAGCCAATGCCTCCACTCCTCGAAAGCCCATTTAATAGCCAGTAACTCCCGGTTACCAACATCGTAGTTGGATTCAGCGGATGAGAATTTCCTGGACATAAAGGCACAAGGATGTAGTTCCAGAGAGTCCGGATCCTTCTGAGATAGGATAGCCCCCACTCCAACCTCCGAGGCATCAACCTCAACAATGAAGGGCAATTCTGGGTTGGGATGTCTGAGGACTGGAGCTGAGACAAAAGCTTGTTTCAAGGCCTGAAAGGATAACTCAGCTTCACGTGACCAGTTGGTAGGATCCGCTCCCTTCTTAGTCAGTGCCACAATGGGAGCAACCAGGTCGGAAAAAGAATGAATAAATCTTCTATAATAATTCGCAAACCCTAAAAAGCGCTGAATTGCTTTTAAGTTGGTGGGTTGCGCCCAACTAAGGATGGCTTGGAGCTTCTTAGGTTCCATACAGAATCCCCGAGGGGAAATAATGTACCCTAAAAAGGATACCTCCGTGACATGAATCTCACACTTCTCCAGCTTGGCATATAGATGATTTTCACGTAATTTTTGAAGAACCTGACGCACCTGGGTAACATGTTGTTCAATTGAATCAGAATAGATCAAGATGTCATCTAAGTAAACGACCACGAATCTTCCTAGAAAATCACGGAGCACATCGTTAATGAGATCCTGGAAAACTGCCGGAGCGTTAGACAAGCCGAACGGCATCACCAGATACTCGTAGTGACCCGACTGAGTACTGAAAGCTGTCTTCCACTCATCTCCCGACTTGATTCGAATGAGGTTATACGCTCCCCTCAGGTCAATTTTAGAAAAAATCACAGCCGAACGCAGCTGATCAAAGAGGACAGAAATCAGTGGCAGAGGGTAAGTATTTTTAACTGAGATCTTATTCAGGGCTCTAAAGTCAATGCAAGGTCTGAGTGATCCATCTTTTTTCTCCACAAAGAAGAAGCCTGCACTTAAAGGGGATTTAGATGGCCTGATAAATCCTTTCCCTAGGCTCTCCTTAACATACTCATTCATGGCCGCAGTTTCTGGCCCGGATAATGCATATAACCTTCCCTTTGGCAATGTGGCACCAGGAATTAGCTCAATAGCACAATCATAAGGCCGATGGGGAGGCAGAATGTCCGCATTGCCCTTGGAAAACACATCAACAAAGTCCTGGTATTCCACGGGAATGAGTTCGGGAATGGCAGCAGCTAGTCTGACGGGAAACGTAATACATTCCTTATTACAGATGGTACCCCATTGTGAAATCTCCCCCGACTGCCAATCAATGATGGGATTATGAAAGGCCAGCCAAGGGTGACCCAGAACCACTGGAACTGCTGGGCAATGGGTAAGGAAAAACTCGATCTTTTCGGAATGAAGAGCTCCTACCATAAGTAGTACAGGGGGTGTACAGAGGGAAATAACCCCATTGGACAAGGGACTCCCATCTAAACCATGCATGGTGATACACCTACCCAAGGCTAACTGAGGAATACCTAAGGCCTTGGCCCACGTTAAGTCCATAAAGTTCCCTGCAGCTCCACTGTCAACAAAAGCCGACACCGAAGAACTGAGGCTGCCAAAGGAAACTTTAGCTGGGACTAAAAGGGAGTTATTCGAGGAGATAAGCTGCAGACCAAAGTGAACCCCCTCACAATTCACTTGGTCGAGGCGTTTTCCCGACTTGTTCGGACAATTACGGGCAAAATGTCCCTTACCCCCACAGTACAAACAAAGACCAGAGTTTTGCCTTCTGGCTCTTTCTTCTGGAGACAGCCGGGAGAGACCCATCTGCATGGGCTCCTCTACGTCCTCAGGAATGGAAAATACACATGGAGTAGACCTGACAGGTGCTCCTTTTTCAGCCCTCCGCTCTCTGAGACGACGATCAATCTTAATAGAAAGCTCCATGAGTTTATCGAGAGTCTCAGGAGCGGGATACTGAAGGAGACTGTCTTTTATAGACTCTGATAAGCCGAGGCGAAACTGACTGCGCAGGGCTGGGTCATTCCAGCCACAGTCGTTCGACCAACGGCGAAACTCTGTACAAAAAACCTCTGCAGGATTTCTACCCTGTCTGAGAGCGCGTAACTGACTCTCAGCGGATGCCTCTCTATCAGGGTCATCATACAAAAGCCCTAAAGACCCAAAAAAGGCGTCTACTGACAACAACGCCGGATCCTCTGCTTTTAAACCGAATGCCCAGGTCTGAGGATCCCGCTGGAGCAAAGAAATAATAATTCCGACCCGCTGAGATTCAGTACCTGAGGAGATCGGTCTTAAACGAAAATAAAGTTTACAGGATTTTTTAAAATTAAAAAACTCCTTCCTATCACCAGAAAAACGGTCAGGCAAGTGCATTTTTGGTTCAGGGACTACCCTCGGGGAAGTTCGTAAAAGATCTTCCTGCGACTTCACCCGAAAGGAAAGATCCTGAACCATCTGAGTAAGTTCTTGAATCTGGCTGACTAGGAGCTGACCAGGGTTTGGCCCTAAACCTGTGGGATTCATGAGGCCGATAACTCTTACAAAACTGAATAAGTAAAAAATTAAACCCTGTTTAATTTTAAGTTTTGGTTTGGCCGGTAATAATGTTATGATTCCAGTACTCCTGACCGGAGGAGATCTCATGGCAATGGCCAGAGTACTGGAAGGGAATGCTGGTTACGGGAGCTGGAAAGACTAGTTGCCCCTGGCGCCCTAACTCTATTTTCTCACCCGTGCTATCGGAAATCCCTTGCGAGACTATGGTTTCTTGAGCCCCTGGCAGCCACGTTTGAAAGGCGGATTATGTCTGCCCAACTCCGGTGCCCCCTGGTCTTAGTGAGAGACAAAGGGAAATCCGAGGCAGGATGATGACAAGAGGACCTCTGACTGACAACAGGCCAGGGGCAACAAGCTAACTAACCAAACCAGAAGTATGCGCGGAAAAACCGCCAGATAAAAGGACAACCAAAATCCACTAGTCCGTTACTCCTACCCAGCACCGCTGGATACCAGAGTGGATCTGTGGGAGCGGAATCCTCCGCAAAAGCTCCGAAACACAAATAATAAATAATAAGTAATAAAGCGGCCAATCCGCAACACACGGCTACGCCGTGACTCATGAACACCACTGGATGTTTAAAGGTGCTCAGTCAGGACTCCAGGAACAGATGACGACTTCCGAGTACAGGACAACTGAGGACAGGAACGACCGGGTACAGCAGGACTGGAAACACTCTCAGCAAACAGATACAGCATGCAGGAAACTATTACCGGCGTCTGTGAGAAGCCCTGGGAGTGTACTTAACAGGGAGTCCTCCAATCAGCTGTTTAGAGGCTGATTGGACTAAATGCCGTGCAGCTGCACGGCCAGGAAACAGGTGCCCTTATTAATTTAAATGGACCCAGCAACGAGGAACGCGGTCCGCCAGTGGCGTCCCCGTTGCTAGGGTCCGTGCGGCTCCGTGCGCCCGGCGTCTAGCGTTGCCAGGGAGCCGGCGGCTGTACGCGCACGGCGTCCCTGGTTGCTAGGCGCCGGGCCGCACCGACGAGCGGACCCCGGCGCCTAACAGGCACAGTCATAGGGGCGATGGGGAGGTAGTACCTCTGCAACTCTTTTGGAGAACACGTCCGCAAAATCTGCATAACATCCTGGCAATCCTGGCAAACTTAGCTGCGAAAGCCTGACTGGAAGGCTCAAGCAACTCCTGAAACAATCAGTACCCCAACTAAGAATCTCCCCAGAGACCCAGTCAAATTGAGGATTGTGGGCCCTTAACCAGGGTAACCCCAACACCAATGGGGCAAAAGTACAGACAGTCACATAAAAGGACAATTTTTCAGAGTGTGTGACTCCAATAAACAAAGAAATCTGGCTAGTGCAAGAGGTAATTTTACCCTGGGATAATGGTTCCCCGTTTAACCCACAAATCTCAATTTCTGATGCCAAGGGTACTAAGGGAACAGAGTGTTTCACAGCGAATTGGCGGTCCATAAAAACCCCATCGGCCCCACTGTCCACAAAGGCCTCAGTCTTGACAGTTTGACCGAGGATCTTCAAGGTCACCGGAATGATAAAAGTCTTCTTGGAAAATTCTGACTTCTGGCCTGACAGGATATTTCCCATCACCCTCAGGCCCTGAAGTTTTCCGGCTTTTCTGGGCATGATACTACCACATGACCTTTATTCCCACAGTACAAACATAACCCCTGCTGTCTCCTCCGCGTCTTCTCACGCGAGGAGAGGCGGGTAGCCCCAATCTGCATAGGCTCCTCGGAAAATTCCTCAGAGTCTGAGGTTCCCTTGGGAAAGAAGGAAACCTCGGTCTCCCTTTCAAGCCTGCGCTCTCTCAGCCGTCTATCCACCCGAATGGATAACTGCATGAGCTGTTCCAAGCTATCAGGTAAGGGATATTGTACCAGTTGGTCTTTTAACTGGTTAGAAAGACCTCTTCGGTACTGGTGTCTCAGGGCTGGGTCATTCCACTTGGTATCATGGGCCAACCTCCGAAACTCCGTACAATAAACCTCAACTGGCCTTCGCCCTTGCTTAAGGATCGAAATCTGAGCCTCGGCTGAGGCCGTCTTGTCAGGGTCATCATACAACATGCCCAGTGCCGTAAAAAAAGCATCAACACTTTTAAGCGACGGACAGTCAGGCTGCAACCCATATGCCCAGACCTGTGGGTCTCCTTGTAGCAAGGAAATCACTATGCCCACCCGCTGAATCTCTGACCCAGAAGACTGAGGCCTAAGCTGGAAATATAGCTTGCTGCTCTCCTTGAAACAAAAGAACTGCGAGCGATCTCCATAAAAACAATCCGGGAGATTTACTTTCGGCTCCGTAACCCCTGAAGGTACTGCTGCTACGGGAGCTCCGCCAGCGGCCTACGAGGTGTGCATTTTAATGGACAAATCATTAAATTGTCGAGTCAGGACCTGCACCTGATCGACCACCTGTTGCAAAGTATTTTGAGGGGTATGCTCCATATTCCCACAAAATTTCAACAGGAGTATTAGGCTGCTGAATATGTTATGCACACCAGTGCCAGCAGGAGTGTACTGGTGTCTGAACGGTGAGGGATGCAAAACAAAAGAACTCACAGACAGACTGGGGAATATGACATTACATACACAGAAGGTGATAGGGTAACAAAATAAACACAAAGTGAACAGAGAAGCCCAAAGGCTAAGAAACTGGGTGTCTCCCTAATATTAGGAATGCTCAGATGGAAAGAAGCGAGATGTAGTGATTTAATACGTAGAGAACCCGAAATGCTGTTGCTAAGGGCAACAGCAAAACCCTAAAGGGTTACCAACGGGTGTGGCAGTAAACTCCTTGGTCAGAGATGGAATAATAGACACAAGGAGAGTCTCCACAATCCTAGTCCTCACTTGCAGTGCACTGGTTCAGCTTACTGCCACTAAACTGACACCTGAACACCTTGCACAGTGAGAAAGGATTTTGGCAGGCAAGTCTGAGAATACAGCCGCAAACTTGCTAGGTTCACAGAGTAGCAAAAGAACCCCAGCAGGTTAAACGACTGACTCCAGTCTTACTGCTAGGTCTGGATTGGCAGAGTGTAATACCAAATCCCAAGGCCTATTTGCAGTAAGCAACAAACAAATACAAAGTTTACACAGTACTAGCTAGCTTTCAGGAACTGACTAACCAACAAAGATTCAGCAGCATCTGCCTAACCTGAGAAGAGGGTTTATATAGCAGGTGCTGTCCACGCCTCACTCAGACCTCACAGACTGTGAGCACAAAAACCAGCACCGGATCCCCTGCCGTGCACAGAGCCTGTAACCACTGCACAGCAAAAGACCCGAACCGGAGTATCAGCTACGCTCAGGTTACTCCGCTAGCACTTGTCTCCCGGTTGCCATGACGACGTGGCAGCACAGAGCAGGAGACCCTAACAGTACTTGTCCTTCCATGTCTTTGTATATGGTAAGGTCCAGAAACGGTATGGATGTCTCAATGATGTGTTGTGTAAGTTTCAAGTTGATATTATTTTGATTTAGTATATTTATGAATTCCAGCAAAGATGATCTGTCTCCTTCCCATATAAGTAAGGTGTCATCAATATATCTCCAAGCTGTTATAAATTGGGTGTATGCCTCATTACTGGGGTTATGGATGACCTCTCTCTCCCACCAGCCTAGATAGAGATTGGCATAGGTGGGAGCACATGCCGTGCCCATTGATGTACCCCTCGTTTGCAGAAAAAAACAGTTGTTGAAGGTAAAGTCATTTTTTGTGAGTACAAAGGTTAGAAGTTGAATTAGAAAGTCATTGAAGTCATTCTGTCCCTCCGTGTCCAAGAAATATTTGACTGCCTGTATTCCTGCTCCATGATCGATACTGGTATATAAGGACTCAATGTCCAGTGTTACCAAGAGATGGTTTTCATACAACTTTACGTCATGGAGCCTTTGTAATACATCCCGGGTATCTTTGAGATATGATGGCAGAGAGAGCACATACTTCCTAAAGTGAAGATCTAGGAATGAACTGGGTTTTTCCAGAAGCCCCCCCTGACCAGACACAATTGGTCTACCTGGTGGTGACGTAATGTTCTGAACTTTTGGAAGAAGGTATAGGGCAGGGGTTTTGGGATTGTTGGTCAATAAGTATCCCAGTTCTTGACTTGTGATGGTACCTTCCAAAAGGGCATCATTCAGTATCTTCTTGAGTTCTAATGTATAGTTGTTGATTGGGTTGAAAAGTATGGGCTTATAGCAGTCGTGATTCCCCAGTTGTCTCATCGCTTCCCATACATACATATCACATGGCCAGAGCACAATGTTGCCTCCTTTGACTGAAGGTTTTATTATAATGTCTGTCCATGTGTTAATTTCCAGTAATGCCTCTCTTTCTTGTTTACTCATGTTATCATCTTTGTGTATCTTATTCCTGGATTGTTTCTATATCTGGTCAAGGTCTCTAGAGATGAGTTCCTGAAATACTGTTACTTCTGGGCAGATGTTTTCAGTGGGGAAAAAAGTAGACTTTTTCTTACAAATAGGTCTTGCTTCCTTATCCATCTGTCCTGATGCCTGGTTGGAATTCTCAGTTTGAAGATCCTCCAGTATAGCTATTGCTTCTAGTTTCTCTGTAGTTAGAGGTTCTTCTTTTGTGATGGAAGTTGGTGCTAATTGATCTTCTTTGTTTCTTGCATAAAATTTCTTTAAAAGAAGTTTACGACCAAAGAGTTTGAGGTCTCTTTCCTACTGGAATCTACTCATCAATTTCATGGGTGCAAAAGATAGACCCTTGCCGAGAACTTTAATATGGTCTTCCGTCAAGATTTTGGTAGAGAGGTTGATGATCTTCAGATTGGTGTACTCCTGTCCATTCCCTGATAGTATCGGGTCGGGTACCTTGGTGACCAATCCAGTTCGTCCCTGGGATCTCTTCTTGCTCCTCCACGTCTTCCTCCTGTTCGTATTCTTGTTTTGACTCTTTCCTGCCAACCCCTAAAAAAGATGAGGAAGATGAGGATGAGCCCATATTGGCACCTCTTTCTGTGTCTCCGTTCTGATATGATCCTGAATCAGTATTGTTGGAGTCCGAATGATACTCCTCCCTTGAGGAATCCACTTCAGATGATGTATGGCTGTCATAAGTACGTTCATAATTCCTTCTGGGGGCTTCTTCTTGCTCCCTTTTGAGAACAGGTTTCTCCAATTGAAGATTTTTCCTGTTTGGAAGTCTTTTACATCCCTTGCAACTTTATTGTGTTTGTGATCTATGATCTTCAACTCATAGGGTTCCAGGTCCTTTTTGATCTTCTCAAAGGTCTGTTGAAATTTGGTCTCCTTTTCCCATTTCTCGAGACTTTTCCCTAGATCATTAATTTCTTTCTCCACCACATTTAGTGTTAGATGACTGTGTTTTAAAAGCACTGCCATAAGATCTTGGGAACATTTCATGAGCGCTCCTTCCCATTCCGCTGTTAAATTATCTGTTATCAAAGGGAAAGTGGGGAATATTTTAGATCTCAGGACTCTTGGGGTGATCTTGTTCTTGGTGTAACTCTCCGAGGTCTTTATGTCCCAAGAAGCTCATAACCTTTTTTGGAGACAGGTTCTCAGTTTGTGCAATTCCTGTAACCAATCTTTATTTTCCAGGTTGGGTGTTCCTGTATTCGAGAAGATATCGTGTGTGTCATCAATGGTGGTGCTTTTCCAACTCAGTTCATTCCGTAAATTAAAGGCAGCCATAGTCAAACAGATGTGTGAGTGTGTGTATGTATATACCCTCGTCAATCGGTTATCTTTGGGGTAAATTGTATTGGTATAGTGCTAATTAAGTCACAGGTAAACAGTATCTATAAATAGAAGATTATAATACGAGTCTAAACCGTGCCGGAACAAGAAACTGAGATTACTCAGAAAGGAACTTTTGAGGTCAAGAGGGGTAGTTCTGCAACAGGTTAGTGTACCAGACTGTACCCTTAAATGGATAATAGTCCGTGACCGACCATATTTATAATTGCCACAAATTATGATAATTAGAGTGTCGGTGGAGCTCCCAGAGTCAATTAATTATTTATCAAAAAAGGGGGAGAGGAAAGAGATACTCTGTGCTGGGGCACTCTTATGATTATTATTAGACAATAAAACTTAACTTTTAGTTCATATATTTAAAATAGTGTGACTAAACAACAAAATACAACAGAGACATTCTTGTACGATTTCAAGATACCTTGTATGCTTGCAAATTATTTTGCATAATTCATTCCACATAAAAGGGATGTAAATAGTGAGTAAATAAATACCAAGGTGAAAATTATTTATTATTTATTTATATAATTTACTTGGGTACATCTGTCTCTAATCAATATGTTGAGACAGATTTGTTCTCCCCAAGGGGTATCCTTATTTAATGGTCTATATGGTTATGATGTAACTCTAAAAGGTATGAATCCAGCAACCGCAGTAAGTAAAAATGTTGCCTATGTAGGTTCATAAGCACCTGCAGCTCTATATTTAGGCTGTGGTGTTACCACAAGGCTTTTTAATTCAAAGGATTAATGCCTCTCAATAATCTTACCATTCAAATTATATTGATTTCAAAGTCAATAACACATAGTTGTCACAACTGAGGGCTGGTACTGACCAGGGGAAGCCTCAATTGTAGGGGCAGAGGTATATGTGAACCTGGGAAGCAGTACAGAATTCTTAGACATGCAGGGAACCTTTACCACAGATGCCCGAAGGCGTGACCATGACAACAAAGGAAAGTTCAAAGGTTTTATTGAAACTCAGCTCACAAGCATATGTTGGCAGTTAGCAATATTAAGAACAGCATATAAGTCACAGTTCCCAGGAGTGCATATAGGCAGTCTCTAGGTGTGGTTTAATTAAGCACAGTCTTGAAGGACTTGGAGATGATATTTCCTTACCAACACCGATGCACTGGTTAGCTGATGGGAAACAGAAGCTGATGACTGAACTGCCGGGAAATGCCGGATAGAACCGACACAGGTGGTGAGCTGTGAAATGGTGTCAGATACCAGTGTAATAGAAGATCAGATGCAGAAACACTGGTGATGCTAGAGATCGATGACAGAGCACCGATAGTGACGGGATCGATGGCAGAACACAGATGGTGACTTGGGATCGATGACAGAACACCGATGGTGACTTGGGATCGATGGTGGAACACCGATGGTTACTGGGGATCGATGGCAGAACACCGATGGTTACTGGGGATCGATGGCGGAACACCGATGGTGACTTGGGATCGATGACAGAACACCGATGGTGACTTGGGATCGATGGTGGAACACCGATGGTTACTGGGGATCGATGGCGGAACACCGATGGTTACTGGGGATCGATGGCGGAACACCGATGGTTACTGGCAGGGCAGAGCACCGCTTGAAGCTAGAAGCTGGAAGCCGGTCTTGGGTAACTGCCAGTCACAGGGTGCAATGTTGAGACACTGCAGAGTCAGGCTGTACTGCAGAGAAAGTCCATGGGAGAACTGCACACTGGAATCACTGAAGACAATTGAAGCACTGACAATCTTTCCAGCCCAGGAACAAGATATTTATACCAGCTGGGAAACAGGGATTGGCTGGCTGATTAAGCAGAGTCTAGAGTGCAGCTGCTGGGTAATTAGGTAGAAACCAGAGTGCAGCTGATAGGCTGGAAAGCAACATGTGATGAAAGCACACATGGATGCGCCCATGTTTGCTTTTGGAGGGAAAGATTGTTTGTAACTTGCATGTGAGCTTTAACCATGAAGCTGCCAGAATCACAGTGAAGAGTTTTGAGACAATGAGATGCAGCGTGCTGCATGCAGACAGTGCAGATGGAATCCAGGCTTGGAACACTGGGACAGTATCAGGAGGCATTTGGAAGGTAAATACTGATAAGGAATTACCTGGATCATGACAGCACCCCCTCCTTTAGGAGTGGCCCCAGGACACTTCTTATAAATTCTTTACCTGAACAAACGGAAGAATCTAGATTGAATCCTGATGAACTTGAACTGGCTGGAACCAGAGGAGACTGTACTGGACCTATGGACGAGACCAGATTGAGTGCAGACAAACTTGAACCGGCCGAGACCGGCCGAGACTTTGGGCCGACGGATAGGACAGGATTGAGTTTGGAGACCGTTGAATCAGCTGGAACTGAAAGAGTCAGAATCTGGTTAGAACCGGAATGAGTGGTATCTGAGTGTTCAGTTAGACCATCCTGGACCTGGTCCATGCTGGATGCCAACAGGGTGGTGCTCTCTGAAGATGGCATACAGGAATTCATAACTGCATCTGTAGCACAAAAATTTCCATCTGGGAACTTGGCTCTGGATACTTCCCTTGGGGCTGAAACTTTGGTGACCCCTCCTGGGGTTGACGAATCAGACACCTCTCTCAGGGTTGTTTTCTCCAGCACCCCCCCTGGGGTTGACAGATCAGAAACTCCTTTTTGAGAAGACTCATATGCCCCTACTAGAGCTTGAACATTGGATACCCCTTCTTGGGCTGTAGACACAGACGCCCCTACTTGGGCTGTAGACACAGATGCCCCTTCTTGGGCTGTAGACACAGACGCCCCTTCTTGGGCTGTAGACACAGATGCCCCTTCTTGGGCTGTAGACACAGACGCCCCTTCTTGGGCTGTAGACACAGACGCCCCTTCTTGGGCTGTAGACACAAACGCCCCTTCTTGGGATGTAGACACAGACGCCCCTTCTTGGGCTGTAGACACAGACGCCCCTTCTTGAGCTGAGTAAAGAGCGTCATCATTCCAGAAAAGTTCGGACGCTAGGATCTGGAACTGTACGAGATATTGACCGACTGTTCGTGTCCCCTGACATAGCCTGAGTATATCAGAGGAGGCAGAGGTCACACGACCTGGTTCATCAAAGATGCGCCTGAAGGATGCCACAAAGTCTGCATATGAAGAGAGCAGGGCATCGGACTTCTCCCATAGAGGTGATACCCAATCGAGGGCGGAGCCACTGAGGAGGGAGATGATGTAAGCAACCTTGGTGCGGTCAGTTGGGAAACTGTCAGGCTGTAACTCAAAATATATCTCACACTGATTTAGGAAACCCCGACAGGCTTTTGGGGAACCATCAAACTTGGCAGGTGTCGGTAAATAGAGACAAGGAGCAGAAACGGGTATGGTGGGTGGGGATACCACCAAAGGTACTGCAGTCGGCACACTGGACGCCCCTGAACCATGGAGGGTTACTTGTATTCCATCCAGCCGAGAGGAGAGGTCCTGGAGACAGCGGATCACATGGCCCTGTGCAGTCTCCTGACGTTCAAGGCAGGCTGCAAGTTCTTGCATCGGCCTGGTCGCTTGGACCTGGTCTCCGGCCGGATCCATTAGGTCAGTGCTTACTGTCACAACTGAGGGCTGGTACTGACCAGGGGAAGCCTCAATTGTAGGGGCTGAGGTATATGTGAACCTGGGAGGCAGTACAGGGTTCTTAGACATGCAGGGAACCTTTACCACAGATGCCCGAAGGCATGACCACGACAACAAAGGAAAGTTCAAAGGTTTTATTGAAACTCAGCTCACAAGCATATGTTGGCAGTTAGCAATATTAAGAACAGCATATAAGTCACAGTTCCCAGGAGTGCATATAGGCAGTCTCTAGGTGTGGTTTAATTAAGCACAGTCTTGAAGGACTTGGAGATGATATTTCCTTACCAACACCGATGCACTGGTTAGCTGATTGGAAACAGAAGCTGATGACTGAACTGCCGGGAAATGCTGGATAGAACCGACACAGGTGGTGAGCTGTGAAATGGTGTCAGATACCAGTGTAATAGAAGATCAGATGCAGAAACACTGGTGATGCTAGAGATCGATGACAGCGCACCGATGGTGACTTGGGATCGATGGCGGAACACCGATGGTGACTTAGGATTGATGACGGAACACCGATGGTGACTTGGGATCGATGACGGAACACCGATGGTTACTGGGGATCGATGGTGGAACACCGTTGGTTACTGGGGATCGATGGCGGAACACCGATGGGTACTGGCAGGGCAGAGCACCGCTGAAAGCTAGAAGCTGGAAGCCGGTCTCGGGTAACTGCCAGTCACAGGGTGCAATGTTGAGACACTGCAGAGTCAGGCTGTACTGCAGAGAAAGTCCATGGGAGAACTGCACACTGGAATCACTAAAGAAAATTGAAGCACTGACAATCTTTCCAGCCCAGGAACAAGATATTTATACCAGCTGGGAAACAGGGATTGGCTGGCTGATTAAGCAGAGTCTAGAGTGCAGCTGCTGGGTAATTAGGTAGAAACCAGAGTGCAGCTGATAGGCTGAAAAGCAACATGTGATGAAAGCAAACATGGATGCGCCCATGTTTGCTTTTGGAGGGAAAGATTGTTTGTAACTTGCATGTGAGCTTTAACCATGAAGCTGCCAGAATCACAGTGAAGAGTTTTGAGACAATTGGGTAAATTTACTAAGAATCGTATTTTCCCGTTTGAGGTCAAAGTTCAATCACGAATGACATTGAAAGTGTAAATATGCAAGTTTTTGAATTGATTACGACTAATTTACTAAGCTGCCGTATTCTGCATTTTCGTTTTTTTCCGATGTCGATGTCATTCATTTTTTTAGGCAGTGTTTTACGTGAGTGACTTGTAAAACACTGCCGACTTTAATACAATGAATCTCGGCCGGATCTGAAAGATCCGTGCAGGGCTTCATTGTGCACCTTGTAAAAAAAATAAAAAATGTTTAAACTTAAAAAAAAAATTGCGTGGGGTCCCCCCTCCTAAAGCAAACCAGCCTTGGGCTCTTTGAGCCGGCCCTGGTTGCAAAAATATGGGAAAAATATTGACAGGGGTTCCTCCATATTTAAGCAACCAGCACCGAGCTCTGCGCCTGGTCCTGGTTCCAAAAATACGGGGGACAAAAAGCGTAGGGGTCCCCCGTATTTTTGAAACCAGCACCGGGCTCCACTAGCTGGACAGATAATGCCACAGCCGGGGGTCACTTTTATACAGTGCCTTGCGGCCGTGTCATCAAATATCCAACTAGTCACCCCTGGCCGGGGTACCCTGGGGGAGTGGGGACCCCTTCAATCAAGGGGTCCCCCCCCCAGCCACCCAAGGGCCAGGGGTGAAGCCCGAGGCTGTCCCCCCCATCCAATGGGCTGCGGATGGGGGGCTGATAGCCTTTGTTGAAAGTAATGAATATTGTTTTTAGTAGCAGTACTACAAGTCCCAGCAAGCCTCCCCCGCAAGCTGGTACTTGGAGAACCACAAGTACCAGCATGCGGCGGAAAACCGGGCCCGCTGGTACCTGTAGTACTACTACTAAAAAAATACCCCAATAAAGACATTACACACACACCTTGAAAGTATAACTTTAATGCATACATACACACCACCATATACACATACTTACCTTATGTTCACACGAGGGTCGGTCCTCTTCTCCAGTAGAATCCATGGTGTACCTGTTGAAAAAATCCTACTCACCAAATCCAGTGTAGAGGGCTCCTCGGATAATCCATTTGTAATCCACGTACTTGTAAAAATAAAAAAATGGGACACCCGACCACGAACTGAAAGGGGACCCATGTTTTCACATGGGACCCCTTTCCCCGAATGCCAGAAACCCCCTCTGACTGATGTCTAAGTGGGTTTCTTCAGCCAATCAGGGAGCGCCACGTTGTGGCACCCTCCTGATCGGCTGTGTGCTCCTGTACTGTCTGACAGGCGGCACACGGCAGTGTTACAATGTAGCGCTTATGCGCTCCTTTGTAACCAATGGTGGAAACTTTGTAGTCAGCGGTTGACCGAAAGTGACCTCACCGCTGACCACAAAGTTCCCACCATTGGTTACAATGGAGCGCATAGGCGCTACATTGTAATACTGCCGTGTGCCGCCTGTCAGACAGTACAGGAGCACACAGCCGATCAGGAGGGTGCCACAACGTGGCGCTCCCTGATTGGCTGAAGAAACCCACTTAGACATCAGTCAGAGGGGGTTTCTGGCATTCGGGGAAAGGGGTCCCATGTGAAAACATGGGTCCCCTTTCAGTTCGTGGTCGGGTGTCCCGTTTTTTTATTTTTACAAGTACGTGGATTACAAATGGATTATCCGAGGAGCCCTCTACACTGGATTTGGTGAGTAGGATTTTTTCAACAGGTACACCATGGATTCTACTGGAGAAGAGGACCGACCCTCGTGTGAACATAAGGTAAGTATGTGTATATGGTGGTGTGTATGTATGCATTAAAGTTATACTTTCAAGGTGTGTGTGTAATGTCTTTATTGGGGTATTTTTTTAGTAGTAGTACTGCAGGTACCAGCGGGCCCGGTTTTCCGCCGCATGCTGGTACTTGTGGTTCTCCAAGTACCAGCTTGCGGGGGAGGCTTGCTGGGACTTGTAGTACTGCTACTAAAACAATATTCATTACTTTCAACAAAGGCTATCAGCCCCCCATCCGCAGCCCATTGGATGGGGGGGACAGCCTCGGGCTTCACCCCTGGCCCTTGGGTGGCTGGGGGGGGACCCCTTGATTGAAGGGGTCCCCACTCCCCCAGGGTACCCCAGCCAGGGGTGACTAGTTGGATATTTGATGCCACGGCCGCAAGGCACTGTATAAAAGTGACCCCCGGCTGTGGCATTATCTGTCCAGCTAGTGGAGCCCGGTGCTGGTTTCAAAAATACGGGGGACCCCTACGCTTTTTGTCCCCCGTATTTTTGGAACCAGGACTAGGCGCAGAGCCCGGTGCTGGTTGCTTAAATATGGGGGAACCCCTGTCAATTTTTTTCCCATATTTTTGCAACCAGGGCCGGCTGTTAGGGTCTCCTGCCCTGTGCTGCCACGTCGTCATGGCAACCGGGAGACAAGTGCTAGCGGAGTGACCTGAGCGCAGCTGATACTCCGGTTCGGGTCTTTTGCTGTGCAGTGGTTATAGGCTCTGTGCATGGCAGGGGATCCGGTGCTGGTTTTAGTGCTCACAGTCTGTGAGGTCTGAGTGGGGCGTGGACAGCACCTGCTTTATAAGGCCTCTTCTCAGGGTAAGCAGATGCTGCTGAATCTTTGTTGGTTAGTCAGTTTCTGAAAGTTAGCCAGTACTGTGTAGCTTTGTATTTGTTTGTTGCTTACTGCAAATAGGCCTGGGGATTTGGTATTACACTCTGCCAATCCAGACCTAGCAGTAAGACTGGAGTCAGTCGTTTAGCTTGCTGGGGTTCTGTTACTACTCTGTGAACTTAGCAAGTTTGCGGCTGTATTCTAAGACTTGCCTGTCTAATCCTGTCTCACTTTGCTAGGTGTCAGGGGTCAGTTTAGTGGCAGTAAGCTGAACCTGTGCACTGCAAGTGAGAATTAGGATTGTGGAGACTCTCCTTGTGTCTATCATTCCATCTCTGACCAAGGAGTTTACTGCCACACCCGTTGGTAACCCTTTAGGGTTTTGCTGTTGCCCTTAGCAACAGCATTTCGGGTTCTCTACGTATTAAAACACAACATCTTGCTTTTCTCATCTGAGCAGTTCTAATACAAGGGAGATACCCAGTTCCTTAGCCTCTGGGCTTCTCTGTTCACTTTGTGTGTATTTTGTTACCCTATCACCTTCTGTGTACGTTATGTCATATTCCCCAGTCTGTCTGTAAGTCCATTTGTTTTGCATAACAGTTCAAACACCAGTACATTCCTGCAGGCACTGGAGTGCATAACAGTCCTGACACCAGTACTTTCCTGCAGGCACTGGTGTGCATAACACCGGCTCAAAGAGCCCGAGGCTGGTTTGGTTTAGGAGGGGGGACCCCACGCAATTTTTTTTTGAAAAATTATAACATTTCCCACCCCTTCCCACTGAAAAACATGCACGGATCTCATGGATCCGTGCATGACTATACAAACACGGGATAAAAAAGCAGGTCTGTTTTTTTTTAGCACTTTTTCACGATTTGTATTTTAGCACGGCAGTGTTTGGCTATTGTCGGCAGTGTTTGTGTTTTGCACTTTTTAGTAAATGACCGATTTCTACCAAATTGCAGGCGTATTTGACCGATGGTGTATTGATTCGTGATTTTTTCCTAGGACTTCCAAAATATTACGAATGCCCTCATCACTGCCGTGATTTTTGCTTAGTAAATTACCGAGATGACACTTTGAAGAAAAAACGGCATCTCGGTCAAAATCGGGACCTTAGTAAATATACCCCAATGAGATGCAGACAGTGCAGATGGAATCCAGGCTTGGAACACTGGGACAGTCTCAGGAGGCATTTGGAAGGTAAATACTGATAAGGAATTACCTGGATCGTGACAATAGTGCCCTTTTGAGGAAAGGGCTACTTATTGTAAAACGTACCCTATTGATATGGGGATACGTTTAAACGGTACAGGGTTCATAACATCCATAAATAGTTACCCTAAGGAGAAGAAGAATAGAATGTCCGGACAGACATTAAGGAATGAGTGGGGGGGGGGGAAAGAAGGGTAGATGGGTATTTCCTTCTGCTGTTCAGCATAATAGTTTACTGCCCCTGGTATTCACTGCAGGTCCCCCTGCCAGTTACTAACCAGGCCTGCCAGAGATTGGCTTCCAAGATCAGACGAGATTGGTCTTGTCCTCTGGAGTGTGGTAGTAATCTCGCTGAATGAGAGAGTACTATTCCCAAGTAAGAAAACAGTGCTTCTGCTGTCCAAATGGATGAGAGAGCACGAGAAATAAAATGAAAGCAACTGATTGTGATGTTAATGCTGGCTGCACGTATGGAAGAAGAAAAGGCTGATGAACATCAGGATCAAGATCAAAAAGGACCTGGAATCCTATGCGTTGAAGATCATAGTCAGCATTTCCATGTCCACGCCAGTATCGCACTAGGCATGAACTGGAGGATCTCCCAGAGTTCGAGGTGATTAAAAATTATCGCTTATCGACTTGCGAAATATATTCGCTGTACGATCTGTTGGAGGCCGACCTGGGTCCTTGGTCACGGACCAATCGCGCAGTCAGCGGATTCCAGAAACTGCTGGCTTCGTTACATTTTTTGGCATTAGGCACATTGCAGCCTACTTTGTCTCAAACATGCGGTTTTTCACAGCCGACACTGTTGCGCTGTATAACCTAGGTCCTTAGGGCTTTCCGCAAATTGACGACCCAGTTCATCAGATTTCCACATATGATCAGCGGATGGTGTGAGTTCAAATTAGGCTTTTTCACCAAACATAAATTTCCCAATGTTCTGGGTGCGATTGACTGTACCAACGTGCACATCAGGCCGCCACGGAATTCGGAAGAATGTTTTCGGAACCGAAAACGCTTCCATTCCATGAATAAACAGGCGGTCTGTAATGCAAATATGAAATTTACAAATCTTTTTGTGGGATTTTCTGGGTCATCTCACGACTCCTTCATCCTAAGCCAGTCATCGCTATTTGAGGATTTTGAGACTGGACAAATGCCGAGTGGCTGGCTGTTAGGTAATTTTTTTTATTATTTTTTTTTATATTACCCACCATTTTTCTTTTTCTCATAGGCCATGCAGGTTATCCCAACAAATCTTGGCTCTTGACCCCATTGTCTAATCCTGTCGGTGAAGCTGAAGAACGGTACCAAGAGATACACATTGCATCGCGGGGAGTAATTGAGCGTGCCTTCGGTGTACTTAAAAGCCGGTTTAGATGTTTAGACACTCCTGGTGGGCCTCTTTTGTACTCACCGGCGAAGGTATGTGTCGCAAACCGTTTGCCGGTGACTCTTCGTCGCAGGGCTTTCCGACGCGGGAACCGTTCTTCTTCTCCACCGGTGGGTATGGACGAAGGAGATGAATCTCGAAGGACGCTTATCGACACTTTTTTTTCCACTGCCTGTGAGTATACTTGAAATATTTGTATTTTCATGTAAACTGAGATTGTCATATTCTAAAAAAAAAGTTTATTTATGTATTACAGAGTTGACCACTTAACGTTCAGTTGATGTTGTGTTGACGTCCAGTTTACGTCCTGTTGACGGCCCTTCTCATGAACATTTACGTCCCGTTGACGTCCTGTTATCCCCATTTATTTCCTGTTGTTGGGTTGCCGCAGTTATTGTGCAAGTTTACTCCCCTCTACCATGGACGTCCTACTTGTGATGTGGACCTGAACCACCGCCATGTTACAAAGTCACCCTCAGGTTAGATGTATTGCCCAAAATGCCATCTTGTCTGAGTAATCTGTGTGTATGCGCAGTGTTGCTGGGATCTCTTGTTCTTTCCCAGTGTGGAGGAAACGCTCTCAAATTACCTGGTTCTTAATCCTTTTTCACTTCCACAGGTCTTACGAAGTAGCCTTCCCAAAGTGCTGTACCCAGTGTGGACGTGAAGTGACACGACAGTACCCCAGCTGTACCATGGACGGCCTACTTGTGATGTGGACCTGAACCTCCACCATGTTGCAGAGACACCACTCAGGTGAGCTGTATTGCCCAAAACTCCTTCTTGTCCAAGTAACCCAGGCATGTCCAAACTGCGGCCCTCCTGCATTTGCCAAACTGCATCTCTAATCATGCCCTGACACAGCAATGCTTACGCGGTGTCAGGGCATGCTGGGATGTGTAGTTTCTCAACCACTGGAGGATTGCATTTGGGACAAAGGCCGATGTAACCTGTTTGTTTTCAATGTTGCTGGTACCTGTTCTTTTCCACGAAGGATGACACTATTACAAATACCTGGAACCTCATACTATTCTCTTCCACAGGTCTTGCGGAGTAGCCTTCCCAAAGTGCTGTACCCAGCGTGGATGTGAAGTGACACAACAGTACACCAGCTGTACCATGGACGTCCTACTTGTAATGTGAACCTGAACCTCCGCCATGTAGCAGACACCACTCGGGTGAGATGTATTGCCTAAAACTCCCTCTTGTCCAAGTAACCCAGGCATGTCCAAACTGCGGCCCTTCTGCATTTGCCAAACTGCATCTCTAATCATGCCCTGACACAGCAATGCTTACGCTGTGTCAGGGCATGCTGGGATGTGTAGTTTCTCAACCGCTGGAAGATTGCATCTGGGACAAAGGCCGATGTAACCTGTTTGTTTTCAATGTTGCTGGTACCTGTTCTTTTCCACAAAGGATGACACTATTACAAATACCTGGAACCTCATACTATTCTCTTCCACAGGTCTTGCGGAGTAGCCTTCCCAAAGTGCTGTACCCAGCGTGGATGTGAAGTGACACGACAGTACACCAGCTGTACCATGGACGTCCTACTTGTGATGTGAACCTGAGCCTCCGCCATGTTGCAGAGACACCACTCGGGTGAGATGTATTGCTCAAAACTCCCTCTTGTCCAAGTAACCCAGGCATGTCCAAACTGCGGCCCTCCTGCATTTGCAAAACTGCATCTCTAATCATGCCCTGACACAGCAATGCTTACGCGTTGTCAGGGCATGCTGGGATGTGTAGTTTCTCAACCGCTGGAGGATTGCATTTGGGACAAAGGCCGATGTAATCTGTTTGTTTTCAATGTTGCTGGTACCTGTTCTTTTCCACGAAGGATGACACTACTACAAATACCTGGAACCTCATACTATTATCTTCCACAGGTCTTGCGGAGTAGCCTTCCCAAAGTGCTATACCCAGCGTGGATGTGAAATGACACAACAGTACACCAGCTGTACCATGGACGTCCTACTTGTAATGTGAACCTGAACCTCCGCCATGTAGCAGACACCACTCGGGTGAGATGTATTGCCTAAAACTCCCTCTTGTCCAAGTAACCCAGGCATGTCCAAACTGCGGCCCTCCTGCATTTGCCAAACTGCATATCTAATCATGCCCTGACACAGCAATGCTTACGCGTTGTCAGGGCATGCTGGGATGTGTAGTTTCTCAACCGCTGGAGGACTGCATTTGGGACAAAGGCCAATGTAACCTGTTTGTTTGCAATTTTGCTGGTACCTGTTCTTTTTCTCGAATGATGACACTATTACAAATACCTTGAACCTCATACTATTCTCTTCCACAGGTCTTACGAAGTAGCCCTCACAAAGTTAAAAGTACCCTCTCTGGATGTGAAGTGACACTACACTCCCCACGTTCAACCATGGACAGCCTAGCACAAGACCTTCAATAACACCTCATCTCTGAAATGCCCTATTTTACATTTTATTTAATAATTTAAAGAAAAACAAAACTTCTAAATTAAAAAATTTATTGAAGAAATTTACACTTGAATTTATTTTGTAAGAAAAAATTAATTGAAATAAAACAAAAAAGAAGTGTTTGTTCTTCTTTATATATTCCTTTTTCTTGTGTAGATATCTGTAAAAAAAAAGAAATTCCATATTAAGTAAAGGCATTATAATGATGTCATGTTCACATTCCTTTCCCAAGAACATTTGTGGAACCACACAGTCCAGCAACACCCATTGCTGGACTGTGTTGTTCCCCAAGGGCTAGCAGTCCAAAGAGGCAGAGTCGTGGTGTCAGTGTCCAGCACTTTGAGACACCTGCACTTGTGGAACTACACAGTCCAGCATGACCTATTGCTGGAATGTGTTGTTCACCAAGGGCTATCGGTGCAAAAAAGCAGAGTCATGGTGTCAGTGTCCAGCACTTTGACACGCCTGCACTTGTGGAACTACATAGTCCAGCAAAACCCTTTGCTGGACTGTGTTGTTCCCCAAGGGCCAGCGGTCCAAAGAGGCAGAGTTGTGGTGTCAGTGTCCAGTACTTTGACACGCCTGCACTTGTGGAACTACACAGTCCAGCAAAACCCATTGCTGGACTGTGTTGTTCCCCAAGGGCAGGCGGGACAAAGTGGCAGAGTCGTGTCAGTGTTCAGCACTTTGACACGGCTGCACTTGTGGAACCACACAGTCCAGCATGACCCATTGCTGGACTGTGTTGTTCCCCAAGGGCTAGCAGTCCAAAGAGGCAGAGTTGTGGTGTCAGTGTCTAGCACTTTGACACGCCTGCACGAAACCCATTGCTGGACTGTGTTGTTCCCCAAGGGCAGGCGGGACAAAGTGGCAGAGTCGTGTCAGTGTTCCGCACTTTGACACGCCTGTACTTGTGGAACCACACAGTCCAGCATGACCCATTTCTGGACTGTGTTGTTCCCCAAGGGAAGGCGGGACAAAGTGGCAGAGTCGTGTCAGTGTTCAACACTTTGACACGCCTGCACTTGTGGAACCACACAGTCCAGCATGACCCACTGCTGGACTGTGTTGTTCCCCAAGGGCAGGTGGGACAAAGTTTCTTGAATATATACATTGAAACGTGGCTTTACTCACCTTGGTACGCACAACACGAACTACACTGTCCACGACAATTTTTTAACCATTCCTATGAAGAAGCCAAAAAGAAACACTAGTGAATAGTCAATTGTCACAAAAGTGAAAGCCTAATTTACACAAATTCACAAGGGAGTTTTATTTGAAAAAAAAAGTGGTATCAGATTAGCTCTATTGCCCATCATGTATGTAACCACAAGTAGCTTTCATCAGTTACCACATTCATACATGCCCGCGCATGTATGTCTAGACATAGCTGCTTGGTAGTACCCGGTCGGGGGTGGGGGAGGAGAACACTAATTTTAAACAATAGTAAGAAGAAAAAAAACTAATGGGAATGAGAGAAAAAGAAACATGAAAAACATTGGAAATAATAAAATAATACGACAGCGCTATGGTGTGTGGGGGCTGTCCTGATCCTCTTGATCCTGAGGTGGCGACGGTGTCCTGATCGGCTGTGGAGTGCGTTGTCTTGGCCTTGGTTGCCATGCTGGTGTAAATGTTGCGGCCAGTGTTGGTGGTGGAGGCATCTGGTAAGTGGGGTACATCCCTGTATATCCTTGGTACAGCTGTGACTGTCCATACCAGGATTGTGGTGGAGCAAGGGCAGGAAGCGTCAGTGTGGCTTGTGGTGGTGGATGTGGTGGTTGACCAGCATGTTGATGAGCTGGCTCTGGGAGTTTATCATAGATCATCTGTAGCGTTGTTGCGATGATCTGGTGGCTGGCGTTGGCTCTCCGACATGTTCTGAATGCTGTGTGACAGGCATGCAGTGTTATCCAACAGCCGGTTGATGGATGTGACCTGAACGTGAAGAATGTACATAGTTTGCCTGTGATCTTCCTTCCTGGTCTTTCGTGTTTCTGCCGTGCTGTCGGCAAGAGCCTTCTGTATGTCAACCACACTGGTTGCCATCTTCTTCATTGTCTTCTCAATGGCCTCCAGTCTAGTATCAATGACAGCCGTATAATTATCCTGGCGGACACTCATCTCTGCTGCTAGGGTGTTTACCCTCTGAATATTTGAGGGATCCTGCCCTTGCTGAATGTCTGCCACCAATTGCATTTGTGCAGCTGAAAAGAAAATTAGAAATTAGAATACACATTCATACATATGTTTGAAGGTTCACAATTTGTTATATAATTACTCACACAGGGATGTAGAAACAGCGGGCTGCTGCACTTCCACCTCGTCGTCCGACTCATCCTGTAAGAGATCCGGCGTGAAGTAGGGATCAATCCCTGACGCCAATCCGCTGTTGGTCTGTGGCACCTCTGTTTGCAAAAGAAAAACACAAAAATAAAGTTAATAAACTATACAAAAATGGTGACACCCCCCACCCAAAAAAAATATATTAACCTTCTCCATCCTTTTCTTGGGTTTGGCTGGATGCGTCTGCACGGCTGTCATCAAACCCTAGAAAAGTCTCGTAGGTTAATCCTGTCGACTCAAACAGTTCAGGTGATGGGTCCACAAGGGTACTGTCTTCTTGAGGCTTTTGTGTTACAGTCCCTGAGCTCCTGGAGAGATCACGAGCTGGTGATGGCCTGCGCGCGGGTGATGTAGTTTGGCGCTCAGCTGGTGGTGTATGCGCTGACGGTGTCTGGCGCGCAGGTGACGTTCTGCACGCTGATGTCTGGGGCGCAGGTGATGGTCTGCGCACTGACGATGTCTGGTGAGAAGAAAGTGGTCCACGCACTGGCGATGTCCGGCAGGTGATGGTCTGCATGCTGGTGATGTCCTGCGCGCAGGTGATGTCCTCTGGGCAGGCATGTCTAGGGGAAAGAACAAACACATTAGCAAATAAAAACAAAAATGTTTAGTACAGCTCATCTGAATGTATTGTTACCATCACGCCTCCTTTTGGACTGCTTTTCTCCCACCGTCTTCCATCTTCTGGGCGGTTCTTCCTCCTCGGGAAAGCCAGCAGAACGAGTGGAGTCCACACCTCCGCGAACTCCTTGGACCATGACAGGGTTCATGCATCTTTTTATAACTTCCTCCCAGGAAAGCCACTTTAAATTGAGAGCTGGACCACCTCCGTTAGCTGTCTCATGTCGGCGCTGAATCCCCATCTTTTTCTTGGTCTGTCTACGGCAATCACTGTACCGCTTCATGCAGTTTCTGGTGCTCCGGCGGTTTCCAGATACTGCAGTGAATTGTCTCGTGATGGCATCCCAGATGTTCCTCTTCGTCTTTCCTGCTGTGGTCTGTGCCCTCGGTCCATACAGAACGTCGTAGGACCTGTTGACGCCATCCACTAGGGCACAGTTTTCCGCCTCGGTGTATCTGGGTCCATGCGGATTCTTCCGTCCTGTGTCTTCGGTATCCAGACTCCAGGTCGACAGCAACAAGGTCGACAAACCTTAGGTCGACGCCAATTGGTCGACAAACCTTAGGTCGACATGGACAAAAGGTCGTCATGGACAAAGGGTCGACAGGAACAAGGTCGACATGGAAAAAGGTCGACATGAGTTTTTCACGATTTTTTTCTTTTTTGGAACCTTTTCATACTTAACGATCCACGTGGACTACGATTGTAAAGGTAATCTGTGCCGAGCGAAGCGGTAGCGGAGCAAAGGCACCATGCCCGAAGCATGGCGAGCGAAGCGAGCCAAGCGAGGGAATGCAGTGCACTAATTGGGGTTCCCGGTCACTCTACGAAGAAAACGACACCAAAAAAACATAAAAAACTCATGTCGACCTTTTTCCATGTTGACCTTGTTCCTGTCGACCTTTTGTCCATGTCGACCTTTTGTCCATGTCGACCTAAGGTGTGTCGACCAATTGGCATCGACCTAAGGTGTGTCGACCTTTTTGTTGTCGATCCTGAGTCCCAGACCCGTGTCTTCACCAGAGGCTTCCTCCGATGAACTGATCCTCTGGCTGGCTATTTGCCTTAGGGATAAAAAAAATATGCAATTAATACTAACATTATGATCTGTATGTCCCTGGGAGTGTGTCAGTATCACTGGCAGTGCGCAAAGATACCTGTAGGTGTGCCTGGCATTGTGCAAACTAGCCCACGGGTGTGTCAAGTTGGATGCTATTGTGTCTGCAACACGTCAGTAATTAACTTTCCGTTTGGTTCCTTGATGACCGCGGCTGATCGCTGGATTCCTGTTCGGTCATCTCCTCCTCCTGGGTTGGCTCCCACTCCTCGTTGCTGTCCAGCGATAATTCTTCTGAGGGGTGGGGGGAAGGGGGGTATCGGTGGTGCTGGTACCTGGACAACCCTGGTGTAAAAAGAAAAAGTCTTTTTACAAATATACCCCAAAAATATGTACCCCACATTACATAATTACATGCAACCCCACATCATGCTGCTGGGACCACAGTGCCCAAACAGGACCAAACACACACTAGCACATAACAAACCATAAAAAACCATGCCCAAACTGGCAAAAAGCAAGTAAATGTGCCAGCAGCATGACATGTTGGGGTGCAGCAGTGCTGAAGCATGACCAAACTGCAAAAAAAATAAAAAAAAAACATGAAAAAACTACCAAAAAGCTATTAGAGACACCCCAACATGACATGCTGCTGGGATCCCAGTGCTCAAGCAGGACCTAACACACATATCAATTAAAAAATAAAAAATCTAAAATGTAAAAACCTCACCCAAACAAGCCAAAAAGCCAGTAAATGCATCCCTGCACCCCAACATGTCATGCTGGTAGTACACCAGTGTTAAAGCATGACCCCAAAAAACATGTTTTGCAAATACAATTGGACCACATGTACACCTCATGGCACAAAACAAACATGAAAAACCTCACCCAAACAAGCCAAAAAGCCAGTAAATGCATCCCTGCACCCCAACATGTCATGCTGGTAGTACACCAGTGTTAAAGCATGACCCAAAAAAACATGTTTTGCAAATACAATTGGACCACATGTACACCTCATGGCACAAAACAAACATGTAAAACCTCACCCAAACAAGCCAAAAAGCCATGAAATGCATCCCTGCACCCCAATATGTCATGCTGGTAGTACACCAGTGTTAAAGCATGACCCAAAAAACATGTTTTGCAAATAAAATTGGACCACATGTACACCTCATGGCACAAAACAAACATGAAAAACCTCACCCAAACAATCCAAAAAGCCATTAAATGCATCCCTGCACCCCAACATGTCATGCTGGTAGTACACCAGTGTTAAACATGGCCCAAAAAACATGTTTTGCAAATAAAATTGGACCACATGTACACCTCATGGCACAAAACAAACATGAAAAACCTCACCCAAACAATCCAAAAAGCCATTAAATGCATTCCTGCACACCAACATGTCATGCTGGTAGTACACCAGTGTTAAAGCATGGCCCAAAAAACATGTTTTGCAAATAAAATTGGACCACATGTACACCTCATAGCACAAAACAAACATGAAAAACCTCACCCAAACAAGCCAAAAAGTCAGTAAATGCATCCCTGCACCCCAACATGTCATGCTGGTAGTACACCAGTGTTAAAGCATGACCCCAAAAACATGTTTTGCAAATAAAATTGGACCAAATGTACACCTCATGGCACAAAACAAACATGAAAAACCTCACCCAAACAATCCAAAAAGCCATTAAATGCATCCCTGCACCCCAACATGTCATGCTGGTAGTACACCAGTGCTAAAGCATGACCAAAAAAACATTTTCTGCAACAACAAAAAAACGTGAAAAACTACCCCCAAACACAAAGCTCCAAAAAATACATGCAGCAATACAAGCAGGACCTGCAGCAATACAAACAGGACCTATATACACACACCTGTACACATATACATACCCCAAACACCCCAAAGCAATGCCACATGTACACCTCATGGCACGCCCCCGCCACCCAAACATTACATACTGCACTCACTCCTCATCCAAAACAGAAGCCAAGCACTCAGAACAACACCTGTATACTACACAAACACCTACATGCAACGCCAGACCACATGTGGTACTTACCTACAAATGTAGAAATCGCTCCAAAAACGACTCTCCTCCGGGGTAACAGGTCTTCTTTCCGTCCTGGATTAAAGTCTGCTGGGTGTACAAACGATACCACAGCAAAAACAACCAATTTGATCGCTCTGCAGCACCTCCACTCCACTCTGCAGGTTCACAAAATGGCTGCTGAGCACGCAGCAAACAAGCCCTATATAGGACTCCAAACGGCGGGAAGTCGAATCCAGGCCGCCCACTATTCGACGATTGGTCCGTTTTTCGACAGGGAAAGTGTCAAATCCATTATTAATTGAATATGTCGATTTCATGGTCCCAGGTGTAGGGTTTCGCCTGTCGAATCCAAAAACTGATGAATTCACGCTGGAATTCGACTTCAATTGAATATACCCATTTGTATTTGTACGATGTGCGTGTGCATTGCGGCCCATACACATGCGCATAAATGCCATTTTTTCACCTGATCGCTGCGCTGTGAAAATCGGAAGCGAGCAATCAACTCGGAATGACCCCCCCCCCATATCTCTTATGTGATGCACTCCAGTGTTTTACACTTTTTAACATGTGAGGCTCAGAACACCATGATAATCAGCAGCAGCCAGCACGACACAGACACCTAAAGATCAGTTACTCGATCCAAAGATGAGCTTGGGCTTGACTACTTTTGGGTGCTGTAGTGGGGTGGCACCTACTTGACGTCATATGGCTTGGAGGAGGTGCTGGCCAAAAACACTGTGTGAATTCTTTCACTGTGCTGCGGATGCCATGTATGTGCCTAGGGGCATAGGGGGTCATTCCGAGTTGTTCGCTCGCTAGCAGTTTTTATCAGTCGTGCAAATGCTATGCTGCCTCCCACTGGGAGTGTATTTTAGCTTAGCAAAAGTGCGAACGAAAGGATTGCAGAGCGGCTACAAAATAATTTTGTGCAGTTTCAGAGTAGCTTCAGACCTACTCAGCGCTTGCGATCACTTCAGACTATTCAGTTCCGGATTTGTGGTCACAAACACGCCCTGCGTTCTCCCAGCCACACCTGCGTTATTCCTGGCATGCCTGCGTTTTTTCGAACACTCCCTGAAAACAGTCAGTTGACACCCAGAAACGCCCACTTCATGTCAATCACTCTGCGGCAGCCAGTGCGATTGAAATGCATCGCTAGACCTTGTGTGAAACTACATCGGCCTTTGTAAAAGTACGTCGCGCGTGCACATTGCACCACATACGCATGCACGGAAGTGTCTTTTTTTGCATCATCGCTGCGTAGCGAACATTTTCAGCTAGCGATCAACTCCGAATGACCCCCACAGTTATGACTTTTTGGGCCCTATACCAAAATTTTGAGGGTGCCCCCAATACTTCTAGAGAGACATCTCGCTCCGTATCATTCCACCAGAGCTCTTTATAACATTGCCTACTGGGTAGACATACTGTAGGTGTATCTCTAATGAGTGCAGGGCCGGATTAACTATGGGGCGGGTGGAGCTGCAGCTCTAGGCCCCCCATGGAAATAGGCCCAAACAGTGCTAGGAGACTTTGTTAGCAAGACAAAAAAAATATTTTCCGTCACCATCAATGACAGCCCGAGGCCCCGCCCACTCCCTCCCTCACCCTTCCAACCCACCCAGTCCCCACATACACCCCACAAGTGCACCGCAGTAGTACGTGCAGATCCAGGGGGCTGGTCTCTAGCCGAGGTGGTCCAGACCCTTCCCTCCTCTCACATTTCCTCTCCTTCCTTTCACCGACCGCCTCCCCTCGGGATGCTGCTCCTGTTGCTGGGGTTCACTGGTGTGGAATAAAACTTATAGGAACCCGCTGCCTCTGAAGCTAAAGACGGGGACCCGCTGCCGCCAGATCTAAAGATGGGGATCCGCTGCCTCCGCAGTTAAAGACGGGGACCCGCTGCTGCTGGATCTAAAGACGGGGACCCACTGTCACTGTAGCTAAAGATGGGGACCTGATGCTGTCAAAGGTACAAAGAGCTGCCTGTCCTGATGGGGAGAGGGGGTACACAATGCCGACTTTAGGTGGGGGAGGGGGGGATTTAAGGGATGGCTGTCTCAACCCTTTCTCTGTCTACCCCATTCTCTCCCTCTGTCTGTCTCTCACTCTCCCCCTCCTCTCTCTGTCTGCCCCTTCTCTCTCTCTCACTCTCTCTCTGTCTCTCTCCTCTCTCTCTGTGTCTCCCCCTTCTCTCTGTCTCCCATCTTCTCTCTCTCTTTCTCTCTGACTTCCCCCTCTCTCTTTCACCCCTCTTTCTCTCTGAGGTCAACTCAATTCTGCACAGATTGAATAGTGCCAGGAATTAGCTCCTGGGGCTATTCAATTCAGCGCATAGTAATAGCCAACGGGGGTGCAAGAAGAAATCCAACAAAAGTGCCGGCACAATAGCCCTTAGCGCTGCGGAAACAGCATCACACTGGGCACTTATGTTGGAGAATGCCGGTTCTCCCAACAAAACATCATGTTTAGTCAGCAAGAACTGGCCTTCCCCGATTTAGCATCGCGCTGAACTGTATAGCCCTGGGAGCTAATTCCCAGCGCTATTTAATCTTTGCAGAATTGAATTGACCCCACTGTGTCTCCTCCTTCTCTCTCTCCCTCTCTATCTTATACCTTCTCTCTCTCTGTTTTCCACTTCTTGCTCTCTGTGTCTCCCTCTTCTCGCTCTCTCGTTGTGTCTCCCCCTTCTCGCTCTCTCTCCCCCTTCTCACTCTCTCTCTCTGTGTTTCCCACCCTTCTCTCTCTCTCTCTCTCTCTCTCTCCGTGCTTCCTCTTTCTCTCTCCCCCTCTCTCTCACCCTCTCTGTGTCCCCCACCCTTCTTTCTATCTCTCCCCCTTCTCCCTCTCTCTCTCCCTCCCTTTCTCTTTCTTTCTGTCTCACTGACCCCCCCTTTCTTTCTCCCTTTCTCTCTCTCCTCTCCCTTTCTCCCACCTCTTCCCTTCTCTCTCTCTCCCCTTTCTCTCTCACCTCTCTCTCGCCCTTCACTCTCTGTCTCTGACTCCTTTCCTTCTCTGTCTGTCTCTCTATATCTCCCCCTTCTCTATCGTGCCTCTCTGCTCTCCCTCCCCCTCACTCTCACTGTCTCCCCCTTCTCTCTGTCTCCTTCCTTCTCTCTCTCTCCCCTCTTATTTCTCTCTGTCTCTTTCTGTCCCCCTTCCCTCTCTCTCTTTCTACCGATTCTCTTTCTCTGTCTCAACCCCCTCCCCTTTCTGTCCTCTCTCACTCGCTCACCTTTCTCCCCCCCTATATCTGTATCTTCCCCCTACTCTCTCTCTGTCTCCCCACCTCTCTCTCTCACTGTCTTACATTCTTTTCCCTTTTCTCTCTCCCTCTCACCCTGCTCTCTTTCTCCCTCTCACCCCACTGTCTCTCTCTCTCTGTGTCTCCCCCGTTATCTCTCTCTCTCTCTGTCTCCCCAATTCTCTCTTTCTGTCTCCCCTGTTTTCTCTCTGTCTCTCCCGTTCTCTCTTTCTTTCTCTCTCTGAGTCTCCCCTGTTGTCTCTGTGTCTTCCCCGTTCTCTCTGTCTCTCTATGTTTCTCCCATTCTATCTGTCTCTCTCCCATTCTCTGTCTCTCCCCCATTCTCTGTCTCTCTGTGTCTCCCCCTTTCTCTCTGTCTCTCTCTCTCTCTCTCTGTCTCCTCTGTTCTCTCTCTCTCTGTGTCTGTCTCTCCCATTCTCTCTCTGTGTGTCTCCCCCTTTCTCTCTCCCACTTCTTCCCTGCTCTCTCTCTGTCTCCCCTTCTCTTTCTGTCTCTGTCTCCTACTTCTCTCTCCATCTCTGTCTCCCCCCATATCTCTCGGAGGATGATAGTGAAGAAATGACGGTGCCGGAGGAGACTACTCCCTCTAGCATCCAGAGGTGCGGTCCCTCTGGCGCGGTTGGGATAAAAGATAGAGAGGTACCTAGTCAAATGGTGGTGGTAGGGGATTCTATCATCAGGAAGGCAGATAGGGCAATCTGCTACCGGGACCGTGATCGCCGTACAGTCTGTTGTCTCCCGGGTGCTTGGGTACGGCACATCGCGGACCGGGTAGATAGATTGTTGGGAGGGGCTGGCAAAGACCCGGCGGTCTTGGTGCACGTTGGCACCAATGACAAAGTTAGCGGAAGGTGGGATGTCCTTAAGAAAGACTATAGGGACTTAGGAAAGAAACTGAAGGCAAGGACATCTAAGGTAATATTCTCGGAATTATTACCCGTGCCACGCGCTAGTCCAGGGAGGCAGAGGGAGATTAGGGAGGTAAATGTGTGGCTTAGGGATTGGTGCCGGAAAGAGGGGTTTGTGTTCCTGGAACACTGGGCGGACTTCTCAGTCAGGCGCCATCTCTTTTGTCGTGACGGATTGCACCTGACTGAGGAGGGGGCAGCGGTGCTGGGGGGAAGGATGGTTAGAAGGTTGGAGGAGATTTTAAACTAGGAGCCTGGGGGGAGGGTTTAGCTAGAAACTACGGGTCATGCAGTGAGAATAGTGGGGACGGCGGTAGTAAATGAAATGGGGGAGAAGTTGGGGGGAGGGTAAGAGCAGGCAGTAAGGTTACTAACATGGGTACTAAAAGGGATTATACCAAAGCACTAACCAATGACGATTACAGGTCATCCTTGCCACATAAGGTGAAAGATGTCCCTAACGCAAGGGAAAATACTTATCTTAGTTGTATGTATGTAAACGCCAGAAGCATTACTGGTAAAAAGGGTGAACTAGAAATACTTGCAGCAAGCAAACAGTATGATATTATAGGCATTACTGAAACTTGGTGGGATGAATCTCATGATTGGACAGTCAATCTAGAGGGCTATACACTGTTTAGGAGAGACAGACTAAATAAAAAGGGTGGAGGGGTGTGTCTGTACGTAAAGCCGTTTTTAAAACCTAATATATGGGAAGATCTTCAGGAGGGGACTGTAGACACTGTTGAGACATTATGGGTAGAAATTGCATGCGGGGAAAAAGGAACAAAAAAGTTAGTATTGGGTGTATGCTATAGGCCGCCTGGTATCAACGCATCTGATGATGAATTGTTACTAAAGCAAATTGAAAAAGCAGCAGGAGTAGGAGACATAGTAGTAATGGGAGATTTTAACTATCCAGAGATAAACTGGAAAAATGATTCATGTGATACTGCTAGGGGCAGTATGTTTTTAAACACACTAAATGATAACTACCTAGTCCAACTAATTGAGGAACCAACTAGGTACAATGCAATCTTAGACCTGGTATTAACAAACAATCAGGATTTGGTATCGGGTATTATAGTAGGGGAACCCATAGGAAACAGCGACCACAATATGGTCACATTCAATATCAGTTTCTACAAACAGCCCTATACTGGCTCAACTAGGACTTTAAACTTTAGCAAAGCCAACTTTGAAATGATGAGGGTATTTTTCAGGGATATTGAATGGGAAGGTTTGTTTTTAGGAAAAAATACTACGGAGAAATGGGAGGTACTAAAATTCCTTCTAGCTAAAAATACACTCAAATATATTCCTATGAGTAGCAAAAAAGGGAATAAAAATCATAAACCGATGTGGCTTAACAAAAAGATTAAGGAACTTATGGGCAAGAAAAGGCGAGCATTTAAAAAATACAAATCTGACGGGGATGCAGAGTCATTTCAGCACTATAAGGAATGTAACAAAAATTGCAAAAAGGAAATAAGAGCGGCTAAAGTAGAAACTGAAAAACTAGTAGCAAAGGAAAGCAAAGCGAATCCCAAAAAATTCTTTAAATACATTAATAGCAAGAGATTAAAAAAGGAGAGTATAGGCCCTTTGAAAGACAAGTTGGGAGTCTTAAGCAAAAATGATAATGACATAGCGGACACACTAAATGAGTTTTTTTCAACAGTATTCACTAGAGAGGACCCAATTCAGGGACTGACACACAATCTCAATAATGACAATATCACACTGATAGGTACTTATTTAAGCGAGGAAGTAATCTGTGACCGATTAAAACATTTAAAGATTAATAAATCACCAGGGTCCGATGGTATTCATCCAAGGGTTCTAATGGAGCTTCACTCTGAACTGGCAAAACCGCTATCTTTGATCTTTGAGGATTCAGTTATATCAGGTATGGTTCCCAAAGACTGGCGTATAGCGGAAGTAGTGCCTATATTCAAAAAGGGAAGTAAAGCTGAACCAGGTAATTATAGACCAGTTAGTCTTACATCTATAGTGGGGAAAGTATTGGAAGGTATTCTAAGAGATAGTATTCAGAAGTTCCTTGAAACCAATAAGGTCATTAAAAGGAATCAACATGGGTTTATGAAGGACAGATCCTGTCAAACCAACTTACTTGGCTTTTATGAAACAGTAAGCGCAAACCTAGATCAGGGTAAAGACGTGGATGTAATCTTTTTAGACTTTGCCAAAGCGTTCGATACTGTACCACACTTATATACAAGCTACAAGAATCAGGGCTAGGAAGCACAATATGCACTTGGGTCAAAAACTGGTTAGATAATAGGAAGCAGCGCGTTGTGGTTAATGGATCTTTTTCAACTTGGACTGAAGTGCTAAGTGGTGTGCCGCAAGGCTCAGTATTAGGACCGCTATTGTTCAATATTTTCATTAACGACCTAACAGAAGGTCTAGAGACCATGGTGTCAATTTTTGCAGATGATACCAAATTATGTAAGGCTATAAATACAGAGGAGGATGCCGAGTCTCTTCAGAACGACTTAGTTAAATTAGAAGCATGGGCAGCCAAATGGAGAATGCGCTTCAACACAGACAAGTGTAAGGTAATGCACTGTGGTAACAAGAACAAAAATTACACCTACCTACTAAATGGGGTAAAATTAGGGGATTCTGTACTGGAAAAGGACTTAGGTGTCCTCATAGATAGCAAGCTAAGAAGTAGTATCCAAAGTAGGACTGCAGCAAAGAAGGCTAATAAGATATTAGCATGCATAAAACGGGGTATTGATGCTAGGGACGAGAGTATTATACTCCCGTTATATAAATCACTAGTGAGGCCACACCTTGAATACTGTGTACAGTTCTGGGCACCGTACTACAAAAAGGATATCCTGGAGCTTGAAAAGGTACAGAGGAGGGCGACCAAACTAATTAAGGGCATGGAGACGATGGAATACAAGGAAAGGCTTGAAAGACTAGGCATGTTTACATTGCAAAAGCGGAGACTAAGAGGGGATATGATCAACATCTACAAATATATAAGGGGACAATACACAGAGCTTGCGCGGGACCTGTTTTTGGTTAGATCAACACAGAGGACTCGTGGACACTCGCTCAGGTTAGAGGAGAGGAGATTCCGCACAATACGGCGTAAAGGCTTTTTCACGGTAAGGACAATACGTGTTTGGAATTCCCTGCCCGAGGGAGTTGTAATGGCGGAATCTGTCAACACCTTTAAGAATGGGTTAGATAAATTCCTATTGGAAAAGGATATCCAGGGGTATGGTGCATAGTCATGCATTATAGTTACTATAAATAGGGATAAAATGCAATGGCTGACAGCAGCATCAGTTAGAAATTTTAGTCAAATCATCATGCATAGGACACCACAAATAGGTTGAACTCGATGGACAATTGTCTTTTTTCAACCTCAGATACTATGTTACTATGTTACTATGCTTCCCTAATATAAGTATTCCAGGGAAAGTTAGGGTTAAGCTACGGGAGGGAAGTTTAGGGTTAAGCATTAGGGTGAAGGTTAGTTTTTGGCTGTGGGAAGGGAGGTTAGAATTAGGCTATTGGAGGGGAAGATTAGGGTTAGGCTACATGAGGGGAGGGTTAGAGAGAGGGTAAAGGGTAGGGTTGCATTACTTACCAAAAGTGTCAGTATTCTGACCATTAGCATCTTCACTGTCGGGATCTTGTACCCAACCCATAGAGGGGCACTTATAGACATAGGCACATACAGACATAGTGGAGCACATACATACAGACATAGGCACATACAGACATACAGATGGAGCCACGCTCATCTTGACTTCTCTGCTGTGCCTAGGTGCACCATGGTTTATTTGCATAAAGCTTTTATCCATTGTTCTCAGCTGCAATACAATACAGAGAACAATAGAGCAGGGGATTAAGTCATTACAGCAGGGGATTAAGGGGGTCATTCTGAGTTATTCGCTCGTTGCGGATTTTCACAACAGAGCGATTAAGGCAAAAATGCGCATGCACATGATACGCAGTGCACATGCGCTAAGTTAATTAGCACAAAATTTAGTGGATTTACTCACGTCCGAACGAAGAATTTTCATCGTTGAAGTGATCGGAGTGTGATTGACAGGAAGTGGGTGTTTCTGGGCGGAAACTGACCGTTTTCTGGGAGTGTGCAGAAAAACACAGGCGTGCCAGGATAAAACGCAGGAGTGTCTGGAGAAACGGGGGAGTGGCTGGCCGAACGCAGGGCGTGTTTATGACATCAAAACAGGAACGAAACGGGCTGAGCTGATCGCAGTGTAGGAGTAAGTCTCGAGCTACTTAGAAACTGCTAAGAATTTTCTATTTGCAATTCTGCTAATCTTTCGTTCGCTATTCTGCTAAGATAAGATACACTCCCAGAGGGCGGCGGCTAGTGAGCGAACAACTCAGAATGACCCCCTGAGTCCGATTGCCCTGGCTCAGTTAATCCTATTAAAGGTCAAGATGAAGATGGCTCCATCTGTAGGCACATACAGATATAGCGGAGCACATACAGACATAGGCACATATAGACATAACGGAGCCTATACAGACATACAAACACTGCACTCCCATCCAGCCACAAGCCCGGCAGGGGAAAGCTAAATAGCCTCCCCATACCAGCGTTCTGAGCCTCGGCATGGTGTGGAGCTTCCGGAATCCGGCGGCGCATGGCAGGTGACGTCATCAGGCTGCTGCGGTATACACAGGAACCCAGCTAAACACAGCACTCCTGTCCAGCCACAAGCCTGGCAGCCTGGCAGGGGGAAGCTGTACAAAAACAAATAAAAACATCATACCGTGAAATATATAATAAACAGCACAAAACATACATAATATAAAGATACATGAGTAGATAAAGACCACCTTTCTGTCAAAGTGACAGGTGACACACCCCCTTTCTCCAGTGGCACGCCTCCTTTAATATTAAATGATAGTGTTTGATGTCGCTTTTATATAAAATTTATAGACTTCGATATTAAACCGTATTAAAAGATAATGGCTTTGAAAAGAATGTCACATATGACACACACAAAAAAAAAGATATATTTTAAAGTAACACAAAATGTTCTTACATTCCAGCAGCTGAAACTTCATGCATGGCACATATGGTACTATTTAAAAATCACACTATGTCACACATGGTACAGGTTTAAAAAGCATAATGACTAATGACCGTGTCCATTTTCTTAGATGCACGAAAGCATCACACCTGGTACTGATTTAAAAAGCGTATTGATTTTAATGGCCATTCATGATTAATGATGACAGCACAAATTTCAAAATGACATTCTCACACGTTATTTTTTGCAAACATATGTAGAAACAGCATATTTGGTTTTAAATTGAAAAATATTTAAAAAGCTTAACTGTATATTACAACCTATGTTGCATACATGACATATGTTACTGTGTGTTAAATAGCACTAAAAAGTTTATCTTTATTGTGGCCGATCGCTGAACTTTGATTGCAAGCAGACATGACCAGACTTGTCGGTATTACAGCGTGTCATGTCCAGACCTGTATATTAACGATACAAGATTTACACCAAATACCACATATTACTGTGTATTAAACCATTTATATCGATGCATACAAACCCCATATTACAGTGTATTACAGAGTGTATAGCACTGTATACAGACCACATATTACTGGGTATTACAACGTGTATAACGCTGCAAGCATACCACATATTACTGTGTATTACAGAGTCTATAGCACTGTATACAGACCACATATTACTGGGTATTACAACGTGTTTAACGCTGCAAGCATACCACATATTACTGTGTATTAAACCGTTTATATAGCTGAGCACCATATATTACTGTATATTACATCGTGACATGTCCAGACCTCATACAGCTCGAGGACTGAGGGCTCACCTCCCCATGTTTTAACGATGATCTAAGAACTAATGACCAATATGAGCCATGAGGTACTACATGCCTCTGTGGCATAACTAGTTAAAAAATTGATGGGCAAAATCATTCATTTTTGGTCGACGCGGGCTGCGTTTGTTCGGGTTGATACAGCCGTGATGTATCCACATAGCCAACGGACTTGCATTCTTCTTTAGGCTGTTATGTCCGATCGAGGGCGTTGCAAATTGTTCATTCGCCGTTTCAGCAACGGTTGTGCAAATTGTTGTTTTGCCCAATTATGCTAGGACAGTGCATTAGCGCATCTGTAACATTGCAACTTGGTAAGCTAATGGGATTGATATATATGAATGGTATTGAATGTGAATTAAATAAAAAAAAAATCAATTCTAGGGAACAGGCTATATAATAGGTAGCATGTATCACCATCCCAAGTTTGTGAAAATCCCCAGGGCAATTCCACTGGATACTTATCCTATAATTTTCGTATAATTTTTAAACAAATAATACTATGTGATCATGTGCAATCTGACTATCTGCACCAGTATTATGTGTTCCAGAATCATAATATATATGATAAATATATAGCGTTTAAATAAGATACCGTATTCTCACACTGACATACATATGAATACCGATAATAAATTGCCCAATTATGCTAGGACAGTGCATTAGCGCATATGTAACTTTGCAATTTGGTAAACTAATGGGATTGATATATATGAATGGTATTGAATGTGAATTAAAAAAAACAAAACAAATCAACTCTAGGTAACAGACTATAATAGGTAGCATGTATCACCATCCCAAGTTTGTGATAAACCCCAGGGCAATTCCACTGGATATTTATCCTATAATTTTGGTATAATTTTTTAAACAAATAATACTATGTGATCATGGGCAATCTTCCTATCTACACCAGTATTATGTGTTCCAGAATCATAATATATTTGATAAATGTATATCGTTTAAATAAGACACAGATGCATTAAATTGAATAGTAACAATACTCGTATGTTATGTTGGTAATAATGTAATGGGCTATTTTAACATAACAGATCCTATTTAGGAAAATGATGACATGATATGCCTAGTGACCCAAGTTATTAAAACTTTTTACTGTAAATATAATGTTTGTGCATGCATACACCATGAGATATGTACTTCTATTAAGCACAAACAAGCATATTGGCATTCTACTCTAACATTTAGGGTAAAAGATTAGAATGGATCAAGATAACATAGCGTAAGGACAGATATAGGTTCAGCGGCCTCTTTGACAATCCATGTTATGGATATGAAGTAAACCTGCCATTAATAAGCATTAAAAAGGATACCATCCTATAATTTTGGTATCATTTTTAAACAAATAATACTATTTGATCATGTGCAATCTGACTATCTGCACCAGTATTATGTGTTCCAGAATCATAATATATATGATAAATATATAGCGTTTAAATAAGATACCGTATTCTCACACTGACATACATATGGAAACCGATAATAAGCAGTTCCGGCTACTGTAATCCTTTACATGATGATTTTGGTATATACACATATACTACAGGTCACTACAAAGATATGAATCATGATATATAAGATCGCTAAACAAAACAAGAGATCTGTAATGATTTCTGACTAACTAGTTAACTCAGTATACAGTAATCATATAGGTCCCTGTGTCATATACTGTAGATATGTGCTTGGCATAAATATTTCCAAACGTTCCTAAATCTAAGATGTTTCATGCATGTTGTAACACTAAATATTGTAAATAGAATACAGGTTGAGTCTCCCTTATCCAAAATGCTTGGGACCAGAGGTTTTTTGGATATGGGATTTTTCCGTATTTTGGAATAATTGCATACCATAATGAGATATCATGGTGATGGGACCTAAATCTAAGCACAGAATGTATTTATGTTACATATACACCTTACACACAGCCTGAAGGTCATTTTAGCCAATATTTTTTTATAACTTTGTGCATTAAACAAAGTGTGTGTACATTCACACAATTCATTTATGTTTCATATACACCTTATACACACAGCCTGCAGGTCTTTTAATACAATATTTTTAATAACTTTGTGTATTAAACAAAGTTTGTGTACATTGAGCCATCAAAAAACAAAGGTTTCACTATCTCACTCTCACTCAAAAAAGTCCGTATTTCGGAATATTCCGTATTTCGGAATATTTGGATATGGGATACTCAACCTGTATCAACATGACAGATGATATAACTGAATTTATCATGATGAATCTTATATATTCCTATATTTTGCTAATGTAATACCCTTATGGGGGTATGAATTTTAAACAAATAATACTATGTGATCATGGGCAATCTTCCTATCTACACCAATATTACGTGTTCCAGAATCATAATATATTTGATAAATATATATTGTTTAAATAAGACACAGATGCATTAAATTGAATAGTAACAATACTCTTATGTTATGTTGGTTATAATGTAATGGGCTATTTTAACATAACAGATCCTATTTAGGAAAATGATGACATGATATGCCTAGTGACCCAAGTTATTAAAACTTTTTACTGTAAATATAATGTTTGTGCATGCATACACCATGAGATATGTTCTTCTATTAAGCACAAACAAGCATATTGGCATTCTACTCTAACATTTAGGTTAAAAGATTAGAATGGATCAAGGTAGCATAGCGTAAGGACAGATATAGGTTCAGCGGCCTCTTTGACAATCCATGTTATGGATATGAAGTAAACCTGCCATTAATAAGCATTAAAAAGGATACCATCCTATAATTTTGGTATAATTTTTAAACAAATAATACTATGTGATCATGTGCAATCTGACTATCTGCACCAGTATTATGTGTTCCAGAATCATAATATATATGATAAATATATAGCGTTTAAATAAGATACCGTATTCTCACACCGACATACATATGAAAACCGATAATAAGCAGTTCCGGCTACTGTAATCCTTTACATGATGATTTTGGTATATACACATATACTACAGGTCACTACAAAGATATGAATCATGATATAAAAGATCGCTAAACAAAACAAGAGATCTGTAATGATTTCTGACTAACTAGTTAACTCAGTATACAGTAATCATATAGGTCCATGTGTCATATAGATATGTGCTTGGCATAAATATTTCCAAACGTTCCTAAATCTAAGATGTTTCATGCATGTTGTAACACTAAATATTGTAAATAGAATATCAATATGACAGATGATATAACTGAATTTATCATGATGAATCTTATATATTCCTATATTTTGCTAATGTAAATGGGGTATGAATTTTAAACAAATAATACTATGTGATCATGGGCAATCTTCCTATCTACACCAATATTACGTGTTCCAGAATCATAATATATTTGATAAATATATATTGTTTAAATAAGACACAGATGCATTAAATTGAATAGTAACAATACTCTTATGTTATGTTGGTAATAATGTAACGGGCTATTTTAACATAACAGATCCTATTTAGGAAAATGATGACATGATATGCCTAGTGACCCAAGTTATTAAAACATTTTACTGTAAATATAATGTTTGTGCATGCATACACCATGAGATATGTACTTCTATTAAGCACAAACAAGCATATTGGCATTCATCTCTAACATTTAGGGTAAAAGATTAGAATGGATCAAGGTAGCATAGCGTAAGGACAGGTATAGGTTCAGCGGCCTCTTTGACAATCCATGTTATGGATATGAAGTAAACCCACCATTAATAAGCATTAAAAAGGATACCAAGAATATGATTTTGACATATTTAATCCTAATGAAGTCATAGTATTCAACAGGCATATGTATCTAGATTTTTCTTTAGTGACTACTTAGTAATGTTACAACCACTTATACCTAGCTCAAACTGTTCTAGATCATAAATTTTCACCTTTTTGTGATTACTAGTGTGGAATCGTAGAAAGTGTCATGCCAAAACTTGTAATTTTCTTCATGTTGCTTATATCTCTTTGTGTATTTTTAATGATATACACATGATCCAATATTCGTTTTTTAAAAAGCATCTTAGTCATGCCGATATATTTATTAATGAATGGGCCTATTAAGCAGTAAATTACACCAAATGTGTGGAGCAGTTAATGAATCTTTTTTATTTCTGTTTTATTGTTATTTCTGTCAGAGAACTTCTGAGTGATATGAATATATTGGCATGCTTGACATGGTCCACAGGGATAACAGACAGATAATGATGGATTTTCCTCAGATGCTTGGAAAAGTGACTTCTAAACAAATTATCCCATAAATTTGTTGATATCTTCCAGATGATCTGTATGGTCTTATCAAATTCTTTCTTCAGATCATAAACAGTGGTGAGTATATATCGATATTTGTGTAATGACGCATTGATGTGTATCCACTCTTTACAGTATGTAACAATGTATCTTATTTGGCACAAGGTGCATTCTCTTGTCTTGGATATAAGTAAGGATATACTTGAAGTTTTATTGTTGACATTATAAGATTTCTGCAGGTTCTGTTTTTCATAGACCATCATAGTGTATATCTTTAACTAATCTTGCTCTTTTTCTATAAATTTTAACATCCGATCAATTTCTTCTGGTTCGGATATATTCTCCTTTTGGAATTGATCTCAGAGTGACGGGATAATGGGAACTGATGTGGTGTAAAATGCTGTTGGCGGACATGGTCTTACGGAAAACAGCGACGATGATTTCTCCAACGGCTGTTTTGGAAATCTACAAGTCATGAAAAGTATCATTATTGTGACTTATATCCGATGTAAGTTTAAGTACTAAGTCGCTATTATTAAGAAGTTTAATAATTTTTCTAGACGGGTTGATATTAACACTCTACGGGAGCGGGCAGAGGAAGGTGAGGAATCCACCTCAGATGTTATAGATTACTCCAGATCAATCCTATGGAAAAAAAAAACTTTGTCCCTAGCCCTCAAATATGTACCCAAGTACAGCTATTCACTGAACTATTCTCCAACCAGCGCAATAATTAATATGATATTTAATCTACACAGAGTGCAAAAAAGACACAAAGGGTACCATAGCAAATTATTGGTTGATAGTGTAATCCCATACATTTTATTCAGTATGTCCATGATATCGTGCACATACGATGGATTATCTAATACAAATCTTCGTAAGTGCTTAACCACAAAAATGCTGTTTTTTTCCGTTATACTTTCAATACCAGAGACAAAAGGGGCTACCGGATTGTACATGTACAGTACTAATGTACTTTCGGCAATAAGCACAGCGTAGAAACATTAGGATCAATTACTTTAAGGAAATTAAAATCAGACTTGGTTATAGTTCCACCATTAAAACCTTACTTAATGAGCTTTTCATAGAATATGAGTAAATTGGACGTAGAATTAAATCAGAGTCTCTGGTACGTAGTAGTGTCAACTAGTTGACTGTATGTCTCCTTCAGTTTTTTTTTTTTCGTAGGATTGATCTAGAGTAATCTATAACATCTGAGGTGGATTCCTCACCTTCCACTGCCCGCTCCCGTAGAGTGTTAATATCAACCCGTCTAGAAAAATTATTAAACTTCTTAATAATAGCGACTTAGTACTTAAACTTACATCGGATATAAGTCCAGATAGGACGAAACGCGTTGGGGATACCTACCTTCTCTTAGGTTAAGATATTGATTTTTTACCTATAGTTGATCTTACTAATCAATATTATATATATTTTTTCTAAATTGAGTCCTCCTAGGTTTTACTATATATATACATTTTTTTAACAAATTTCTATACATGTTGGTGATATTTTTGTATTGATTTTTTTTATCTCTGATCGTATAATTTTTAATATATTTTTTATTGTGGTTTTTCTTTATATCTTTTATTGGTGCAAATTTTATTGTGATTAAAAAAAATTAAAATTTTACCCTCCTATTATAATATTTATTGACACCATTGGTCGCTCTAAAGTATCTTATCCACCATTTCTGATATACTCACCACTGTTTATGATCTGAAGAAAGAATTTGATAAGACCATACAGATCATCTGGAAGATATCAACAAATTTACGGGATAATTTGTTTAGAAGTCACTTTTCCAAGCATCAGAGGAAAAATCCATCATTATCTGTCTGTTATCCCTGTGGACCATGTCAAGCATGCCAATATATTCATATCACTCAGAAGTTCTCTGACAGAAATAACAATAAAACAGAAATAAAAAAGATTCATTAACTGCTCCACACATTTGGTGTAATTTACTGCTTAATAGGCCCATTCATTTATAAATATATCGGCATGACTAAGATGCTTTTTAAAAACGAATATTGGATCATGTGTATATCATTAAAAATACACAAAGAGATATAAGCAACATGAAGAAAATTACAAGTTTTGGCATGACACGTTCTACGATTCCACACTAGTAATCACAAAAAGGTGAAAATTTATGATCTAGAACAGTTTGAGCTAGGTATAAGTGGTTGTAACATTACTAAGTAGTCACTAAAGAAAAATCTAGATACATATGCCTGTTGAATACTATGACTTCATTAGGATTAAATAAGGAGATACGCTGCACATCCTTTATTTGAAAATCTGTGGCCATATGTCAAAATCATATTCTTGGTATCCTTTTTAATGCTTATTAATGGTGGGTTTACTTCATATCCATAACATGGATTGTCAAAGAGGCCGCTGAACCTATATCTGTCCTTACGCTATGCTACCTTGATCCATTCTAATCTTTTACCCTAAATGTTAGAGTAGAATGCCAATATGCTTGTTTGTGCTTAATAGAAGTACATATCTCATGGTGTATGCATGCACAAACATTATATGTACAGTAAAAAGTTTTAATAACTTGGGTCACTAGGCATATCATGTCATCATTTTCCTAAATAGGATCTGTTATGTTAAAATAGCCCGTTACATTATTACCAACATAACATAAGAGTATTGTTACTATTCAATTTAATGCATCTGTGTCTTATTTAAACAATATATATTTATCAAATATATTATGATTCTGGAACACGTAATACTGGTGTAGATAGGAAGATTGCCCATGATCACATAGTATTATTTGTTTAAAATTCATACCCACATAAGGGTATTTTATTAGCAAAATATAGGAATATATAAGATTCATCATGATAAATTCAGTTATATCATCTGTCATGTTGATATTCTATTTACAATATTTAGTGTTACAACATGCATGAAACATCTTAGATTTAGGAACATTTGGAAATATTTATGCCAAGCACATATCTATATGACACAGGGACCTATATGATTACTGTATACTGAGTTAACTAGTTAGTCAGAAATCATTACAGATCTCTTGTTTTGTTTAGCGATCTTATATATCATGATTCATATCTTTGTAGTGACCTGTAGTATATGTGTATATACCAAAATCATCATGTAAAGGATTACAGTAGCCGGAACTGCTTATTATCGGTTTTCATATGTATGTCAGTGTGAGAATACGGTATCTTATTTAAACGCTACATATTTATCATATATATTATGATTCTGGAACACATAATACTGGTGCAGATAGTCAGATTGCACATGATCACATAGTATTATTTGTTTTAAAATTGTACCAAAATTATAGGATGGTATCCTTTTTAATGCTTATTAATGGCAGGTTTACTTCCTATCCATAACATGGATTGTCAAAGAGGCCGCTGAACCTATATCTGTCCTTACGCTATGCTACCTTGATCCATTCTAATCTTTTACCCTAAATGTTAGAGTAGAATGCCAATATGCTTGTTTGTGCTTAATAGAAGTACATATCTCATGGTGTATGCATGCACAAACATTATATTTACAGTAAAAAGTTTTAATAACTTGGGTCACTAGGCATATCATGTCATCATTTTCCTAAATAGGATCTGTTATGTTAAAATAGCCCGTTACATTATTACCAACATAACATACGAGTATTGTTACTATTCAATTTAATGCATCTGTGTCTTATTTAAACGATATACATTTATCAAATATATTATGATTCTGGAACACATAATACTGGTGTAGATAGGAAGATTGCCCATGATCACATAGTATTATTTGTTTAAAAATTATACCAAAATTATGGGATTAATATCCAGTGGAATTGCCCTGGGGATTATCACAAACTTGGGATGGTGATACATGCTACCTATTATAGTCTGTTACCTAGAGTTGATTTGTTTTGTTTTTTAAATTCCCATTCAATAACATTCATATATATCAATCCCATTAGTTTACCAAGTTGCAATGTTACATATGCGCTAATGCACTGTCCTAGCATAATTGGGCAATTTATTATCGGTATTCATATGTATGTCAGTGTGAGAATACGGTATCTTATTTAAACGCTATATATTTATCATATATATTATGATTCTGGAACACATAATACTGGTGCAGATAGTCAGATTGCACATGATCACATAGTATTATTTGTTTAAAAATTATACAAAAATTATAGGATAAATATCCAGTGGAATTGCCCTGGGGATTATCACAAACTTGGGATGGTGATACATGCTACCTATTATATAGCCTGTTCCCTAGAATTGATTTGTTTTTTTTTTTTTAATTCACATTCAATACCATTCATATATATCAATCCCATTAGCTTACCAAGTTGCAATGTTACAGATGCGCTAATGCACTGTCCTAGCATAATTGGGCAAAACAACAATTCGCACAACCGTCGCTGAAACGGCGAACAAACAATTTGCAACGCCCTCGATCGGACATAACAGCCTAAAGAAGAATGCTAGTCCGTTGGCTATGTGGATACATCACGGCTGTATCAACCCAAACAAACGCAGCCCGCGTCGACCAAAAATGAATGATTTCGCCCATCAATTTTTTAACTAGTTATGCCACATAGGCATGTAGTATCTCATGGCTCATATTGGTCATTAGTTCTTAGATCATCGTTAAAACATGGGGAGGTGAGCCCTCAGTCCTCGAGCTGTATGAGGTCTGGACATGTCACGATGTAATATACAGTAATATATGGTGCTCAGCTATATAAACGGTGTAATACACAGTAATATGTGGTATTCTTGCAGCGTTATACACGTTGTAATACCCAGTAATATGTGGTCTGTATACAGTGCTATACACTCTGTAATACACAGTAATATATGGTATGCTTGCAGCGTTATACACGTTGTAATACACTGTAATATGTGGTCTGTATACAGTGCTATACACTCTGTAATACACTGTAATATGTGGTCTGTATGCATCGATATAAACGGTTTAATACACAGTAATATGTGGTATTTGGTGTAAATCTTTTATCATTAATATACAGGTCTGGACATGTCACGCTGTAATACCGACAAGTCTGGTCATGTCTGCTTGCAATCAAAGTTCAGCGATCGGCTACAATAAAGATACACTTTTTAGTGCTATTTAACACACAGTAACATATGTCATGTATGCAACATAGGTTGTAATATACAGTTAAGCTTTTTAAATATTTTTCAATTTAAAACCAAATACGCTGTTTCTACATATGTTTGCAAAAAATAACATGTGAGAATGTCATTTTGAAATTTGTGCTGTCATCATTAATCATGAATGGCCATTAAAATCAATGCGCTTTTTAAATCAGTATCAGGTGTGATGCTTCCGTGCATCTAAGAAAATGGACACGGTCATTAGTCATTATGCTTTTTAAACCTGTACCATGTGTGACATAGTGTGATTTTTAAATAGTACCATATGTGCCATGCATGAAGTTTCAGCTGCTGGAATGTAAGAACATTTTGTGTTACTTTAAAATATATCTTTTTTTGTGTGTGTCATATGTGACATTCTTTTCAAAGCCATTATCTTTTAATACGGTTTAATATCGAACTCTATAAATGTTATATAAAAGCGATATCAAACACTATCATTTAATATTAAAGGAGGCGTGCCACTGGAGAAAGGGTGTGTGTCACCTGTCACTTTGACAGAAAGGTGGTCTTTATCTACTTACATGGTGTAAAGCACAGCTGCTCCCGATGGGAAAACTAAAAGGGGAACTAACTGCATGAAGGAGATAAAAACATACAGATATATATGACTGATGTACTCAACTAACTAGTAATCAGGCTCTACAAATGTAAAAATATATATAATCTAGAATGGAACGCACTGTGTGCAGAAACTGGTCAGCTAGAAATACAACTGTGAGCTTAATGTAATTGAAAAGCATTCCAATTTATTAGCTCATTTAAGCCTTGGGGCTGCAATGATTTAACCTCAGAATCCAACTCGATTCTAGTCGATGCAGGGCCAGTACTCTATCACCTCCCCGAGGTAGAGGAGGGACATGATCTATCATCTGATATTTTAAATCAAATAATGAATGTGATTTTAAACAAAAATGTCTAGATACTGGTTGATCATTCATTTTTCCACATAATGTTTGATTGATGTTAGAACGGTGGAGCGCCATCTGCTCCCTTAATGTCCGGCTAGTCAATCCGACATATAGAAGATTGCAGGGGCAAATTATATAATAAATGATGAACCTAGTGGTACATGTAAGAACATGATGGATGTCATATTTTCGTTTGGTCACTGGATGTTCAAAAGATGATCCTGAAAGTAAAGATGAACAAGTAGTACAGGAGGGGCATCTATAGCATCCTGATTTTTTCACTGATTCAAATAGACCTAATTTTGGCGTATAATCCGTAATATCGGTCTTCACTAACTGGTCCCGCAAGTTGCTACCCCGTTTGTAGCTTGTCATGATTTGCATGTTGTGAAAACAAGGCAACGATTTACCATAAGGCCTTTGTAGCCCGAGGTATTATGGGACTAGCTGTGGAATATCTTGTGGACCAGATAAACTTATTCTGGGCTCTTTCATTCTTAGAGTGCTGTTGGAACAAATACATACGATCTTGTGCCTTGACTTTCTGCTTAGTTACTTCCAACTCTATTATATTATAGCCCCTGGTCTTGAATTTATCCACAACTACTTGTAATGCATCATCCAATACTGTAACATCACTTGTAATCCGAGCTACCCAGAGCATTTGTGAGCATTTGTGAGTACGGGTGACCTTTTTTAAGTGTAATTGGATGATGGCTGCTCGCGTCAAGCAGCGTGTTACGGTCAGTGCTTTTATAAAAAAACGCCAATTTGCCTCCTTTCAAGTGAACAGTCACACCTAAATAATCAATCTGGCTAGTGCTGCAGAAGTACGTGAATGTAATGGGTCCAGGTAGTTGGCTGATAGTGTTCATCATTAATTGGAATGCATCTATGCCCCCACTCCATAAAATGAACAAATCATCTATATACCTGAAAAACCATCGAATATTGCAACTGTACATGGGACTGTGAAAAAACAACTTTTTCTCCTGATTAAACATAAAAACGTTTGCATAGGCTGGTGCCACGCTACTGCCCATGGCACAACCGGCTAGTTGGAGATAAAAGCTCCCATTAAATAAAAAGTAATTTCTAGTAAGTATCAAACCTAACAGTCGCAAAAACAATGGCTTATCAAAACCAAACTCGTCATCTACATTGACAATGAAGGACTCCATAGCCACCAAACCTTCCCTATGTGGGATGGACGTGTACAGCAAAGATACGTCCATGGTACATAACACTGTATCATCCGGTTACAGATCACTAAATCCCATAATTTTATTGAGAAATAATGTTCTGTCCTTCAAATAAGTCTGGCGTTTAATCACATGTGGTTGCAATAATGTATCAAGTAATTCAGCTATCGGTTGATATATAGATCCCCTTGCCAAGACTATCGGACATCCTGGGGGATTGTCCAAACTTCTGTGGACCATGGGCAACATGAACAGACATGGAATAATGGGACTTTTTTGAAGCAAAGCATCTTTTAATTTGGATTCCAAGATCTTATTCTGAAAAGCTTGTTCTAACACTTCACTGATTTCCTTCTGGAAACGTACAGTAGGATCCATATCTAACTTCATATATGTGTCTGTACAAGAAAGCTGCCTCATGATTTCATTAATATATTGCATCCTGTCTTGTATAACCACACTGCTGCCTTTATCCGCCAGGTGAATTATAATGGAGGTATCTTGGCTCAGATTTTTTAATGCTATTCTTTGTGCCCTAGACAAATTTTGGTGAATAGGTCCCGGTGTAGCTGTGAATCGGTTAACTGAATGACTTAATGAACGACCAAACGTTTTCAAAGATGGATTTGTCGATGCCGGGACAAAAGTGGATTTATGGTATTTGTGTATGATCTTATTCGTTGGCTCGTTATTGGTTTCCTGATTATTGTTTTTGAAGAATTCTCTCAATCTCAATTTTCTACCCATTAGATCAAACTGCCATTCAAACGGGTCATGGAAATTCGTGGGAACAAATGAGACCTTTATTCAAAACCGATTCCTCCGTGGATGTAAGACATCTTGGTGACAAATTAAAGATCAGGTTGTTGTCTTTTTGGACTTGGTTATTTTTGCTGATCCTTTGGTTTTGTCCACTCCTCCTTGTTGGCTTGGGCAAGCCTCTGCTCTGGCCCTGGTGGTTGCTCCTAATGGGGGATGCTGTGAAGAAGTTGATTCATCTGAATCCGCCACGACAAAATCGCTGTCGTTGTTTGTAGTGTATGGACCATTATCAGGACATCCTCTGCGTTGTCTCCGATAGACTCTTGCAGGAGCTCTGTTATTCAATTTGGCTGTATCTGTACGCGTGAGCCACCGATAAACTTGGTGATCCTCATAGTCACTTTGAACCTGTCACGTCTGAGGATTCTTGTGGATCCGGATTTTGGGAAGATGATTCTGGTGCACTTGGATCTCTGAATAACAAACAAGTGGGATGGATGAAGGTTTTGCACATTTATTACTTGGAGAAGTTTAACAGGTTTTGCCAAAGACAGTTGAATAGAGATACGACAGAGGGTTAGCGGGTGGCTAAAGATACCGGAACCATGACCCAGTACTCAAAGGAGAAATTCTGAAGGCTGGTTACTGTGGCGTCCGGAACAGACAGCCAGGTAGGACACGGGAACAGAGTCGGCAGTTAGCGTAAGACTGTATCAGAAGGCTCGGGTACTTTGTGGTAAACAAGAATCTGACATTGGAGACACTGCGGAAGCACAGAGAACTAGCTTCACAGATACTGTGAAAGATGTTGCACTGGCAAATTCCCTCCTCCAGGCCTTCCTGTCTTATAGCAGCTGCTCAGAGCTAATTGGCCACAGGAAAGTGATAAATAGGTGAAGTGTGGGCAAGACAGGCTTTTTGCCCGCATCCAAGATTTTGCCACTGGAACCAGACGCCGGGAACACAGCCCATCCTGATCACAGAAGCCCTGGATCCACAGCAGCACTGCTCACTCCACTGGAGGGACATGCTGCCAGTCTGCAGAGCCGCCATCCAGAGCCCCTGCTGTCCTCCCAGCGCACCCTGCCTGGCATCAGCAGCCCGCACCTCCGCTAGCTGGACATCTCCAGATGGACTAGACAGGTAAGAGCCGGCTCCCCTGCACAGTCTCCCGTCGGACCGTGACAGAACCGTTTGAAGTTTACATTTTTTAAACTTCAATAGATCTCGTTTATAGTTCTCTATTTGTTGAACCATTTTGGACCAAGTTGCAGCATACCCTGGGTCAGAGATAACTTCCACATGGGTTGTATTAAGTGCTCGATCTTAGTTCTGGCAACTTGCAGCTCATGACCCGACTCTTAATAACAAGCAGCATAAAGTCGAAGCTGCATTTATTTAACACAGAAATCCATCGTCGGCAAAACTCAGGATTGGTCTGCCCTATGGTAGGCATTGACGTCACCTGCCATGCGCCGCCGGGATTCCGGAAGCTCCACGCCATGCCGCGGCTCAGAACATCGGTATGAGGAGTCTATTTAGGTAAGTTAATTGTTATGTGTCTTGTCTATGTTTGTCTTCTCAAGCACGGGTAGAACCTGAGGAAGGGTCCTTTGTGGCCTGAAATGCTGCATAGTTGCTTGTGCGGAATGAGCTGCATGATATACAACATTCATGAGCATTGATTGTTGGTGATGCATATTATCATGCCATGAACCTGTCATCACATTAAAACCATGCGTTATTGAAGACCTGGAGTGCCGTGTCCGTTCGGAATTTATCATTGTTCTGCTATGTGTTTACCAATGGGACAAGGGCACACAGGTAGTTGAGGTACATTTTTGTGAGTGCCGGATTTTCAAGGGACTATATATCAATCATCTTACTTACTGTGAACAATAAAAATACAGGTAATGTATGGATGCTCCAGGCAGCCAGTGCCCCAATATAAAGTAGCAAGTTGGTGGCCCTTGGAGACTTATATTATATATATAAGACTTATAGTCTTAATTTGATAGTGCAAACCCAACACCTTACTAACTGTGCTAACCAGACTGTGCATACCAGACACACAATTTATCAGAGATTTAAGTGAATAAGCTACAGTGTCCGAGGTACTAAACATAATATATTCTGTGGGGTGTCATAAGCAAGTCATTAGAATACTTTCCTACTAAATTGATAAGACATAAGCATTCAATATTTGAGTAAACAAAGAGAAAATAAAGCTATCTATTGGGTTTCACTAAAAAGTCCATTGAAAGACTTGACTATTGTTGTTAAAAGACATAGGCATTCATATTATAGAGCCACAAACCACACTAGTAAAATAAAAACATGATAACAAGGGTTTCGAACCAATGACAGTCTTAATTTAATACTGCAAACCCAACACCTTACTAACTGTGCTAACCAGACTGTGCATTCCAGACACCCAATTTATCAGAGATTTAAGTGAATAAGCTACAGTGTCCAAGGCACTAAACATAATATATTCTATGGGGTGTCATAAGCAAGTCATTAGAATACTTTCCTACTAAATTTATAAGACATAAGCATTCAATATTTGAGTAAACAAAGAGAAAATAAAGCTATCTATTGGGTTTCACTAAAAAGTCCATTGGAAGACTTGACTATTGTTGTTAAAAGACATAGGCATTCATATTATAGAGCCACAAACCACACTAGTAAAATAAAAACATGATAACATGGGATTCGAACCAATGACAGTCTTAATTTCATAGTGCAAACCCAACACCTTACTAACTGTGCTAACCAGACTGTGCATACCAGACACACAATTTATCAGAGATTTAAGTGAATAAGCTACAGTGTCCGAGGTACTAAACATAATATATTCTGTGGTGTGTCATAAGCAAGTCATTAGAATACTTTCCTACTAAATTTATAAGACATAAGCATTCAATATTTGAGTAAACAAAGAGAAAATAAAGCTATCTATTGGGTTTCACTAAAAAGTCCATTGAAAGACTTGACTATTGTGTTAAAAGACATAGGCATTCATATTATAGAGCCACAAACCACACTAGTAAAATAAAAACATGATAACATGGGTTTTGAACCAATGACAGTCTTAATTTGATAGTGCAAACCCAACACCTTACTAACTGTGCTAACGAGACTGTGCATTCCAAACACACAATTTATCAGAGATTTAAGTGAATAAGCTACAGTGTCCAAGGTACTAAACTAGTGCTGGGCAACGATTAAAATTTTTAATCGCAATTAATCGCAGGATTTCATGCGATTAATAGCGATTAATCATATTGTTAGCCGACTAAAGACAATAATGAATTCAAAAGTAGTGTATTGCGCACTTTTAGTACTTCTATATGAACTACACAGCAAAAACATTTGGTTTGCAGTTTTCCCTTAACACAGTAGCATTTAAAAAACTTTAAAAATTAAAATTAAAAAATAAAATATGTTTTCTGAGAATCTAAATCTGTTTTCTTACCCAGATTTTTCTTCCCACCAGATTGGACAGATATATTTTAGGTGTGTAACCTATTTACTGCTCTGCACCAAGCCAGTTGCTAAGACACACAAGGTTATTTACATTTTCAGATGATAAAGAAACTCTCTTCTTCTGTACAATATGACCAGCAAGAGAAAACAACCTTTCACAGGGTACTGATGTTGCAGGTGTGGCCAAGTACTTCTGTGCAATGGAGGCCAGCCTGCTGTGTGAGCCTGCATGTTTGGACCACCACTCTAATGGACAGGACTCTGTACTGATGGTGGGCTCTGCTCTGAATCGACGCACACTGTTCTCAACTGAATCTTCCTCCTGTTCAGAATCAGACTCTGATGAAGCAGCCAATAGGGCTAACTTTTTATTTGGTGGCTCTGATGTTGTTGCTTCCACAGGTTTCTCTGCAACAAACCTCTGTTCCTTTAGTAAGTTGGTGACTAAGGCCCACACCTCACCCCTCTCAGCTCTGGATATACACTTGAGGTCCTTGAATCTAGGGTCCAATGCGGTAGCAATCTTCAGATATGCAATGTTGGCATTTTCTTTGCGTGTCTCCAGGTCTGTTCTGAATGTAGACTTAAATTTGACCACGTAGGCTGGGTCATCATCTGAACTCTCCATGACCCGAGAGAGATGGCAAAAAGCAGGCAGAACCACAGAGCATGAAACATACTTTTCTCCTCCCAGAAGTTCAGTCACATACCTGCAACAGTAAAAAAAAATCAAACCCATTTCTTTGGGTACGGGAGAATGCTGGTGGTCAGAAGACCGACAGCGGCATCCTGGAATCCAGATACCCAAAAGTCCCCGGTAAGTATACTAACCCTCCCTACCCTTAACCCTCCCTGCTCCCTACTAACCCTAACCCTCCCTGCTCCCTACTAACCCTAACCATCCCTGCTCCCTACTAACCCTAACCCTCCCTGCTTCCTACCCACCACCAGTAAGTGCCTAAACCCACCTAACTACATCCCATTCATGCTATATTTTTTACAGACAGGACAGTGGAAAAATTAAATATATGAAGTATGTAAAATATACCTGCAGGGCTCCAGTAGCGTTTCCAACCTTTGCAGTTTGTCCATTTCAGATGTAGTTGGCATGGCAATCTTGGTGTTGTGTGTGGTGAGGACATCCCTCAGTGCCTGTTCATTTCTACAGACATTTTTTATCATGTCCAGAGTCGAATTCCATCTGGTTGGAATATCTTGTATAAGCGACTCCTTATTTTGTCTATGTTGAAATTGTTGTTTTTGTAATTCTGCAGCACTTGCTGGACTGTGTTTAAAGTGGCCTACAACTTTTCTGCATTTGGCCAGGACATTGTCAAACGCACTGTTCTACAGAGATACTGTGACAGAACGCTGGAGACTGTGCGCAGTGCAGGGGACATGTTCAAAAGGCAGGTGTCTTGCAGCAGCAATCATATTTCTTGCACTATCTGTGCTAAGTATGCCGACTTTGTCTGAAATGTTCCACTCCTGTGCAACATGAATAAAATGTTCAGCGCACGTTTCAGTAAAATGTCTCTCTTCTGTTTTCATTACAGTCAGAGCATGTGAATGTAGCTCCCAGTGTTCATCATTATAATGCACTGTAACTCCGAGGTAATTATGGTTACCCAGCGATGTCCAGTAATCTCCAGTGAGAGCAACATGTGGTACACATTGTAACGCCATCGCTTTTGTAGTACTCTCCTTTTCATACAAGTCATGTATTCTTCTTGTGATGGTGCATCTTGAGGGAGGCTCATACGTGCTGTCATTCGTTGCGATCCTAAGAACATTCCTCAGACCGACATCTTCGACAATACTAATTGGCCTGCAGTTTGTAGCTATCCACTTCGCTATGTTATTTGTTAGCTTTTCTTGCTTTTGTTTATCTATACTTCTCCCATACGCTGTATCCAATGTAGTCTGCCGAAGCTTGCCTCCACTGTTTGTTTGAGTGGGTGAGTTGCTGGCATCAACGGTGTGTATTGCATTTAAGTGATACTTCAGACTCGAAGTACTCCGTTGATAAAAAAATTCAGCTTTGCAGTGTTTACAAATAACTTTGGTTTTATCAACTGTGCCATCTGGTAGAGATTTAAAATGAAAATGTCCATGTAAGATTTCGGTTCCTTTCTCCATTTTCTGTGAAATTTTTTTTAAATAAATAAAATAAAATTTATTAAAAAAAAGTAAAACAAACTGTATGTTTTGTTTATAGCAGATTAGGCACCCCAGCAATAAAAGGGAGTATAATAGCTCAGCAGGGAGACCTTAATGAACGAAGGAGGCCCAAACTTCCACTAACTCTCCTGTTAATATAAGCAATATCAGCCCCAATGTACATAAACCCGTCACATCCTGTCCCACAGCGGCGTTGATAGAACTTGCGCGCACGCTGCGGAATCATTCTCATCCAGTCCCACAGCGGCACCCGCCAGAGAAGAGAAGGGCTGCCCTGCTCGCTGCAACCCACGCGACTGAGGTTTCTCCTCAGCCGCGTAACTAAGTTACCCAGTTCTGTCCAGTGCGCGCTACGGGATCCCACTCACCCAGTCCCACTGCTTGTGTTCTAGCTTAGAACTCTTAGAGCTTAGGCTCTGTATAAAAACCAGTACTCACAGAGATATTGTGAAGATGTCTCGGTCTCAAGAGGTTATGGCGGCTGGCGGCTTCCTCCTCTCCGGCGGCATCCGGTGGCTTCCTCTTCTCCGGCGGCATCCAGCGGCTTCTCCATCAAGGGGGTCAGATGAATAACTGCTTCCGGCGGCTTCTTCCGGAGCAGCAGCATTAACGGCGTTAACAATATTATCGCCGTTATTGCCTTATGGCGTTAATGCGTTAATAACGCGTTATCTTGCCCAGCACTAGTATATATATATATATATATAGGCAATAGACGCGGCACTCCTGGTGTCTAAATCAATAAAAGCTCTTAGCAGGCAAGTAGTGGTGAACAACGTTTCAATGACGTTTAATGTATCATTTTCCTCAGGTCCTGAGGAAAATGACACATTAAACGTCATTGAAACGTTGTTCACCACTACTAGCCTGCTAAGAGCTTTTATTGATTTAGACACCAGGAGTGCCGCATCTATTGCCTATATGTTTGATTCATCACGGGGGCATCCGGTGCAGCAAACCAGACTAAAGGAGAGCCGGATCACATGGACATTGTATATATATATATAACATTGCCTATCCTATATTTCATCGGAGATGATGGGCTCACCCCGAATGTAGGATAATAAAGGCAATATTTTGTGTTGCCAACTTGCTGCATTTATATATATATATATATATATATATATATATATATATACACAATGTCCATGTGATCCGGCTCTCCTTTAGTCTGGTTTGCTGCACCGGGTGACCCCGGGATGATGCATATATATATATATATATATATATATATATATATATACTAGTGCTGGGCAAGATAACGCGTTATTAACGCGTTAACGCCATAAGGCAATAACGGCGATAATATTGTTAACGCCGTTAATGCTGCTGCTCCGGAAGAAGCCGCCGGAAGCAGTTATTCATCTGACCCCCTTGATGGAGAAGCCGCTGGATGCCGCCGGAGAAGAGGAAGCCACCGGATGCCGCCTGAGAGGAGGAAGCCGCCAGCCACCATAACCTCTTGAGACAGAGACATCTTCACAATATCTCTGTGAGTACTGTTTTTTATACAGAGCCTAAGCTCTAAGAGTTCTAAGCTAGAACACAAGCAGTGGGACTGGGTGAGTGGGATCCCGTAGCGCGCGCTGGCCGGAACTGGGTAACTTAGTTACGCGGCTGAGGAGAAACCTCAGTAGCGTGGGTTGCAGCGAGCAGGGCAGCCCTTCTCTTCTCTGGCAGGTGCCGCTGTGGGACTGGATGAGAATGGTTCCGCAGCGTGCGCGCAAGTTCTATCAACGCCGCTGTGGGACTGGATGTGACGGGTTTATGTACATTGGGGCTGATATTGCTTATATTAACAGGAGAGTTAGTGGAAGTTTGGGCCTCCTTCGTTCATTAAGGTCTCCCTGCTGAGCTATTATACTCCCTTTTATTGCTGGGGTGCCTAATCTGCTATTAACAAAAAAGACAGTTTGTTTTACTTTTTTTTTATAAATTTTATTTTGTTTATTTAAAAATGTTTTCACAGAAAATGGAGAAAGGAACCGAAATCTTACATGGACATTTTCATTTTAAATCTCTACCAGATGGCACAGTTGATAAAACCAAAGTTATTTGTAAACACTGCAAAGCTGAATTTTCTTATCACCGGAGTACTTCGAGTCTGAAGTATCACTTAAATGCAATACACACCGTTGATGCCAGCAACTCACCCACTCAAACAAACAGTGGAGGCAAGCTTCGGCAGACTACATTGGATACAGCGTATGGGAGAAGTATAGATAAACAAAAGCAAGAAAAGCTAACAAATAACATAGACTAAGTGGTTAGCTACAAACTGCAGGCCAATTAGTATTGTCGAAGATGTCGGTCTGAGGAATGTTCTTAGGATCGCAACGAATGACAGCACGTATGAGCCTCCCTCAAGACGCACCATCACAAGAAGAATACATGACTTGTATGAAAAGGAGAGTACTACAAAAGCGATGGCGTTACAATGTGTACCACATGTTGCTCTCACTGGAGATTACTGGACATCGCTGGGTAACCATAATTACCTCGGAGTTACAGTGCATTATATTGATGAACACTGGGAGCTACATTCACATGCTCTGACTGTAATGAAAACAGAAGAGAGACATTTTGCTGAAACATGCGCTGAACATTTTATTCATGTTGCACAGGAGTGGAACATTTCAGATAAAGTCGGCACACTTAGCACAGATAGTGCAAGAAATATGATTGCTGCTGCAAGACACCTGCCTTTTGAACATGTCCCCTGCACTGCGCACAGTCTCCAGCGTTCTGTCACAGTATCTCTGCAGAACAGTGCGTTTGACAATGTCCTGGCCAAATGCAGAAAAGTTGTAGGCCACTTTAAACACAGTCCAGCAAGTGCTGCAGAATTACAAAAACAACAATTTCAACATAGACAAAATAAGGAGTCGCTTATACAAGATATTCCAACCAGATGGAATTCGACTCTGGACATGATAAAAAGTGTCTGTAGAAATGAACAGGCACTGAGGGATGTCCTCACCACACACAACACCAAGATTGCCATGCCAACTACAGCTGAAATGGACAAACTGCAGAGGTTGGAAACGCTACTGGAGCCCTGCAGGTATATTTTACATACTTCATATATTTAATTTTTCCACTGTCCTGTCTGTAAAAAATATAGCATGAATGGGATGTAGTTAGGTAGGTTTAGGCACTTACTGGTGGTGGGTAGGAAGCAGGGAGGGTTAGGGTTAGTTGGGAAGAGGGATGGTTAGGGTTAGTAGGGAGCAGGGAGGGTTAGGGTTAGTAGGGAGCAGGGAGGGTTAAGGGTAGGTAGGGTTAGTATACTTACCGGGGACTTTTGGGTATCTGGATTCCAGGATGCCACTGTCGGTCTTCTGACCACCAGCATTCTCCCGTACCCAAAGAAATGGGTTTGATTTTTTTTTACTGTTGCAGGTATGTGACTGAACTTCTGGGAGGAGAAAAGTATGTTTCATGCTCTGTGGTTCTGCCTGCTTTTTGCCATCTCTCTCGGGTCATGGAGAGTTCAGATGATGACCCAGCCTACGTGGTCAAATTTAAGTCTACATTCAGAACAAACCTGGAGACACGCAAAGAAAATGCCAACATTGCATATCTGAAGATTGCTACCGCATTGGACCCTAGATTCAAGGACCTCAAGTGTATACCCAGAGATGAGAGGGGTGAGGTGTGGGCCTTAGTCACCAACTTACTAAAGGAACAGAGGTTTGTTGCAGAGAAACCTGTGGAAGCAACAACATCAGAGCCACCAAATAAAAAGTTAGCCCTATTGGCTGCTTCATCAGAGTCTGATTCTGAACAGGAGGAAGATTCAGTTGAGAACAGTGTGCGTCGATTCAGAGCGGAGCCCACCATCAGTACAGAGTCCTGTCCATTAGAGTGGTGGTCCAAACATGCAGGCTCACACAGCAGGCTGGCCTCCATTGCACAGAAGTACTTGGCCACACCTGCAACATCAGTACCCTGTGAAAGGTTGTTTTCTCTTGCTGGTCATATTGTACAGAAGAAGAGAGTTTCTTTATCATCTGAAAATGTAAATAACCTAGTGTGTCTTAGCAACTGGCTTGGTGCAGAGCAGTAAATAGGTTACACACCTAAAATATATCTGTCCAATCTGGTGGGAAGAAAAATCTGGGTAAGAAAACAGATTTAGATTCTCAGAAAACATATTTTATTTTTTAATTTTAATTTTTAAAGTTTTTTAAATGCTACTGTGTTAAGGGAAAACTGCAAACCAAATGTTTTTGCTGTGTAGTTCATATAGAAGTACTAAAAGTGCGCAATACACTACTTTTGAATTCATTATTGTCTTTAGTCGGCTAACAATACGATTAATCGCTATTAATCGCATGAAATCCTGCGATTAATTGCGATTAAAAATTTTAATCGTTGCCCAGCACTAGTTTAGTACCTTGGACACTGTAGCTTATTCACTTAAATCTCTGATAAATTGTGTGTCTGGAATGCACAGTCTGGTTAGCACAGTTAGTAAGGTGTTGGGTTTGTACTATCAAATTAAGACTGTCATCGGTTCGAAACCCATGTTATCATGTTTTTATTTTACTAGTGTGGTTTGTGGCTCTATAATATGAATGCCTGTCTTTTAACAACAATAGTCAAGTCTTCCAATGGACTTTTTAGTGAAACCCAATAGATTGCTTTATTTTCTCTTTGTTTACTCGAATATTGAATGCTTATGTCTTATAAATTTAGTAGGAAAGTATTCTAATGACTTGCTTATGACACCCCACAGAATATATTATGTTTAGTACCTCGGACACTGTAGATTATTCACTTAAATCTCTGATAAATTGGGTGTCTGATGTCCACAGTCTGGTTAGCACAGTTAGTAAGGTGTTGGGTTTGCACTATGAAAATAAGACTGTAATTGGTTCGAATCCCATGTTGTCATGTTTTTATTTTACTAGTGTGGTTTGTGGCTCTATAATATGAATGCCTATGTCTTTTAACAACAATAGTCAAGTATTCCAATGGACTTTTTAGTGAAACCCAATAGATAGCTTTATTTTCTCTTTGTTTACTCAAATATTGAATGCTTATTTCTTATAAATTTAGTAGGAAAGTATTCTAATGACTTGCTTATGACACCCCATAGAATATATTATGTTTAGTACCTCGGACACTGTAGCTTATTCACTTAAATCTCTGATAAATTGGGTATCTGGTATGCACAGTCTGGTTAGCACAGTTAGTAAGGTGTTGGGTTTGCACTATGAAATTAAGACTGTCATTGGTTTGAATCCCATGTTATCATGTTTTTATTTTACTAGTGTGGTTTGTGGCTCTATAATATGAATGCCTATGTCTTTTAACAACAATAGTCAAGTCTTCCATTGGACTTTTTAGTGAAACCCAATAGATAGCTTTATTTTCTCTTTGTTTACTCAAATATTGAATGCTTATGTCTTATAAATTTAGTAGGAAAGTATTCTAATGACTTGCTTATGACATCCCATAGAATATATTATGTTTAGTACCTTGGACACTGTAGCTTATTCACTTAAATCTCTGAAAAAAAGGGTGTCTGTAATGCACAGTCTGGTTAGCACAGTAAGTAAGGTGTTGGGTTTGCACTATGAAATTAAGACTGTCATTGGTACAAATCCTATGTTATCATGTTTTTATTTTACTAGTGTGGTTTGTGGCTCTATAATATGAATTCCTATGTCTTTTAACAACAATAGTCAAGTCTTCCAATGGACTTTTTAGTGAAACCCAACAGATAGCTTTATTTTCTCTTTGTTTACTCAAATATTGAATGCTTATGTCTTATAAATTCAGTAGGAAAGTATTCTAATGACTTGCTTATGACACCCCACAGAATATATTATGTTTAGTACCTCGGACACTGTAGCTTTTTCACTTAAATCTCTGATAAATTGTGTGTATGGTATGCACAGTCTGGTTAGCACAGTCAGTAAGGTGTTGGGTTTGCACTATCAAATTAAGACTGTCATTGGTTCGAATCACATGTTATCATGTTTTTATTTTACTAGTGTGGTTTGTAGCTCTATAATATGAATGCCTATGTCTTTTAACAACAATAGTCATGTCTTCCAATGGAATTTTTAGTGAAACTCAATAGATAGCTTTATTTTCTCTTTGTTTACTAAAATATTGAATGCTTATGTCTTATAAATTTAGTAGGAAAGTATTCTAATGACTTGCTTATGACACCCCATAGAATATATTATGTTTAGTACATTGGACACTGTAGCTTATTCACTTAAATCTCTGAAAAAAGGTGTGTCTGGTATGCACAGTCAGGTTAGCACAGTTAGTAAGGTGTTTGGTTTGCACTATCAAATTAAGACTGTCATTAGTTCAAATCCCATGTTATCATGTTTTTATTTTACTAGTGTGGTTTGTGGCTCTATAATATGAATGCCTATGTCTTTTAACAACAATAGTCAAGTCTTTCAATGGACTTTTTAGTGAAACCCAATAGATAGCTTTATTTTCTCTTTGTTTACTCAAATATTGAATGCTTATGTCTTATAAATTTAGTAGGAACGTATTCTAATGACTTGCTTATGACACCCCATAGAATATATTATGTTTAGTACCTTGGACACTGTAGCTTATTCACTTAAATCTCTGATAAATTGTGTGTCTGTTATGCACAGTCTGGTTAGCACAGTCAGTAAGGTGTTGGGTTTGCACTATGAAATTAAGACTGTCATTGGTTCGAATCCTATGTTATCATGTTTTTATTTTACTAGTGTGGTTTGTGGCTTTATAATATGAATTCCTATGTCTTTTAACAACAATAGTCAAGTCTTCCAATGGACTTTTTAGTGAAACCCAATAGATAGCTTTATTTTCTCTTTGTTTACTCAAATATTGAATGCTTATGTCTTATAAATTTAGTAGGAAAGTATTCTAATGACTTGCTTATGACACCCCACAGAATATATTATGTTTAGTACCTCGGACACTGTAGCTTATTCACTTAAATCTCTGATAAATTGTGTGTATGGTATGCACAGTCTGGTTAGCACAGTTAGTAAGGTGTTGGGTTTGCACTATCAAATTAAGACTGTCATTGGTTCGAATCCCATGTTATCATGTTTTTATTTTACTAGTGTGGTTTGTGGCTCTATAATATGAATTCCTATGTCTTTTAACAACAATAGTCATGTCTTCCAATGGACTTTTTAGTGAAACTCAATAGATAGCTTTATTTTCTCTTTGTTTACTAAAATATTGAATGCTTATGTCTTATAAATTTAGTAGGAAAGTATTCTAATGACTTGCTTATGACACCCCATAGAATATATTATGTTTAGTACCTTGGACACTGTAGCTTATTCACTTAAATCTCTGATAAATTGTGTGTCTGTAATGCACAGTCTGGTTAGCACAGTCAGTAAGGTGTTGGGTTTGCACTATGAAATTAAGACTGTCATTGGTTCGAATCCTATGTTATCATGTTTTTATTTTACTAGTGTGGTTTGTGGCTTTATAATATGAATTCCTATGTCTTTTAACAACAATAGTCAAGTCTTCCAATGGACTTTTTAGTGAAACCCAATAGATAGCTTTATTTTCTCTTTGTTTACTCAAATATTGAATGCTTATGTCTTATAAATTTAGTAGGAAAGTATTCTAATGACTTGCTTATGACACCCCACAGAATATATTATGTTTAGTACCTCGGACACTGTAGCTTATTCACTTAAATCTCTGATAAATTGTGTGTATGGTATGCACAGTCTGGTTAGCACAGTTAGTAAGGTGTTGGGTTTGCACTATCAAATTAAGACTGTCATTGGTTCGAATACCGTGTTATCATGTTTTTATTTTACTAGTGTGGTTTGTGGCTCTATAATATGAATGCCTATGTCTTTTAACAACAATAGTCAAGTCTTTCAATGGACTTTTTAGTGAAACCCAATAGATAGCTTTATTTTCTCTTTGTTTACTCAAATATTGAATGCTTATGTCTTATAAATTTAGTAGGAACGTATTCTAATGACTTGCTTATGACACCCCATAGAATATATTATGTTTAGTACCTTGGACACTGTAGCTTATTCACTTAAATCTCTGATAAATTGTGTGTCTGTTATGCACAGTCTGGTTAGCACAGTCAGTAAGGTGTTGGGTTTGCACTATGAAATTAAGACTGTCATTGGTTCGAATCCTATGTTATCATGTTTTTATATTACTAGTGTAGTTTGTGGCTTTATAATATGAATTCCTATGTCTTTTAACAACAATAGTCAAGTCTTCCAATGGACTTTTTAGTGAAACCCAATAGATAGCTTTATTTTCTCTTTGTTTACTCAAATATTGAATGCTTATGTCTTATAAATTTAGTAGGAAAGTATTCTAATGACTTGCTTATGACACCCCACAGAATATATTATGTTTAGTACCTCGGACACTGTAGCTTATTCACTTAAATCTCTGATAAATTGTGTGTATGGTATGCACAGTCTGGTTAGCACAGTTAGTAAGGTGTTGGGTTTGCACTATCAAATTAAGACTGTCATTGGTTCGAATCCCATGTTATCATGTTTTTATTTTACTAGTGTGGTTTGTGGCTCTATAATATGAATGCCTATGTCTTTTAACAACAATAGTCAGGTCTTCCAATGGACTTTTTAGTGAAACTCAATAGATAGCTTTATTTTCTCTTTGTTTACTAAAATATTGAATGCTTATGTCTTATAAATTTAGTAGGAAAGTATTCTAATGACTTTCTTTTGACACCCCATAGAATATATTATGTTTAGTACCTTGGACACTGTAGCTTATTCACTTAAATCTCTGATAAATTGTGTGTCTGTAATGCACAGTCTGGTTAGCACAGTCAGTAAGGTGTTGGGTTTGCACTATGAAATTAAGACTGTCATTGGTTCGAATCCTATGTTATCATGTTTTTATTTTACTAGTGTGGTTTGTGGCTTTATAATATGAATTCCTATGTCTTTTAACAACAATAGTCAAGTCTTCCAATGGACTTTTTAGTGAAACCCAATAGATAGCTTTATTTTCTCTTTGTTTACTCAAATATTGAATGATTATGTCTTATACATTTAGTAGGAAAGTATTCTAATGACTTGCTTATGACACCCCACAGAATATATTATGTTTAGAACCTCGGACACTGTAGCTTATTCACTTAAATCTCTGATAAATTGTGTCTATGGTATGCACAGTCTGGTTAGCACAGTTAGTAAGGTGTTGGGTTTGCACTATCAAATTAAGACTGTCATTGGTTCGAATCCCATGTTATCATGTTTTTATTTTACTAGTGTGGTTTGTGGCTCTATAATATGAATGCCTATGTCTTTTAACAACAATAGTCATGTCTTCCAATGGACCTTTTAGTGAAACTCAATAGATAGCTTTATTTTCTCTTTGTTTACTAAAATATTGAATGCTTATGTCTTATAAATTTAGTAGGAAAGTATTCTAATGACTTGCTTATGACACCCCATAGAATATATTATGTTTAGTACCTTGGACACTGTAGCTTATTCACTTAAATCTCTAATAAATTGTGTGTCTGTAATGCACAGTCTGGTTAGCACAGTCAGTAAGGTGTTGGGTTTGCACTATGAAATTAAGACTGTCATTGATTCGAATCCTATGTTATCATGTTTTTATTTTACTAGTGTGGTTTGTGGCTTTATAATATGAATTCCTATGTCTTTTAACAACAATAGTCAAGTCTTCCAATGGACTTTTTAGTGAAACCCAATAGATAGCTTTATTTTCTCTTTGTTTACTCAAATATTGAATGCTTATGTCTTATAAATTTAGTAGGAAAGTATTCTAATGACTTGCTTATGACACCCCACAGAATATATTATGTTTAGTACCTCGGACACTGTAGCTTATTCACTTAAATCTCTGATAAATTGTGTGTATGGTATGCACAGTCTGGTTAGCACAGTTAGTAAGGTGTTGGGTTTGCACTATCAAATTAAGACTGTCATTGGTTCGAATACCGTGTTATCATGTTTTTATTTTACTAGTGTGGTTTGTGGCTCTATAATATGAATGCCTATGTCTTTTAACAACAATAGTCATGTCTTCCAATGGACTTTTAGTGAAACTCAATAGATAGCTTTATTTTCTCTTTGTTTACTAAAATATTGAATGCTTATGTCTTATAAATTTAGTAGGAAAGTATTCTAATGACTTGCTTATGACACCCCATAGAATATATTATGTTTAGTACCTTGGACACTGTAGCTTATTCACTTAAATCTCTGAAAAAATGAGTGTCTGGTATGCACAGTCTGGTTAGCACAGTTAGTAAGGTGTTTGGTTTGCACTATCAAATTAAGACTGTCATTAGTTCAAATCCCATGTTATCATGTTTTTATTTTACTAGTGTGGTTTGTGGCTCTATAATATGAATGCCTATGTCTTTTAACAACAATAGTCATGTCTTCCAATGGACTTTTTAGTGAAACTCAATAGATAGCTTTATTTTCTCTTTGTTTACTAAAATATTGAATGCTTATGTCTTATAAATTTAGTAGGAAAGTATTCTAATGACTTGCTTTTGACACCCCGTAGAATATATTATGTTTAGTACCTTGGACACTGTAGCTTATTCACTTAAATCTCTGATAAATTGTGTGTCTGTAATGCACAGTCTGGTTAGCACAGTCAGTAAGGTGTTGGGTTTGCACTATGAAATTAAGACTGTCATTGGTTCGAATCCTATGTTATCATGTTTTTATTTTACTAGTGTGGTTTGTGGCTTTATAATATGAATTCCTATGTCTTTTAACAACAATAGTCAAGTCTTCCAATGGACTTTTTAGTGAAACCCAATAGATAGCTTTATTTTCTCTTTGTTTACTCAAATATTGAATGCTTATGTCTTATAAATTTAGTAGGAAAGTATTCTAATGACTTGCTTATGACACCCCACAGAATATATTATGTTTAGTACCTCGGACACTGTAGCTTATTCACTTAAATCTCTGATAAATTGTGTGTATGGTATGCACAGTCTGGTTAGCACAGTTAGTAAGGTGTTGGGTTTGCACTATCAAATTAAGACTGTCATTGGTTCGAATACCGTGTTATCATGTTTTTATTTTACTAGTGTGGTTTGTGGCTCTATAATATGAATGCCTATGTCTTTTAACAACAATAGTCATGTCTTCCAATGGACTTTTAGTGAAACTCAATAGATAGCTTTATTTTCTCTTTGTTTACTCAAATATTGAATGCTTATGTCTTATAAATTTAGTAGGAACGTATTCTAATGTCTTGCTTATGACACCCCATAGAATATATTATGTTTAGTACCTTGGACACTGTAGCTTATTCACTTAAATCTCTGATAAATTGTGTGTATGGTATGCACAGTCTGGTTAGCACAGTTAGTAAGGTGTTGGGTTTGCACTATGAAATTAAGACTGTCATTGGTTCAAATCCCATGTTATCATGTTTCTATTTTACTAGTGTGGTTTGTGGCTCTATAATATGAATTCCTATGTCTTTTAACAACAATAGTCATGTCTTTCAATGGACTTTTTAGTGAAACCCAATAGATAGCTTTATTTTCTCTTTGTTTACTCAAATATTGAATGCTTATGTCTTATAAATTTAGTAGGAAAGTATTCTGACTTGCTTATGACACCCCACAGAATATATTATGTTTAGTACCTCGGACACTGTAGCTTATTCACTTAAATCTCTGATAAATTGTGTGTCTGGTATGCACAGTCTGGTTAGCACAGTTAGTAAGGTGTTGGGTTTGCACTATCAAATTAAGACTGTCATTGGTTCGAATCCCATGTTATCATGTTTTTATTTTACTAGTGTGGTTTGTGGCTCTATAATATGAATGCCTATGTCTTTTAACAACAATAGTCATGTCTTCCAATGGACTTTTTAGTGAAACTCAATAGATAGCTTTATTTTCTCTTTGTTTACTAAAATATTGAATGCTTATGTCTTATAAATTTAGTAGGAAAGTATTCTAATGACTTGCTTATGACACCCTATAGAATATATTATATTTAGTACCTTGGACACTGTAGCTTATTCACTTAAATCTCTGAAAAAATATGTGTCTGGTATGCACAGTCTGGTTAGCACAGTTAGTAAGGTGTTTGGTTTGCACTATCAAATTAAGACTGTCATTAGTTCAAATCCCATGTTATCATGTTTTTATTTTACTAGTGTGGTTTGTGGCTCTATAATATGAATTCCTATGTCTTTTAACAACAATAGTCAAGTCTTCCAATGGACTTTTTAGTGAAACCCAATAGATAGCTTTATTTTCTCTTTGTTTACTCAAATATTGAATGCTTATGTCTTATAAATTTAGTAGGAACGTATTCTAATGACTTGCTTATGACACCCCATAGAATATATTATGTTTAGTACCTTGGACACTGTAGCTTATTCACTTAAATCTCTGAAAAAATGTGTGTCTGGTATGCTCAGTCTGGTTAGCACAGTTAGTAAGGTGTTGGGTTTCCACTATCAAATTAAGACTGTCATTAGTTCGAATCCCATGTTATCATGTTTTTATTTTACTAGTGTGGTTTGTGGCTCTATAATATGAATGCCTATGTCTTTTAACAACAATAGTCAAGTCTTCCAATGGACTTTTTAGTGAAACCCAATAGATAGCTTTATTTTCTCTTTGTTTACTCAAATATTGAATGCTTATGTCTTATAAATTTAGTAGGAACGTATTCTAATGACTTGCTTATGACACCCCATAGAATATATTATGTTTAGTACCTTGGACACTGTAGCTTATTCACTTAAATCTCTGATAAATTGTGCGTCTGGAATGCACAGTCTGGTTAGCACAGGTAGTAAGGTGTTGGGTTTTCACTATCAAATTAAGACTGTCATTTGTTCGAATCCCATGTTATCATGTTTTTATTTTACTAGTGTGGTTTGTGGCTCTATAATATGAATGCCTATGTCTTTTAACAACAATAGTCAAGTCTTCCAATGGACTTTTTAGTGAAACCCAATAAATAGCTTTATTTTCTCTTTGTTTACTCAAATATTGAATGCTTATGTCTTATAAATTTAGTAGGAAAGTATTCTAATGACTTGCTTATGACACCCCACAGAATATATTATGTTTAGTACCTCGGACACTGTAGATTATTCACTTAAATCTCTGATAAATTGGGTGTCTGATGTCCACAGTCTGGTTAGCACAGTTAGTAAGGTGTTTGGTTTGCACTATCAAATTAAGACTGTCATTAGTTCAAATCCCATGTTATCATGTTTTTATTTTACTAGTGTGGTTTGTGGCTCTATAATATGAATGCCTATGTCTTTTAACAACAATAGTCAAGTCTTCCAATGGACTTTTTAGTGAAACCCAATAGATAGCTTTATTTTCTCTTTGTTTACTCAAATATTGAATGCTTATGTCTTATAAATTTAGTAGGAACGTATTCTAATGACTTGCTTATGACACCCCATAGAATATATTATGTTTAGTACCTTGGACACTGTAGCTTATTCACTTAAATCTCTGATAAATTGTGTGTCTGTAATGCACAGTCTGGTTAGCACAGTCAGTAAGGTGTTGGGTTTGCACTATGAAATTAAGACTGTCATTGGTTCAAATCCCATGTTATCATGTTTCTATTTTACTAGTGTGGTTTGTGGCTCTATAATATGTATTCCTATGTCTTTTAACAACAATAGTCAAGTCTTTCAATGGACTTTTTAGTGAAACCCAATAGATAGCTTTATTTTCTCTTTGTTTACTCAAATATTGAATGCTTATGTCTTATAAATTTAGTAGGAAAGTATTCTGACTTGCTTATGACACCCCACAGAATATATTATGTTTAGTACCTCGGACACTGTAGCTTATTCACTTAAATCTCTGATAAATTGTGCGTCTGGAATGCACAGTCTGGTTAGCACAGGTAGTAAGGTGTTGGGTTTTCACTATCAAATTAAGACTGTCATTTGTTCGAATCCCATGTTATCATGTTTTTATTTAACTAGTGTGGTTTGTGGCTCTATAATATGAATGCCTATGTCTTTTAACAACAATAGTCAAGTCTTCCAATGGACTTTTTAGTGAAACCCAATAGATAGCTTTATTTTCTCTTTGTTTACTCAAATATTGAATGCTTATGTCTTATAAATTTAGTAGGAACGTATTCTAATGACTTGCTTATGACACCCCATAGAATATATTATGTTTAGTACCTTGGACACTGTAGCTTATTCACTTAAATCTCTGATAAATTGTGTGTCTGGAATGCACAGTCTGGTTAGCACAGGCAGTAAGGTGATGGGTTTGCACTATCAAATTAAGACTGTCATTGGTTCGAATCCCATGTTATCATGTTTTTATTTTACTAGTGTGGTTTGTGGCTCTATAATATGAATGCCTATGTCTTTTAACAACAATAGTCATGTCTTCCAATGGACTTTTTAGTGAAACTCAATAGATAGCTTTATTTTCTCTTTGTTTACTAAAATATTGAATGCTTATGTCTTATAAATTTAGTAGGAAAGTATTCTAATGACTTGCTTATGACACCCTATAGAATATATTATATTTAGTACCTTGGACACTGTAGCTTATTCACTTAAATCTCTGAAAAAATATGTGTCTGGTATGCACAGTCTGGTTAGCACAGTTAGTAAGGTGTTTGGTTTGCACTATCAAATTAAGACTGTCATTAGTTCAAATCCCATGTTATCATGTTTTTATTTTACTAGTGTGGTTTGTGGCTCTATAATATGAATTCCTATGTCTTTTAACAACAATAGTCAAGTCTTCCAATGGACTTTTTAGTGAAACCCAATAGATAGCTTTATTTTCTCTTTGTTTACTCAAATATTGAATGCTTATGTCTTATAAATTTAGTAGGAACGTATTCTAATGACTTGCTTATGACACCCCATAGAATATATTATGTTTAGTACCTTGGACACTGTAGCTTATTCACTTAAATCTCTGAAAAAATGTGTGTCTGGTATTCTCAGTCTGGTTAGCACAGTTAGTAAGGTGTTGGGTTTCCACTATCAAATTAAGACTGTCATTAGTTCGAATCCCATGTTATCATGTTTTTATTTTACTAGTGTGGTTTGTGGCTCTATAATATGAATGCCTATGTCTTTTAACAACAATAGTCAAGTCTTCCAATGGACTTTTTAGTGAAACCCAATAGATAGCTTTATTTTCTCTTTGTTTACTCAAATATTGAATGCTTATGTCTTGTAAATTTAGTAGGAACGTATTCTAATGACTTGCTTATGACACCCCATAGAATATATTATGTTTAGTACCTTGGACACTGTAGCTTATTCACTTAAATCTCTGATAAATTGTGCGTCTGGAATGCACAGTCTGGTTAGCACAGGTAGTAAGGTGTTGGGTTTTCACTATCAAATTAAGACTGTCATTTGTTCGAATCCCATGTTATCATGTTTTTATTTTACTAGTGTGGTTTGTGGCTCTATAATATGAATGCCTATGTCTTTTAACAACAATAGTCAAGTCTTCCAATGGACTTTTTAGTGAAACCTAATAAATAGCTTTATTTTCTCTTTGTTTACTAAAATATTGAATGCTTATGTCTTATAAATTTAGTAGGAAAGTATTCTAATGACTTGCTTATGACACCCTATAGAATATATTATATTTAGTACCTTGGACACTGTAGCTTATTCACTTAAATCTCTGAAAAAATATGTGTTTGGTATGCACAGTCTGGTTAGCACAGTTAGTAAGGTGTTTGGTTTGCACTATCAAATTAAGACTGTCATTAGTTCACATCCCATGTTATTATTTTTTCATTTTACTAGTGTGGTTTGTGGCTCTATAATATGAATTCCTATGTCTTTTAACAACAATAGTCAAGTCTTCCAATGGACTTTTTAGTGAAACCCAATAGATAGCTTTATTTTCTCTTTGTTTACTCAAATATTGAATGCTTATGTCTTATAAATTTAGTAGGAACGTATTCTAATGACTTGCTTATGACACCCCATAGAATATATTATGTTTAGTACCTTGGACACTGTAGCTTATTCACTTAAATCTCTGAAAAAATGTGTGTCTGGTATGCTCAGTCTGGTTAGCACAGTTAGTAAGGTGTTGGGTTTCCACTATCAAATTAAGACTGTCATTAGTTCGAATCCCATGTTATCATGTTTTTATTTTACTAGTGTGGTTTGTGGCTCTATAATATGAATGCCTATGTCTTTTAACAACAATAGTCAAGTCTTCCAATGGACTTTTTAGTGAAACCCAATAGATAGCTTTATTTTCTCTTTGTTTACTCAAATATTGAATGCTTATGTCTTATAAATTTAGTAGGAACGTATTCTAATGACTTGCTTATGACACCCCATAGAATATATTATGTTTAGTACCTTGGACACTGTAGCTTATTCACTTAAATCTCTGATAAATTGTGTGTCTGTAATGCACAGTCTGGTTAGCACAGTCAGTAAGGTGTTGGGTTTGCACTATGAAATTAAGACTGTCATTGGTTCAAATCCCATGTTATCATGTTTCTATTTTACTAGTGTGGTTTGTGGCTCTATAATATGAATTCCTATGTCTTTTAACAACAATAGTCAAGTCTTTCAATGGACTTTTTAGTGAAACCCAATAGATAGCTTTATTTTCTCTTTGTTTACTCAAATATTGAATGCTTATGTCTTATAAATTTAGTAGGAAAGTATTCTGACTTGCTTATGACACCCCACAGAATATATTATGTTTAGTACCTCGGACACTGTAGCTTATTCACTTAAATCTCTGATAAATTGTGTGTCTGGTATGCACAGTCTGGTTAGCACAGTTAGTAAGGTGTTGGGTTTGCACTATCAAATTAAGACTGTCATTAGTTCGAATCCCATGTTATCATGTTTTTATTTTACTAGTGTGGTTTGTGGCTCTATAATATGAATGCCTATGTCTTTTAACAACAATAGTCAAGTCTTCCAATGGACTTTTTAGTGAAACTCAATAGATAGCTTTATTTTCTCTTTGTTTACTCAAATATTGAATGCTTATGTCTTATAAATTTAGTAGGAACGTATTCTAATGACTTGCTTATGACACCCCATAGAATATATTATGTTTAGTACCTTGGACACTGTAGCTTATTCACTTAAATCTCTGATAAATTGTGTGTCTGGAATGCACAGTCTGGTTAGCACAGGTAGTAAGGTGATGGGTTTGCACTATCAAATTAAGACTGTCATTGGTTCGAATCCCATGTTATCGTGTTTTTATTTTACTAGTGTGGTTTGTGGCTCTATAATATGAATGCCTATGTCTTTTAACAACAATAGTCATGTCTTCCAATGGACTTTTTAGTGAAACTCAATAGATAGCTTTATTTTCTCTTTGTTTACTAAAATATTGAATGCTTATGTCTTATAAATTTAGTAGGAAAGTATTCTAATGACTTGCTTATGACACCCTATAGAATATATTATATTTAGTACCTTGGACACTGTAGCTTATTCACTTAAATCTCTGAAAAAATAAGTGTCTGGTATGCACAGTCTGGTTAGCACAGTTAGTAAGGTGTTTGGTTTGCACTATCAAATTAAGACTGTCATTAGTTCAAATCCCATGTTATCATGTTTTTATTTTACTAGTGTGGTTTGTGGCTCTATAATATGAATTCCTATGTCTTTTAACAACAATAGTCAAGTCTTCCAATGGACTTTTTAGTGAAACCCAATAGATAGCTTTATTTTCTCTTTGTTTACTCAAATATTGAATGCTTATGTCTTATAAATTTAGTAGGAACGTATTCTAATGACTTGCTTATGACACCCCATAGAATATATTATGTTTAGTACCTTGGACACTGTAGCTTATTCACTTAAATCTCTGAAAAAATGTGTGTCTGGTATGCTCAGTCTGGTTAGCACAGTTAGTAAGGTGTTGGGTTTCCACTATCAAATTAAGACTGTCATTAGTTCGAATCCCATGTTATCATGTTTTTATTTTACTAGTGTGGTTTGTGGCTCTATAATATGAATGCCTATGTCTTTTAACAACAATAGTCAAGTCTTCCAATGGACTTTTTAGTGAAACCCAATAGATAGCTTTATTTTCTCTTTGTTTACTCAAATATTGAATGCTTATGTCTTATAAATTTAGTAGGAACGTATTCTAATGACTTGCTTATGACACCCCATAGAATATATTATGTTTAGTACCTTGGACACTGTAGCTTATTCACTTAAATCTCTGATAAATTGTGTGTCTGTAATGCACAGTCTGGTTAGCACAGTCAGTAAGGTGTTGGGTTTGCACTAAGAAATTAAGACTGTCATTGGTTCAAATCCCATGTTATCATGTTTTTATTTTACTAGTGTGGTTTGTGGCTCTATAATATGAATTCCTATGTCTTTTAACAACAATAGTCAAGTCTTTCAATGGACTTTTTAGTGAAACCCAATAGATAGCTTTATTTTCTCTTTGTTTACTCAAATATTGAATGCTTATGTCTTATAAATTTAGTAGGAAAGTATTCTGACTTGCTTATGACACCCCACAGAATATATTATGTTTAGTACCTCGGACACTGTAGCTTATTCACTTAAATCTCTGATAAATTGTGTGTCTGGTATGCACAGTCTGGTTAGCACAGTTAGTAAGGTGTTGGGTTTACACTATCAAATTAAGACTGTCATTAGTTCGAATCCCATGTTATCATGTTTTTATTTTACTAGTGTGGTTTGTGGCTCTATAATATGAATGCCTATGTCTTTTAACAACAATAGTCAAGTCTTCCAATGGACTTTTTAGTGAAACCCAATAAATAGCTTTATTTTCTCTTTGTTTACTCAAATATTGAATGCTTATGTCTTATAAATTTAGTAGGAACGTATTCTAATGACTTGCTTATGACACCCCATAGAATATATTATGTTTAGTACCTTGGACACTGTAGCTTATTCACTTAAATCTCTGATAAATTGTGTGTCTGGAATGCACAGTCTGGTTAGCACAGGTAGTAAGGTGATGGGTTTGCACTATCAAATTAAGACTGTCATTGGTTCGAATCCCATGTTATCATGTTTTTATTTTACTAGTGTGGTTTGTGGCTCTATAATATGAATGCCTATGTCTTTTAACAACAATAGTCATGTCTTCCAATGGACTTTTTAGTGAAACTCAATAGATAGCTTTATTTTCTCTTTGTTTACTAAAATATTGAATGCTTATGTCTTATAAATTTAGTAGGAAAGTATTCTAATGACTTGCTTATGACACCCTATAGAATATATTATATTTAGTACCTTGGACACTGTAGCTTATTCACTTAAATCTCTGAAAAAATATGTGTCTGGTATGCACAGTCTGGTTAGCACAGTTAGTAAGGTGTTTGGTTTGCACTATCAAATTAAGACTGTCATTAGTTCAAATCCCATGTTATCATGTTTTTATTTTACTAGTGTGGTTTGTGGCTCTATAATATGAATTCCTATGTCTTTTAACAACAATAGTCAAGTCTTCCAATGGACTTTTTAGTGAAACCCAATAGATAGCTTTATTTTCTCTTTGTTTACTCAAATATTGAATGCTTATGTCTTATAAATTTAGTAGGAAAGTGTTCTAATGACTTGCTTATGACACCCCACAGAATATATTATGTTTAGTACCTCGGACACTGTAGCTTATTCACTTAAATCTCTGATAAATTGTGTGTCTGGTATGCTCAGTCTGGTTAGCACAGTTAGTAAGGTGTTGGGTTTGCACTATCAAATTAAGACTGTCATTAGTTCGAATCCCATGTTATCATGTTTTTATTTTACTAGTGTGGTTTGTGGCTCTATAATATTAATGCCTATGTCTTTTAACAACAATAGTCAAGTCTTCCAATGGACTTTTTAGTGAAACCCAATAGATAGCTTTATTTTCTCTTTGTTTACTCAAATATTGAATGCTTATGTCTTATAAATTTAGTAGGAAAGTATTCTAATGACTTGCTTATGACACCCCACAGAATATATTATGTTTAGTACCTCGGACACTGTAGCTTATTCACTTAAATCTCTGATAAATTGTGTGTCTGGTATGCACAGTCTGGTTAGCACAGTTGGTAAGGTGTTCGGTTTGCACTATCAAATTAAGACTGTCATTGGTTCGAATCACATGTTATCATGTTTTTATTTTACTAGTGTGGTTTGTGGCTCTATAATATGAATGCCTATATCTATTAACAACAATAGTCATGTCTTCCAATGGACTTTTTAGTGAAACTCAATAGATAGCTTTATTTTCTCTTTGTTTACTAAAATATTGAATGCTTATGTCTTATAAATTTAGTAGGAAAGTATTCTAATGACTTGCTTATGACACCCCATAGAATATATTATGTTTAGTACCTTGGACACTGTAGCTTATTCACTTAAATCTCTGGAAAAAATGTGTTTTTGGTATGCTCAGTCTGGTTAGCACAGTTAGTAAGGTGTTGGGTTTGCACTATCAAATTAAGACTGTCATTAGTTCGAATTCCATGTTATAATGTTTTTATTTTACTAGTGTGGTTTGTGGCTCTATAATATGAATGCCTATGTCTTTTAACAACAATAGTCAAGTCTTCCAATGGACTTTTTAGTGAAACCCAATAAATAGCTTTATTTTCTCTTTGTTTACTCAAATATTGAATGCTTATGTCTTATAAATTTAGTAGTAACGTATTCTAATGACTTGCTTATGACACCCCATAGAATATATTATGTTTAGTACCTTGGACACTGTAGCTTATTCACTTAAATCTCTGATAAATTGAGCGTCTGGAATGCACAGTCTGGTTAGCACAGGTAGTAAGGTGTTGGGTTTGCACTATCAAATTAAGACTGTCATTGGTTCGAATCCAATGTTATCATGTTTTTATTTTACTAGTGTGGTTTGTGGCTCTATAATATGAATGCCTATGTCTTTTAACAACAATAGTCAAGTCTTCCAATGGACTTTTTAGTGAAACCCAATAAATAGCTTTATTTTCTCTTTGTTTACTAAAATATTGAACGCTTATGTCTTATAAATTTAGTAGGAAAGTATTCTAATGACTTGCTTATGACACCCCACAGAATATATTATGTTTAGTACCTCGGACACTGTAGCTTATTCACTTAAATCTCTGATAAATTGTGTGTATGGTATGCACAGTCTGGTTAGCACAGTCAGTAAGGTGGTGGGTTTGCACTATCAAATTAAGACTGTCATTGGTTCGAATCACATGTTATCATGTTTTTATTTTACTAGTGTGGTTTGTAGCTCTATAATATGAATGCCTTTGTCTTTTAACAACAATAGTCATGTCTTCCAATGGACTTTTTAGTGAAACTCAATAGATAGCTTTATTTTCTCTTTGTTTACTAAAATATTGAATGCTTATGTCTTATAAATTTAGTAGGAAAGTATTCTAATGACTTGCTTATGACACCCCACAGAATATATTATGTTTAGTACCTCGGACACTGTAGCTTATTCACTTAAATCTCTGATAAATTGTGTGTATGGTATGCACAGTCTGGTTAGCACAGTCAGTAAGGTGTTGGGTTTGCACTATCAAATTAAGACTGTCATTAGTTCAAATCCAATGTTATCATGTTTTTATTTTACTAGTGTGGTTTGTGGCTCTATAATATGAATGCCTATGTCTTTTAACAACAATAGTCAAGTCTTCCAATGGACTTTTTAGTGAAACCCAATAGATAGCTTTATTTTCTCTTTGTTTACTCAAATATTGAATGCTTATGTCTTATAAATTTAGTAGGAACGTATTCTAATGACTTGCTTATGACACCCCATAGAATATATTATGTTTATTACCTTGGACACTGTAGCTTATTCACTTAAATCTCTGATAAATTGTGCGTCTGGAATGCACAGTCTGGTTAGCACATGTAGTTAGGTGTTGGGTTTGCACTATCAAATTAAGACTGTCATTTGTTCGAATCCCATGTTATCATGTTTTTATTTTACTAGTGTGGTTTGTGGCTCTATAATATGAATGCCTATGTCTTTTAACAACAATAGTCAAGTCTTCCAATGGACTTTTTAGTGAAACTCAATAGATAGCTTTATTTTCTCTTTGTTTACTCAAATATTGAATGCTTATGTCTTATAAATTTAGTAGGAAAGTATTCTGACTTGCTTATGACACCCCACAGAATATATTATGTTTAGTACCTCGGACACTGTAGCTTATTCACTTAAATCTCTGATAAATTGTGTGTCTGGTATGCACAGTCTGGTTAGCACAGTTAGTAAGGTGTTGGGTTTGCACTATCAAATTAAGACTGTCATTGGTTCGAATCCCATGTTATCATGTTTTTATTTTACTAGTGTGGTTTGTGGCTCTATAATATGAATGCCTATGTCTTTTAACAACAATAGTCAAGTCTTCCAATGGACTTTTTAGTGAAACCCAATAAATAGCTTTATTTTCTCTTTGTTTACTCAAATATTGAATGCTTATGTCTTATAAATTTAGTAGGAACGTATTCTAATGACTTGCTTATGACACCCCATAGAATATATTATGTTTATTACCTTGGACACTGTAGCTTATTCACTTAAATCTCTGATAAATTGTGAGTCTGGTACGCACAGTCTGGTTAGCACAGGTAGTAAGGTGATGAGTTTGCACTATCAAATTAAGACTGTCATTGGTTCGAATCCCATGTTATCATGTTTTTATTTTACTAGTGTGGTTTGTGGCTCTATAATATGAATGCCTATGTCTTTTAACAACAATAGTCATGTCTTCCAATGGACTTTTTAGTGAAACTCAATAGATAGCTTTATTTTCTCTTTGTTTACTAAAATATTGAATGCTTATGTCTTATAAATTTAGTAGGAAAGTATTCTAATGACTTGCTTATGACACCCTATAGAATATATTATATTTAGTACCTTGGACACTGTAGCTTATTCACTTAAATCTCTGAAAAAATATGTGTCTGGTATGCACAGTCTGGTTAGCACAGTTAGTAAGGTGTTTGGTTTGCACTATCAAATTAAGACTGTCATTAGTTCAAATCCCATGTTATCATGTTTTTATTTTACTAGTGTGGTTTGTGGCTCTATAATATGAATTCCTATGTCTTTTAACAACAATAGTCAAGTCTTCCAATGGACTTTTTAGTGAAACCCAATAGATAGCTTTATTTTCTCTTTGTTTACTAAAATATTGAATGCTTATGTCTTATAAATTTAGTAGGAAAGTATTCTAATGACTTGCTTATGACACCCCACAGAATATATTATGTTTATTACCTTGGACACTGTAGCTTATTCACTTAAATCTCTGATAAATTGTGTGTCTGGTACGCACAGTCTGGTTAGCACAGGTAGTAAGGTGATGAGTTTGCACTATCAAATTAAGACTGTCATTGGTTCGAATCCCATGTTATCATGTTTTTATTTTACTAGTGTGGTTTGTGGCTCTATAATATGAATGCCTATGTCTTTTAACAACAATAGTCATGTCTTCCAATGGACTTTTTAGTGAAACTCAATAGATAGCTTTATTTTCTCTTTGTTTACTAAAATATTGAATGCTTATGTCTTATAAATTTAGTAGGAAAGTATTCTAATGACTTGCTTATGACACCCTATAGAATATATTATATTTAGTACCTTGGACACTGTAGCTTATTCACTTAAATCTCTGAAAAAATATGTGTCTGGTATGCACAGTCTGGTTAGCACAGTTAGTAAGGTGTTTGGTTTGCACTATCAAATTAAGACTGTCATTAGTTCAAATCCCATGTTATCATGTTTTTATTTTACTAGTGTGGTTTGTGGCTCTATAATATGAATTCCTATGTCTTTTAACAACAATAGTCAAGTCTTCCAATGGACTTTTTAGTGAAACCCAATAGATAGCTTTATTTTCTCTTTGTTTACTAAAATATTGAATGCTTATGTCTTATAAATTTAGTAGGAAAGTATTCTAATGACTTGCTTATGACACCCCACAGAATATATTATGTTTAGTACCTCGGACACTGTAGCTTATTCACTTAAATCTCTGATAAATTGTGTGTATGGTATGCACAGTCTGGTTAGCACAGTCAGTAAGGTGTTGGGTTTGCACTATCAAATTAAGACTGTCATTAGTTCAAATCCAATGTTATCATGTTTTTATTTTACTAGTGTGGTTTGTGGCTCTATAATATGAATGCCTATGTCTTTTAACAACAATAGTCAAGTCTTCCAATGGACTTTTTAGTGAAACCCAATAGATAGCTTTATTTTCTCTTTGTTTACTCAAATATTGAATGCTTATGTCTTATAAATTTAGTAGGAACGTATTCTAATGACTTGCTTATGACACCCCATAGAATATATTATGTTTATTACCTTGGACACTGTAGCTTATTCACTTAAATCTCTGATAAATTGTGCGTCTGGAATGCACAGTCTGGTTAGCACATGTAGTTAGGTGTTGGGTTTGCACTATCAAATTAAGACTGTCATTTGTTCGAATCCCATGTTATCATGTTTTTATTTTACTAGTGTGGTTTGTGGCTCTATAATATGAATGCCTATGTCTTTTAACAACAATAGTCAAGTCTTCCAATGGACTTTTTAGTGAAACTCAATAGATAGCTTTATTTTCTCTTTGTTTACTCAAATATTGAATGCTTATGTCTTATAAATTTAGTAGGAAAGTATTCTGACTTGCTTATGACACCCCACAGAATATATTATGTTTAGTACCTCGGACACTGTAGCTTATTCACTTAAATCTCTGATAAATTGTGTGTCTGGTATGCACAGTCTGGTTAGCACAGTTAGTAAGGTGTTGGGTTTGCACTATCAAATTAAGACTGTCATTGGTTCGAATCCCATGTTATCATGTTTTTATTTTACTAGTGTGGTTTGTGGCTCTATAATATGAATGCCTATGTCTTTTAACAACAATAGTCAAGTCTTCCAATGGACTTTTTAGTGAAACCCAATAAATAGCTTTATTTTCTCTTTGTTTACTCAAATATTGAATGCTTATGTCTTATAAATTTAGTAGGAACGTATTCTAATGACTTGCTTATGACACCCCATAGAATATATTATGTTTATTACCTTGGACACTGTAGCTTATTCACTTAAATCTCTGATAAATTGTGTGTCTGGTACGCACAGTCTGGTTAGCACAGGTAGTAAGGTGATGAGTTTGCACTATCAAATTAAGACTGTCATTGGTTCGAATCCCATGTTATCATGTTTTTATTTTACTAGTGTGGTTTGTGGCTCTATAATATGAATGCCTATGTCTTTTAACAACAATAGTCATGTCTTCCAATGGACTTTTTAGTGAAACTCAATAGATAGCTTTATTTTCTCTTTGTTTACTAAAATATTGAATGCTTATGTCTTATAAATTTAGTAGGAAAGTATTCTAATGACTTGCTTATGACACCCTATAGAATATATTATATTTAGTACCTTGGACACTGTAGCTTATTCACTTAAATCTCTGAAAAAATATGTGTCTGGTATGCACAGTCTGGTTAGCACAGTTAGTAAGGTGTTTGGTTTGCACTATCAAATTAAGACTGTCATTAGTTCAAATCCCATGTTATCATGTTTTTATTTTACTAGTGTGGTTTGTGGCTCTATAATATGAATTCCTATGTCTTTTAACAACAATAGTCAAGTCTTCCAATGGACTTTTTAGTGAAACCCAATAGATAGCTTTATTTTCTCTTTGTTTACTCAAATATTGAATGCTTATGTCTTATAAATTTAGTAGGAAAGTATTCTAATGACTTGCCTATGACACCCCACAGAATATATTATGTTTAGTACCTCGGACACTGTAGCTTATTCACTTAAATCTCTGATAAATTGTGTGTCTGGTATGCACAGTCTGGTTAGCACAGTTGGTAAGGTGTTAGGTTTGCACTATCAAATTAAGACTGTCATTTTTTCGAATCCCATGTTATCATGTTTTTATTTTACTAGTGTGGTTTGTGGCTCTATAATATGAATGCCTATGTCTTTTAACAACAATAGTCATGTCTTCCAATGGACTTTTTAGTGAAACTCAATAGATAGCTTTATTTTCTCTTTGTTTACTAAAATATTAAATGCTTATGTCTTATAAATTTAGTAGGAAAGTATTCTAATGACTTGCTTATGACACCCTATAGAATATATTATATTTAGTACCTTGGACACTGTAGCTTATTCACTTAAATCTCTGAAAAAATATGTGTCTGGTATGCACAGTCTGGTTAGCACAGTTAGTAAGGTGTTTGGTTTGCACTATCAAATTAAGCCTGTCATTAGTTCAAATTCCATGTTATCATGTTTTTATTTTACTAGTGTGGTTTGTGGCTCTATAATATGAATTCCTATGTCTTTTAACAACAATAGTCAAGTCTTCCAATGGACTTTTTAGTGAAACCCAATAGATAGCTTTATTTTCTCTTTGTTTACTCAAATATTGAATGCTTATGTCTTATAAATTTAGTAGGAAAGTATTCTAATGACTTGCTTATGACACCCCACAGAATATATTATGTTTAGTACCTCGGACACTGTAGCTTATTCACTTAAATCTCTGATAAATTGTGTGTCTGGTATGCACAGTCTGGTTAGCACAGTTAGTAAGGTGTTGGGTTTGCACTATCAAATTAAGACTGTCATTAGTTCGAATCCCATGTTATCATGTTTTTATTTTACTAGTGTGGTTTGTGGCTCTATAATATGAATGCCTATGTCTTTTAACAACAATAGTCAAGTCTTCCAATGGACTTTTTAGTGAAACCCATTAGATAGCTTTATTTTCTCTTTGTTTACTCAAATATTGAATGCTTATGTCTTATAAATTTAGTAGAAAAGTATTCTAATGACTTGCTTATGACACCCCACAGAATATATTATGTTTAGTACCTCGGACACTGTAGCTTATTCACTTAAATCTCAGATAAATTGTGTGTCTGGTATGCACAGTCTGGTTAGCACAGTTGGTAAGGTGTTGGGTTTGCACTATCAAATTAAGACTGTCATTGGTGCGAATCACATGTTATCATGTTTTTATTTTACTAGTGTGGTTTGTGGCTCTATAATATGAATGCCTATATCTTTTAACAACAATAGTCATGTCTTCCAATGGACTTTTTAGTGAAACTCAATAGATAGCTTTATTTTCTCTTTGTTTACTCAAATATTGAATGCTTATGTCTTATAAATTTAGTAGGAACGTATTCTAATGACTTGCTTATGACACCCCATAGAATATATTATGTTTAGTACCTTGGACACTGTAGCTTATTTACTTAAATCTCTGATAAATTGTGCGCCTGGAATGCACAGTCTGGTTAGCACAGGTAGTAATGTTTTGGGATTGCACTATCAAATTAAGACTGTCATTGGTTCGAATCCCATGTTATCATGTTTTTATTTTACTAGTGTGGTTTGTGGCTCTATAATATGAATGCCTATGTCTTTTAACAACAATAGTCAAGTCTTCCAATGGACTTTTTAGTGAAACTCAATAGATAGCTTTATTTTCTCTTTGTTTACTAAAATATTGAATGCTTATGTCTTATAAATTTAGTAGGAAAGTATTCTAATGACTTGCTTATGACACCCCATAAAATATATTATGTTTAGTACCTTGGACACTGTAGCTTATTCACTTAAATCTCTGAAAAAATGAGCGTCTGGTATGCACAGTCTGGTTAGCACAGTTAGTAAGGTGTTTGGTTTGCACTATTAAATTAAGACTGTCATTAGTTCAAATCCCATGTTATCATGTTTTTATTTTACTAGTGTGGTGTGTGGCTCTATAATATGAATGCCTATGTCTTTTAACAACAATAGTCAAGTCTTTCAATGGACTTTTTAGTGAAACCCAATAGATAACTTTATTTTCTCTTTGTTTACTCAAATATTGAATGCTTATGTCTTATAAATTTAGTAGGAACGTATTCTAATGACTTGCTTATGACACCCCATAGAATATATTATGTTTAGTACCTTGGACACTGTAGCTTATTCACTTAAATCTCTGATAAATTGTGTGTCTGCAATGCACAGTCTAGTTAGCACAGTCAGTAAGGTGTTGGGTTTGCACTATGAAATTAAGACTGTCATTGGTTCGAATCCCATGTTATCATGTTTCTATTTTACTAGTGTGGTTTGTGGCTCTATAATATTAATTCCTATGTCTTTTAACAACAATAGTCAAGTCTTCCAATGGACTTTTTAGTGAATCCCAATAGATAGCTTTATTTTCTCTTTGTTTACTCAAATATTGAATGCTTATGTCTTATAAATTTAGTAGGAAAGTATTCTAATGACTTGCTTATGACACCCCACAGAATATATTATGTTTAGTACCTCGGACACTGTAGCTTATTCACTTAAATCTCTGATAAATTGTTTGTCTGGTATGCACAGTCTGGTTAGCACAGTTAGTTAGGTGTTGGGTTTGCACTATCAAATTAAGACTGTCATTGGTTCGAATCACATGTTATCATGTTTTTATTTTACTAGTGTGGTTTGTGGCTCTATAATATGAATGCCTATATCTTTTAACAACAATAGTCATGTCTTCCAATGGACTTTTTAGTGAAACTCAATAGATAGCTTTATTTTCTCTTTGTTTACTAAAATATTGAATGCTTATGTCTTATAAATTTAGTAGGAAAGTATTCTAATGACTTACTTATGACACCCCAAAGAATATATTATGTTTAGTACCTTGGACACTGTAGCTTATTCACTTAAATCTCTGAAAAAATGGGTGTCTGGTGTGCTCAGTCTGGTTAGCACAGTTAGTAAGGTGTTGGGTATTCAAAATGAAATTAAGACTGTCATTGGTTCGAATCCCATGTTATCATGGTTTTATTTTACTAGTGTGGTTTGTGGCTCTATAATATGAATGCCTATGTCTTTTAACAACAATAGTCAAGTCTTCCAATGGACTTTTTAGTGAAACCCAATAAATAGCTTTATTTTCTCTTTGTTTACTCAAATATTGAATGCTTATGTCTTATAAATTTAGTAGGAACGTATTCTAATGACTTGCTTATGACACCCCATAGAATATATTATGTTTAGTACCTTGGACACTGTAGCTTATTCACTTAAATCTCTGATAAATTGTGTGTATGGTATGCACAGTCTGGTTAGCACAGTCAGTAAGGTGTTGGGTTTGCACTATCAAATTAAGACTGTCATTGGTTCGAATCACATGTTATCATGTTTTTATTTTACTAGTGTGGTTTGTGGCTCTATAATATGAATGCCTATATCTTTTAACAACAATAGTCATGTCTTCCAATGGACTTTTTAGTGAAACTCAATAGATAGCTTTATTTTCTCTTTGTTTACTAAAATATTGAATGCTTATGTCTTATAAATTTAGTAGGAAAGTATTCTAATGACTTGCTTATGACACCCCATAGAATATATTATGTTTAGTACCTTGGACACTGTAGCTTATTCACTTAAATCTCTGAAAAAATGTGTGTCTGGTATGCTCAGTCTGGTTAGCACAGTTAGTAAGGTGTTGGGTTTGCAAAATGAAATTAAGACTGTCATTGGTTCGAATCCCATGTTATTATGTTTTTATTTTACTAGTGTGGTTTGTGGCTCTATAATATGAATGCCTATGTCTTTTAACAACAAAAGTCAAGTCTTCCAATGGACTTTTTAGTGAAACCCAATAGCTTTATTTTCTCTTTGTTTACTCAAATATTGAATGCTTATGTCTTATAAATTTAGTAGGAAAGTATTCTAATGACTTGCTTATGACACCCCACAGAATATATTATGTTTAGTACCTCGGACACTGTAGCTTATTCACTTAAATCTCTGATAAATTGTTTGTCTGGTATGCACAGTCTGGTTAGCACAGTTAGTAAGGTGTTGGGTTTGCACTATCAAATTAAGACTGTCATTTGTTTGAATCCCATGTTATCATGTTTTTATTTTACTAGTGTGGTTTGTGGCTCTATAATATGAATGCCTATGTCTTTTAACAACAATAGTCAAGTCTTCCAATGGACTTTTTAGTGAAACTCAATAAATAGCTTTATTTTCTCTTTGTTTACTCAAATATTGAATGCTTATGTCTTATAAATTTAGTAGGAACGTATTCTAATGACTTGCTTATGACACCCCATAGAATATATTATGTTTAGTACCTTGGACACTGTAGCTTATTCACTTAAATCTCTGATAAATTGTGTGTCTGGAATGCACAGTCTGGTTAGCACAGGTAGTAAGGTGATGAGTTTGCACTATCAAATTAAGACTGTCATTGGTTCGAATCCCATGTTATCATGTTTTTATTTTACTAGTGTGGTTTGTGGCTCTATAATATGAATTCCTATGTCTTTTAACAACAATAGTCAAGTCTTCCAATGGACTTTTTAGTGAAACCCAATAGATAGCTTTATTTTCTCTTTGTTTACTCAAATATTGAATGCTTATGTCTTATAAATTTAGTAGGAAAGTATTCTAATGACTTGCTTATGACACCCCACAGAATATATTATGTTTAGTACCTCGGACACTGTAGCTTATTCACTTAAATCTCTGATAAATTGTGTGCCTGGTATGCACAGTCTGGTTAGCACAGTTAGTAAGGTGTTGGGTTTGCACTATCAAATTAAGACTGTCATTATTTCGAATCCCATGTTATCATGTTTTTATTTTACTAGTGTGGTTTGTGGCTCTATAATATGAATGCCTATGTCTTTTAACAACAATAGTCAAGTCTTCCAATGGACTTTTTAGTGAAACCCAATAGATAGCTTTATTTTCTCTTTGTTTACTCAAATATTGAATGCTTATGTCTTATAAATTTAGTAGGAAAGTATTCTAATGACTTGCTTATGACACCCCACAGAATATATTATGTTTAGTACCTCGGACACTGTAGCTTATTCACTTAAATCTCTGATAAATTGTGTGTCTGGTATGCACAGTCTGGTTAGCACAGTTGGTAAGGTGTTGGGTTTGCACTATCAAATTAAGACTGTCATTGGTTCGAATCACATGTTATCATGTTTTTATTTTACTAGTGTGGTTTGTGGCTCTATAATATGAATGCCTATATCTTTTAACAACAATAGTCATGTCTTCCAATGGACTTTTTAGTGAAACTCAATAGATAGCTTTATTTTCTCTTTGTTTACTAAAATATTGAATGCTTATGTCTTATAAATTTAGTAGGAAAGTATTCTAATGACTTGCTTATGACACCCCATAGAATATATTATGTTTAGTACCTTGGACACTGTAGCTTATTCACTTAAATCTCTGATAAATTGTGCGCTTGGAATGCACAGTCTGGTTAGCACAGGTAGTAAGATGTTGGGTTTGCACTATCAAATTAAGACTGTCATTGGTTCGAATTCCATGTTATCATGTTTTTATTTTACTAGTGTGGTTTGTGGCTCTATAATATGAATGCCTATGTCTTTTAACAACAATAGTCAAGTCTTCCAATGGACTTTTTAGTGAAACTCAATAGATAGCTTTATTTTCTCTTTGTTTACTAAAATATTGAATGCTTATGTCTTATAAATTTAGTAGGAAAGTATTCTAATGACTTGCTTATGACACCCCATAGAATATATTATGTTTAGTACCTTGGACACTGTAGCTTATTCACTTAAATCTCTGAAAAAATGTGTGTCTTTTATTCTCAGTCTGGTTAGCACAGTTAGTAAGGTTTTGGGTTTGCAAAATGAAATTAAGACTGTCATTGGTTCGAATCCCATGTTATCATGTTTTTATTTTACTAGTGTGGTTTGTGGCTCTATAATATGAATGCTTATGTCTTTTAACAACAATAGTCAAGTCTTCCAATGGACTTTTTAGTGAAACCCAATAAATAGCTTTATTTTCTCTTTGTTTACTCAAATATTGAATGCTTATGTCTTATAAATTTAGTAGGAAAGTATTCTAATGACTTGCTTATGACACCCCACAGAATATATTATGTTTAGTACCTCGGACACTGTAGCTTATTCACTTAAATCTCTGATAAATTGTTTGTCTGGTATGCACAGTCTGGTTAGCACAGTTAGTAAGGTGTTGGGTTTGCACTATCAAATTAAGACTGCCATTGGTTCGAATCACATGTTATCATGTTTTTATTTTACTAGTGTGGTTTGTGGCTCTATAATATGAATGCCTATATCTTTTAACAACAATAGTCATGTCTTCCAATGGACTTTTTAGTGAAACTCAATAGATAGCTTTATTTTCTCTTTGTTTACTAAAATATTGAATGCTTATGTCTTATAAATTTAGTAGGAAAGTATTCTAATGACTTGCTTATGACACCCCATAGAATATATTATGTTTAGTACCTTGGACACTGTAGCTTATTCACTTAAATCTCTGAAAAAATGTGTGTCTGGTATGCTCAGTCTGGTTAGCACAGTTAGTAAGGTGTTGGGTTTGCACTATCAAATTAAGACTGTCATTGGTTCGAATACCATGTTATCATGTTTTTATTTTACTAGTGTGGTTTGTGGCTCTATAATATGAATGCCTATATCTTTTAACAACAATAGTCATGTCTTCCAATGGACTTTTTAGTGAAACTCAATAGATAGCTTTATTTTCTCTTTGTTTACTCAAATATTGAATGCTTATGTCTTATAAATTTAGTAGGAACGTATTCTAATGACTTGCTTATGACACCCCATAGAATATATTATGTTTAGTACCTTGGACACTGTAGCTTATTCACTTAAATCTCTGATAAATTGTGCGCCTGGAATGCACAGTCTGGTTAGCACAGGTAGTAAGGTGTTGGGTTTGCACTATCAAATTAAGACTGTCATTGGTTCGAATTCCATGTTATCATGTTTTTATTTTACTAGTGTGGTTTGTGGCTCTATAATATGAATGCCTATGTCTTTTAACAACAATAGTCAAGTCTTCCAATGGACTTTTTAGTGAAACTCAATAGATAGCTTTATTTTCTCTTTGTTTACTAAAATATTGAATGCTTATGTCTTATAAATTTAGTAGGAAAGTATTCTAATGACTTGCTTATGACACCCCATAAAATATATTATGTTTAGTACCTTGGACACTGTAGCTTATTCACTTAAATCTCTGAAAAAATGTGTGTCTGGTATGCACAGTCTGGTTAGCACAGTTAGTAAGGTGTTTGGTTTAGACTATTAAATTAAGACTGTCATTAGTTCAAATCCCATGTTATCATGTTTTTATTTTACTAGTGTGGTTTGTGGCTCTATAATATGAATGCCTATGTCTTTTAACAACAATAGTCAAGTCTTTCAATGGACTTTTTAGTGAAACCCAATAGATAACTTTATTTTCTCTTTGTTTACTCAAATATTGAATGCTTATGTCTTATAAATTTAGTAGGAACGTATTCTAATGACTTGCTTATGACACCCCACAGAATATATTATGTTTAGTACCTCGGACACTGTAGCTTATTCACTTAAATCTCTGATAAATTGTGTGTCTGGTATGCACAGTCTGGTTAGCACAGTGAGTAAGGTGTTGGGTTTGCACTATCAAATTAAGACTTTCATTGGTTCGAATCAAATGTTATCATGTTTTTATTTTACTAGTGTGGTTTGTGGCTCTATAATATGAATGCCTATATCTTTTAACAACAATAGTCATGTCTTCCAATGGACTTTTAGTGAAACTCAATAGATAGCTTTATTTTCTCTTTGTTTACTAAAATATTGAATGCTTATGTCTTATAAATTTAGTAGGAAAGTATTCTAATGACTTGCTTATGACACCCCATAGAATATATAATGTTTAGTACCTTGGACACTGTAGCTTATTCACTTAAATCTCTGAAAAAATGTGTGTCTTTTATTCTCAGTCTGGTTAGCACAGTTAGTAAGGTTTTGGGTTTGCAAAATGAAATTAAGACTGTCATTGGTTCGAATCCCATGTTATCATGTTTTTATTTTACTAGTGTGGTTTGTGGCTCTATAATATGAATGCTTATGTCTTTTAACAACAATAGTCAAGTCTTCCAATGGACTTTTTAGTGAAACCCAATAAATAGCTTTATTTTCTCTTTGTTTACTCAAATATTGAATGCTTATGTCTTATAAATTTAGTAGGAACGTATTCTAATGACTTGCTTATGACACCCCATAGAATATATTATGTTTAGTACCTTGGACACTGTAGCTTATTCACTTAAATCTCTGATAAATTGAGCGTCTGGAATGCACAGTCTGGTTAGCACAGGTAGTAAGGTGTTGGGTTTGCACTATCAAATTAAGACTGTCATTGGTTCAAATCCCATGTTATCATGTTTTTATTTTACTAGTGTGGTTTGTGGCTCTATAATATGAATGCCTATGTCTTTTAACAACAATAGTCAAGTCTTCCAATGGACTTTTTAGTGAAACTCAATAGATAGCTTTATTTTCTCTTTGTTTACTAAAATATTGAATGCTTATGTCTTATAAATTTAGTAGGAAAGTATTCTAATGACTTGCTTATGACACCCCACAGAATATATTATGTTTAGTACCTCAGACACTGTAGCTTATTCACTTAAATCTCTGATAAATTGTGTGTATGGTATGCACAGTCTGGTTAGCACAGTCAGTAAGGTGTTGGGTTTGCACTATCAAATTAAGACTGTCATTGGTTCGAATCACATGTTATCATGTTTTTATTTTACTAGTGTGGTTTGTAGCTCTATAATATGAATGCCTATGTCTTTTAACAACAATAGTCATGTCTTCCAATGGACTTTTTAGTGAAACTCAATAGATAGCTTTATTTTCTCTTTGTTTACTAAAATATTGAATGCTTATGTCTTATAAATTTAGTAGGAAAGTATTCTAATGACTTGCTTATGACACCCCATAGAATATATTATGTTTAGTACATTGGACACTGTAGCTTATTCACTTAAATCTCTGAAAAAATGTGTGTCTGGTATGCACAGTCAGGTTAGCACGGTTAGTAAGGTGTTTGGTTTGCACTATCAAATTAAGACTGTCATTAGTTCAAATCCCATGTTATCATGTTTTTATTTTTATTTTACTAGTGTGGTTTGTGGCTCTATAATATGAATGCCTATGTCTTTTAACAACAATAGTCAAGTCTTTCAATGGACTTTTTAGTGAAACCCAATAGATAGCTTTATTTTCTCTTTGTTTACTCAAATATTGAATGCTTATGTCTTATAAATTTAGTAGGAAAGTATTCTAATGACTTGCTTATGACACCCCACAGAATATATTATGTTTAGTACCTCGGACACTGTAGCTTATTCACTTAAATCTCTGATAAATTGTGTGTATGGTATGCACAGTCTGGTTAGCACAGTTAGTAAGGTGTTTGGTTTGCACTATTAAATTAAGACTGTCATTAGTTCAAATCCCATGTTATCATGTTTTTATTTTACTAGTGTGGTTTGTGGCTCTATAATATGAATGCCTATGTCTTTTAACAACAATAGTCAAGTCTTTCAATGGACTTTTTAGTGAAACCCAATAGATAACTTTATTTTCTCTTTGTTTACTCAAATATTGAATGCTTATGTCTTATAAATTTAGTAGGAACGTATTCTAATGACTTGCTTATGACACCCCATAGAATATATTATGTTTAGTACCTTGGACACTGTAGCTTATTCACTTAAATCTCTGAAAAAATGTGCGTCTGGTATGCTCAGTCTGGTTAGCACAGTTAGTAAGGTGTTGGATTTCCACTATCAAATTAAGACTGTCATTAGTTCGAATCCCCTGTTATCATGTTTTTATTTTACTAGTGTGGTTTGTGGCTCTATAATATGAATGCCTATGTCTTTTAACAACAATAGTCAAGTCTTTCAATGGACTTTTTAGTGAAACCCAATAGATAGCTTTATTTTCTCTTTGTTTACTCAAATATTGAATGCTTATGTCTTATAAATTTAGTAGGAACGTATTCTAATGACTTGCTTATGACACCCCATAGAATATATTATGTTTAGTACCTTGGACACTGTAGCTTATTCACTTAAATCTCTGATAAATTGTGCGCCTGGAATGCACAGTCTGGTTAGCACAGGTAGTAAGGTGTTGGGTTTGCACTATCAAATTAAGACTTTCATTGGTTCGAATCAAATGTTATCATGTTTTTATTTTACTAGTGTGGTTTGTGGCTCTATAATATGAATGCCTATATCTTTTAACAACAATAGTCATGTCTTCCAATGGACTTTTAGTGAAACTCAATAGATAGCTTTATTTTCTCTTTGTTTACTAAAATATTGAATGCTTATGTCTTATAAATTTAGTAGGAAAGTATTCTAATGACTTGCTTATGACACCCCATAGAATATATAATGTTTAGTACCTTGGACACTGTAGCTTATTCACTTAAATCTCTGAAAAAATGTGTGTCTTTTATTCTCAGTCTGGTTAGCACAGTTAGTAAGGTTTTGGGTTTGCAAAATGAAATTAAGACTGTCATTGGTTCGAATCCCATGTTATCATGTTTTTATTTTACTAGTGTGGTTTGTGGCTCTATAATATGAATGCTTATGTCTTTTAACAACAATAGTCAAGTCTTCCAATGGACTTTTTAGTGAAACCCAATAAATAGCTTTATTTTCTCTTTGTTTACTCAAATATTGAATGCTTATGTCTTATAAATTTAGTAGGAACGTATTCTAATGACTTGCTTATGACACCCCATAGAATATATTATGTTTAGTACCTTGGACACTGTAGCTTATTCACTTAAATCTCTGATAAATTGAGCGTCTGGAATGCACAGTCTGGTTAGCACAGGTAGTAAGGTGTTGGGTTTGCACTATCAAATTAAGACTGTCATTGGTTCGAATCCCATGTTATCATGTTTTTATTTTACTAGTGTGGTTTGTGGCTCTATAATATGAATGCCTATGTCTTTTAACAACAATAGTCAAGTCTTCCAATGGACTTTTTAGTGAAACTCAATAGATAGCTTTATTTTCTCTTTGTTTACTAAAATATTGAATGCTTATGTCTTATAAATTTAGTAGGAAAGTATTCTAATGACTTGCTTATGACACCCCACAGAATATATTATGTTTAGTACCTCAGACACTGTAGCTTATTCACTTAAATCTCTGATAAATTGTGTGTATGGTATGCACAGTCTGGTTAGCACAGTCAGTAAGGTGTTGGGTTTGCACTATCAAATTAAGACTGTCATTGGTTCGAATCACATGTTATCATGTTTTTATTTTACTAGTGTGGTTTGTAGCTCTATAATATGAATGCCTATGTCTTTTAACAACAATAGTCATGTCTTCCAATGGACTTTTTAGTGAAACTCAATAGATAGCTTTATTTTCTCTTTGTTTACTAAAATATTGAATGCTTATGTCTTATAAATTTAGTAGGAAAGTATTCTAATGACTTGCTTATGACACCCCATAGAATATATTATGTTTAGTACATTGGACACTGTAGCTTATTCACTTAAATCTCTGAAAAAATGTGTGTCTGGTATGCACAGTCAGGTTAGCACAGTTAGTAAGGTGTTTGGTTTGCACTATCAAATTAAGACTGTCATTAGTTCAAATCCCATGTTATCATGTTTTTATTTTTATTTTACTAGTGTGGTTTGTGGCTCTATAATATGAATGCCTATGTCTTTTAACAACAATAGTCAAGTCTTTCAATGGACTTTTTAGTGAAACCCAATAGATAGCTTTATTTTCTCTTTGTTTACTCAAATATTGAATGCTTATGTCTTATAAATTTAGTAGGAAAGTATTCTAATGACTTGCTTATGACACCCCACAGAATATATTATGTTTAGTACCTCGGACACTGTAGCTTATTCACTTAAATCTCTGATAAATTGTGTGTATGGTATGCACAGTCTGGTTAGCACAGTTAGTAAGGTGTTTGGTTTGCACTATTAAATTAAGACTGTCATTAGTTCAAATCCCATGTTATCATGTTTTTATTTTACTAGTGTGGTTTGTGGCTCTATAATATGAATGCCTATGTCTTTTAACAACAATAGTCAAGTCTTTCAATGGACTTTTTAGTGAAACCCAATAGATAACTTTATTTTCTCTTTGTTTACTCAAATATTGAATGCTTATGTCTTATAAATTTAGTAGGAACGTATTCTAATGACTTGCTTATGACACCCCATAGAATATATTATGTTTAGTACCTTGGACACTGTAGCTTATTCACTTAAATCTCTGAAAAAATGTGCGTCTGGTATGCTCAGTCTGGTTAGCACAGTTAGTAAGGTGTTGGGTTTCCACTATCAAATTAAGACTGTCATTAGTTCGAATCCCCTGTTATCATGTTTTTATTTTACTAGTGTGGTTTGTGGCTCTATAATATGAATGCCTATGTCTTTTAACAACAATAGTCAAGTCTTTCAATGGACTTTTTAGTGAAACCCAATAGATAGCTTTATTTTCTCTTTGTTTACTCAAATATTGAATGCTTATGTCTTATAAATTTAGTAGGAACGTATTCTAATGACTTGCTTATGACACCCCATAGAATATATTATGTTTAGTACCTTGGACACTGTAGCTTATTCACTTAAATCTCTGATAAATTGTGCGCCTGGAATGCACAGTCTGGTTAGCACAGGTAGTAAGGTGTTGGGTTTGCACTATCAAATTAAGACTGTCATTGGTTCGAATTCCATGTTATCATGTTTTTATTTTACTAGTGTGGTTTGTGGCTCTATAATATGAATGCCTATGTCTTTTAACAACAATAGTCAAGTCTTCCAATGGACTTTTTAGTGAAACTCAATAGATAGCTTTATTTTCTCTTTGTTTACTAAAATATTGAATGCTTATGTCTTATAAATTTAGTAGGAAAGTATTCTAATGACTTGCTTATGACACCCCATAAAATATATTATGTTTAGTACCTTGGACACTGTAGCTTATTCACTTAAATCTCTGAAAAAATGTGTGTCTGGTATGCACAGTCTGGTTAGCACAGTTAGTAAGGTGTTTGGTTTAGACTATTAAATTAAGACTGTCATTAGTTCAAATCCCATGTTATCATGTTTTTATTTTACTAGTGTGGTTTGTGGCTCTATAATATGAATGCCTATGTCTTTTAACAACAATAGTCAAGTCTTTCAATGGACTTTTTAGTGAAACCCAATAGATAACTTTATTTTCTCTTTGTTTACTCAAATATTGAATGCTTATGTCTTATAAATTTAGTAGGAACGTATTCTAATGACTTGCTTATGACACCCCACAGAATATATTATGTTTAGTACCTCGGACACTGTAGCTTATTCACTTAAATCTCTGATAAATTGTGTGTCTGGTATGCACAGTCTGGTTAGCACAGTGAGTAAGGTGTTGGGTTTGCACTATCAAATTAAGACTTTCATTGGTTCGAATCAAATGTTATCATGTTTTTATTTTACTAGTGTGGTTTGTGGCTCTATAATATGAATGCCTATATCTTTTAACAACAATAGTCATGTCTTCCAATGGACTTTTAGTGAAACTCAATAGATAGCTTTATTTTCTCTTTGTTTACTAAAATATTGAATGCTTATGTCTTATAAATTTAGTAGGAAAGTATTCTAATGACTTGCTTATGACACCCCATAGAATATATAATGTTTAGTACCTTGGACACTGTAGCTTATTCACTTAAATCTCTGAAAAAATGTGTGTCTTTTATTCTCAGTCTGGTTAGCACAGTTAGTAAGGTTTTGGGTTTGCAAAATGAAATTAAGACTGTCATTGGTTCGAATCCCATGTTATCATGTTTTTATTTTACTAGTGTGGTTTGTGGCTCTATAATATGAATGCTTATGTCTTTTAACAACAATAGTCAAGTCTTCCAATGGACTTTTTAGTGAAACCCAATAAATAGCTTTATTTTCTCTTTGTTTACTCAAATATTGAATGCTTATGTCTTATAAATTTAGTAGGAACGTATTCTAATGACTTGCTTATGACACCCCATAGAATATATTATGTTTAGTACCTTGGACACTGTAGCTTATTCACTTAAATCTCTGATAAATTGAGCGTCTGGAATGCACAGTCTGGTTAGCACAGGTAGTAAGGTGTTGGGTTTGCACTATCAAATTAAGACTGTCATTGGTTCGAATCCCATGTTATCATGTTTTTATTTTACTAGTGTGGTTTGTGGCTCTATAATATGAATGCCTATGTCTTTTAACAACAATAGTCAAGTCTTCCAATGGACTTTTTAGTGAAACTCAATAGATAGCTTTATTTTCTCTTTGTTTACTAAAATATTGAATGCTTATGTCTTATAAATTTAGTAGGAAAGTATTCTAATGACTTGCTTATGACACCCCACAGAATATATTATGTTTAGTACCTCAGACACTGTAGCTTATTCACTTAAATCTCTGATAAATTGTGTGCATGGTATGCACAGTCTGGTTAGCACAGTCAGTAAGGTGTTGGGTTTGCACTATCAAATTAAGACTGTCATTGGTTCGAATCACATGTTATCATGTTTTTATTTTACTAGTGTGGTTTGTAGCTCTATAATATGAATGCCTATGTCTTTTAACAACAATAGTCATGTCTTCCAATGGACTTTTTAGTGAAACTCAATAGATAGCTTTATTTTCTCTTTGTTTACTAAAATATTGAATGCTTATGTCTTATAAATTTAGTAGGAAAGTATTCTAATGACTTGCTTATGACACCCCATAGAATATATTATGTTTAGTACATTGGACACTGTAGCTTATTCACTTAAATCTCTGAAAAAATGTGTGTCTGGTATGCACAGTCAGGTTAGCACAGTTAGTAAGGTGTTTGGTTTGCACTATCAAATTAAGACTGTCATTAGTTCAAATCCCATGTTATCATGTTTTTATTTTTATTTTACTAGTGTGGTTTGTGGCTCTATAATATGAATGCCTATGTCTTTTAACAACAATAGTCAAGTCTTTCAATGGACTTTTTAGTGAAACCCAATAGATAGCTTTATTTTCTCTTTGTTTACTCAAATATTGAATGCTTATGTCTTATAAATTTAGTAGGAAAGTATTCTAATGACTTGCTTATGACACCCCACAGAATATATTATGTTTAGTACCTCGGACACTGTAGCTTATTCACTTAAATCTCTGATAAATTGTGTGTATGGTATGCACAGTCTGGTTAGCACAGTTAGTAAGGTGTTTGGTTTGCACTATTAAATTAAGACTGTCATTAGTTCAAATCCCATGTTATCATGTTTTTATTTTACTAGTGTGGTTTGTGGCTCTATAATATGAATGCCTATGTCTTTTAACAACAATAGTCAAGTCTTTCAATGGACTTTTTAGTGAAACCCAATAGATAACTTTATTTTCTCTTTGTTTACTCAAATATTGAATGCTTATGTCTTATAAATTTAGTAGGAACGTATTCTAATGACTTGCTTATGACACCCCATAGAATATATTATGTTTAGTACCTTGGACACTGTAGCTTATTCACTTAAATCTCTGAAAAAATGTGCGTCTGGTATGCTCAGTCTGGTTAGCACAGTTAGTAAGGTGTTGGGTTTCCACTATCAAATTAAGACTGTCATTAGTTCGAATCCCCTGTTATCATGTTTTTATTTTACTAGTGTGGTTTGTGGCTCTATAATATGAATGCCTATGTCTTTTAACAACAATAGTCAAGTCTTTCAATGGACTTTTTAGTGAAACCCAATAGATAACTTTATTTTCTCTTTGTTTACTCAAATATTGAATGCTTATGTCTTATAAATTTAGTAGGAACGTATTCTAATGACTTGCTTATGACACCCCATAGAATATATTATGTTTAGTACCTTGGACACTGTAGCTTATTCACTTAAATCTCTGATAAATTGTGTGTCTGTAATGCACAGTCTGGTTAGCACAGTCAGTAAGGTGTTGGGTTTGCACTATTAAATTAAGACTGTCATTGGTTCAAATCCCATGTTATCATGTTTCTATTTTACTAGTGTGGTTTGTGGCTCTATAATATGAATGCCTATGTCTTTTAACAACAATAGTCAAGTCTTTCAATGGACTTTTTAGTGAAACCCAATAGATAGCTTTATTTTCTCTTTGTTTACTCAAATATTGAATGCTTATGTCTTATAAATTTAGTAGGAAAGTATTCTAATGACTTGCTTATGACACCCCACAGAATATATTATGTTTAGTACCTCGGACACTGTAGCTTATTCACTTAAATCTCTGATAAATTGGGTGTATGGTATGCACAGTCTGGTTAGCACAGTTAGTAAGGTGTTGGGTTTGCACTATCAAATTAAGACTGTCATTGGTTCGAATCCCATGTTATCATGTTTTTATTTTACTAGTGTGGTTTGTGGCTCTATAATATGAATGCCTATGTCTTTTAACAACAATAGTCATGTCTTCCAATGGACTTTTTAGTGAAACTCAATAGATAGCTTTATTTTCTCTTTGTTTACTAAAATATTGAATGCTTATGTCTTATAAATTTAGTAGGAAAGTATTCTAATGACTTGCTTATGACACCCCATAGAATATATTATGTTTAGTACCTTGGACACTGTAGCTTATTCACTTAAATCTCTGAAAAAATGAGTGTCTGGTATGCACAGTCTGGTTAGCACAGTTAGTAAGGTGTTTGGTTTGCACTATCAAATTAAGACTGTCATTAGTTCAAATCCCATGTTATCATGTTTTTATTTTACTAGTGTGGTTTGTGGCTCTATAATATGAATGCCTATGTCTTTTAACAACAATAGTCAAGTCTTTCAATGGACTTTTTAGTGAAACCCAATAGATAACTTTATTTTCTCTTTGTTTACTAAAATATTGAACGCTTATGTCTTATAAATTTAGTAGGAAAGTATTCTAATGACTTGCTTATGACACCCCACAGAATATATTATGTTTAGTACCTCGGACACTGTAGCTTATTCACTTAAATCTCTGATAAATTGTGTGTATGGTGTGTACAGTCTGGTTAGCACAGTCAGTAAGGTGTTGGGTTTGCACTATCAAATTAAGACTGTCATTGGTTCGAATCACATGTTATCATGTTTTTATTTTACTAGTGTGGTTTGTGGCTCTATAATATGAATGCCTATGTCTTTTAACAACAATAGTCAAGTCTTTCAATGGACTTTTTAGTGAAACCCAATAGATAGCTTTATTTTCTCTTTGTTTACTCAAATATTGAATGCTTATGTCTTATAAATTTAGTAGGAAAGTATTCTAATGACTTGCTTATGACACCCCACAGAATATATTATGTTTAGTACCTCGGACACTGTAGCTTATTCACTTAAATCTCTGATAAATTGTGTGTATGGTATGCACAGTCTGGTTAGCACAGTTAGTAAGGTGTTGGGTTTGCACTATCAAATTAAGACTGTCATTGGTTCGAATCCCATGTTATCATGTTTTTATTTTACTAGTGTGGTTTGTGGCTCTATAATATGAATGCCTATGTCTTTTAACAACAATAGTCATGTCTTCCAATGGACTTTTTAGTGAAACTCAATAGATAGCTTTATTTTCTCTTTGTTTACTAAAATATTGAATGCTTATGTCTTATAAATTTAGTAGGAAAGTATTCTAATGACTTGCTTATGACACCCCATAGAATATATTATGTTTAGTACCTTGGACACTGTAGCTTATTCACTTAAATCTCTGAAAAAATGAGTGTCTGGTATGCACAGTCTGGTTAGCACAGTTAGTAAGGTGTTTGGTTTGCACTATCAAATTAAGACTGTCATTAGTTCAAATCCCATGTTATCATGTTTTTATTTTACTAGTGTGGTTTGTGGCTCTATAATATGAATGCCTATGTCTTTTAACAACAATAGTCAAGTCTTTCAATGGACTTTTTAGTGAAACCCAATAGATAACTTTATTTTCTCTTTGTTTACTCAAATATTGAATGCTTATGTCTTATAAATTTAGTAGGAACGTATTCTAATGACTTGCTTATGACACCCCATAGAATATATTATGTTTAGTACCTTGGACACTGTAGCTTATTCACTTAAATCTCTGAAAAAATGTGTGTCTGGTATGCTCAGTCTGGTTAGCACAGTTAGTAAGGTGTTGGGTTTCCACTATCAAATTAAGACTGTCATTAGTTCGAATCCCATGTTATCATGTTTTTATTTTACTAGTGTGGTTTGTTGCTCTATAATATGAATGCCTATGTCTTTTAACAACAATAGTCAAGTCTTTCAATGGACTTTTTAGTGAAACCCAATAGATAACTTTATTTTCTCTTTGTTTACTCAAATATTGAATGCTTATGTCTTATAAATTTAGTAGGAACGTATTCTAATGACTTGCTTATGACACCCCATAGAATATATTATGTTTAGTACCTTGGACACTGTAGCTTATTCACTTAAATCTCTGATAAATTGTGTGTCTGTAATGCACAGTCTGGTTAGCACAGTCAGTAAGGTGTTGGGTTTGCACTATTAAATTAAGACTGTCATTGGTTCAAATCCCATGTTATCATGTTTCTATTTTACTAGTGTGGTTTGTGGCTCTATAATATGAATTCCTATGTCTTTTAACAACAATAGTCAAGTCTTTCAATGGACTTTTTAGTGAAACCCAATAGATAGCTTTATTTTCTCTTTGTTTACTCAAATATTGAATGCTTATGTCTTATAAATTTAGTAGGAAAGTATTCTGACTTGCTTATGACACCCCACAGAATATATTATGTTTAGTACCTCGGACACTGTAGCTTATTCACTTAAATCTCTGATAAATTGTGTGTCTGGTATGCACAGTCTGGTTAGCACAGTTAGTAAGGTGTTGGGTTTGCACTATCAAATTAAGACTGTCATTGGTTCGAATCACATGTTATCATGTTTTTATTTTACTAGTGTGGTTTGGGGCTCTATAATATGAATGCCTATATCTTTTAACAACAATAGTCATGTCTTCCAATGAACTTTTTAGTGAAACTCAATAGATAGCTTTATTTTCTCTTTGTTTACTAAAATATTGAATGCTTATGTCTTATAAATTTAGTAGGAAAGTATTCTAATGACTTGCTTATGACACCCCATAGAATATATTATGTTTAGTACCTTGGACACTGTGGCTTATTCACTTAAATCTTTGAAAAAATGGGCGTATGGTATCCTCAGTCTTGTTAGCACAGTTAGTAAGGTGTTTGGTTTGTACTATCAAATTAAGACTGTCATTAGTTCGAATCCTATGTTATCATGTTTTTATTTTACTAGTGTGGTTTGTGGCTCTATAATATGAATGCCTATGTCTTTTAACAACAATAGTCAAGTCTTCCAATGGACTTTTTAGTGAAACCCAATAGATAGCTTTATTTTCTCTTTGTTTACTCAAATATTGAATGCTTATGTCTTATAAATTTAGTAGGAACGTATTCTAATGACTTGCTAATGACACCCCATAGAATATATTATGTTTAGTACCTTGGACACTGTAGCTTATTCACTTAAATCTCTGATAAATTGTGCGCCTGGAATGCACAGTCTGGTTAGCACAGTTAGTAAGGTGTTGGGTTTGCACTATCAAATTAAGACTGTCATTTGTTCAAATCCCATGTTATCATGTTTTTATTTTACTAGTGTGGTTTGTGGCTCTATAATATGAATGCCTATTTCTTTTAACAACAATAGTCAAGTCTTCCAATGGACTTTTTAGTGAAACCCAATAAATAGCTTTATTTTCTCTTTGTTTACTCAAATATTGAATGCTTATGTCTTATAAATTTAGTAGGAACGTATTCTAATGACTTGCTTATGACACCCCATAGAATATATTATGTTTAGTATCTTGGACACTGTAGCTTATTCACTTAAATCTCTGATAAATTGTGTGCCTGGAATGCACAGTCTGGTTAGCACAGGTAGTAAGGTGATGGGTTTGCACTATCAAATTAAGACTGTCATTGGTTCGAATCCCATGTTATCATGTTTTTATTTTACTAGTGTGGTGTGTGGCTCTATAATATGAATGCCTATGTCTTTTAACAACAATAGTCATGTCTTCCAATGGACTTTTTAGTGAAACTCAATAGATAGCTTTATTTTCTCTTTGTTTACTAAAATATTGAATGCTTATGTCTTATAAATTTAATAGGAAAGTATTCTAATGACTTGCTTATGACACCCCATAGAATATATTATGTTTAGTACATTGGACACTGTAGCTTATTCACTTAAATCTCTGAAAAAATGTGTGACTGGTATGCACAGTCAGGTTAGCACAGTTAGTAAGGTGTTTGGTTTGCACTATCAAATTAAGACTGTCATTAGTTCAAATCCCATGTTATCATGTTTTTATTTTTATTTTACTAGTGTGGTTTGTGGCTCTATAATATGAATGCCTATGTCTTTTAACAACAATAGTCAAGTCTTTCAATGGACTTTTTAGTGAAACCCAATAGATAGCTTTATTTTCTCTTTGTTTACTCAAATATTGAATGCTTATGTCTTATAAATTTAGTAGGAAAGTATTCTAATGACATGCTTATGACACCCCACAGAATATATTATGTTTAGTACCTCGGACACTGTAGCTTATTCACTTAAATCTCTGATAAATTGGGTGTATGGTATACACAGTCTGGTTAGCACAGTTAGTAAGGTGTTGGGTTTGCACTATCAAATTAAGACTGTCATTGGTTCGAATCCCATGTTATCATGTTTTTATTTTACTAGTGTGGTTTGTGGCTCTATAATATGAATGCCTATGTCTTTTAACAACAATAGTTATGTCTTCCAATGGACTTTTTAGTGAAACTCAATAGATAGCTTTATTTTCTCTTTGTTTACTAAAATATTGAATGCTTATGTCTTATAAATTTAGTAGGAAAGTATTCTAATGACTTGCTTATGACACCCCATAGAATATATTATGTTTAGTACCTTGGACACTGTAGCTTATTCACTTAAATCTCTGAAAAAATGTCTGTCTGGTATGCTCAGTCTGGTTAGCACAGTTAGTAAGGTGTTGGGTTTCCACTATCAAATTAAGACTGTCATTAGTTCGAATCCCATGTTATCATGTTTTTATTTTACTAGGGTGGTTTGTGGCTCTATAATATGAATGCCTATGTCTTTTAACAACAATAGTCAAGTCTTTCAATGGACTTTTTAGTGAAACCCAATAGATAACTTTATTTTCTCTTTGTTTACTCAAATATTGAATGCTTATGTCTTATAAATTTAGTAGGAACGTATTCTAATGACTTGCTTATGACACCCCATAGAATATATTATGTTTAGTACCTTGGACACTGTAGCTTATTCACTTAAATCTCTGATAAATTGTGTGTCTGTAATGCACAGTCTGGTTAGCACAGTCAGTAAGGTGTTGGGTTTGCACTATTAAATTAAGACTGTCATTGGTTCAAATCCCATGTTATCATGTTTCTATTTTACTAGTGTGGTTTGTGGCTCTATAATATGAATTCCTATGTCTTTTAACAACAATAGTCAAGTCTTTCAATGGACTTTTTAGTGAAACCCAATAGATAGCTTTATTTTCTCTTTGTTTACTCAAATATTGAATGCTTATGTCTTATAAATTTAGTAGGAAAGTATTCTGACTTGCTTATGACACCCCACAGAATATATTATGTTTAGTACCTCGGACACTGTAGCTTATTCACTTAAATCTCTGATAAATTGTGTGTCTGGTATGCACAGTCTGGTTAGCACAGTTAGTAAGGTGTTGGGTTTGCACTATCAAATTAAGACTGTCATTGGTTCGAATCACATGTTATCATGTTTTTATTTTACTAGTGTGGTTTGTGGCTCTATAATATGAATGCCTATATCTTTTAACAACAATAGTCATGTCTTCCAATGGACTTTTTAGTGAAACTCAATAGATAGCTTTATTTTCTCTTTGTTTACTAAAATATTGAATGCTTATGTCTTATAAATTTAGTAGGAACGTATTCTAATGACTTGCTTATGACACCCCATAGAATATATTATGTTTAGTACCTTGGACACTGTGGCTTATTCACTTAAATCTTTGAAAAAATGTGCGTATGGTATCCTCTGTCTTGTTAGCACAGTTAGTAAGGTGTTTGGTTTGCACTATCAAATTAAGACTGTCATTAGTTCAAATCCCATGTTATCATGTTTTTATTTTACTAGTGTGGTTTGTGGCTCTATAATATGAATGCCTATGTCTTTTAACAACAATAGTCAAGTCTTCCAATGGACTTTTTAGTGAAACCCAATAGATAGCTTTATTTTCTCTTTGTTTACTCAAATATTGAATGCTTATGTCTTATAAATTTAGTAGGAACGTATTCTAATGACTTGCTTATGACACCCCATAGAATATATTATGTTTAGTACCTTGGACACTGTAGCTTATTCACTTAAATCTCTGATAAATTGTGCGCCTGGACTGCACAGTCTGGTTAGCACAGTTAGTAAGGTGTTGGGTTTGCACTATCAAATTAAGACTGTCATTTGTTCAAATCCCATGTTATCATGTTTTTATTTTACTAGTGTAGTTTGTGGCTCTATAATATGAATGCCTATTTCTTTTAACAACAATAGTCAAGTCTTCCAATGGACTTTTTAGTGAAACCCAATAAATAGCTTTATTTTCTCTTTGTTTACTCAAATATTGAATGCTTATGTCTTATAAATTTAGTAGGAACGTATTCTAATGACTTGCTTATGACACCCCATAGAATATATTATGTTTAGTATCTTGGACACTGTAGCTTATTCACTTAAATCTCTGATAAATTGTGTGTCTGGAATGCACAGTCTGGTTAGCACAGGTAGTAAGGTGATGGGTTTGCACTATCAAATTAAGACTGTCATTGGTTCGAATCCCATGTTATCATGTTTTTATTTTACTAGTGTGGTGTGTGGCTCTATAATATGAATGCCTATGTCTTTTAACAACAATAGTCATGTCTTCCAATGGACTTTTTAGTGAAACTCAATAGATAGCTTTATTTTCTCTTTGTTTACTAAAATATTGAATGCTTATGTCTTATAAATTTAATAGGAAAGTATTCTAATGACTTGCTTATGACACCCCATAGAATATATTATGTTTAGTACATTGGACACTGTAGCTTATTCACTTAAATCTCTGAAAAAATGTGTATCTGGTATGCACAGTCAGGTTAGCACAGTTAGTAAGGTGTTTGGTTTGCACTAGCAAATTAAGACTGTCATTAGTTCAAATCCCATGTTATCATGTTTTTATTTTTATTTTACTAGTGTGGTTTGTGGCTCTATAATATGAATGCCTATGTCTTTTAACAACAATAGTCAAGTCTTTCAATGGACTTTTTAGTGAAACCCAATAGATAGCTTTATTTTCTCTTTGTTTACTCAAATATTGAATGCTTATGTCTTATAAATTTAGTAGGAAAGTATTCTAATGACTTGCTTATGACACCCCACAGAATATATTATGTTTAGTACCTCGGACACTGTAGCTTATTCACTTAAATCTCTGATAAATTGGGTGTATGGTATGCACAGTCTGGTTAGCACAGTTAGTAAGGTGTTGGGTTTGCACTATCAAATTAAGACTGTCATTGGTTCGAATCCCATGTTATCATGTTTTTATTTTACTAGTGTGGTTTGTGGCTCTATAATATGAATGCCTATGTCTTTTAACAACAATAGTCATGTCTTCCAATGGACTTTTTAGTGAAACTCAATAGATAGCTTTATTTTCTCTTTGTTTACTAAAATATTGAATGCTTATGTCTTATAAATTTAGTAGGAAAGTATTCTAATGACTTGCTTATGACACCCCATAGAATATATTATGTTTAGTACCTTGGACACTGTAGCTTATTCACTTAAATCTCTGAAAAAATGAGTGTCTGGTATGCACAGTCTGGTTAGCACAGTTAGTAAGGTGTTTGGTTTGCACTATCAAATTAAGACTGTCATTAGTTCAAATCCCAAGTTATCATGTTTTTATTTTACTAGTGTGGTTTGTGGCTCTATAATATGAATGCCTATGTCTTTTAACAACAATAGTCAAGTCTTTCAATGGACTTTTTAGTGAAACCCAATAGATAGCTTTATTTTCTCTTTGTTTACTCAAATATTGAATGCTTATGTCTTATAAATTTAGTAGGAAAGTATTCTAATGACTTGCTTATGACACCCCACAGAATATATTATGTTTAGTACCTCGGACACTGTAGCTTATTCACTTAAATCCCTGATAAATTGTGTGTATGGTATGCACAGTCTGGTTAGCACAGTTAGTAAGGTGTTGGGTTTGCACTATCAAATTAAGACTGTCATTGGTTCGAATCCCATGTTATCATGTTTTTATTTTACTAGTGTGGTTTGTGGCTCTATAATATGAATGCTTATGTCTTTTAACAACAATCGTCATGTCTTCCAATGGACTTTTTAGTGAAACTCAATAGATAGCTTTATTTTCTCTTTGTTTACTAAAATATTGAATGCTTATGTCTTATAAATTTAGTAGGAAAGTATTCTAATGACTTGCTTATGACACCCCATAGAATATATTATGTTTAGTACCTTGGACACTGTAGCTTATTCACTTAAATCTCTGAAAAAATGAGAGTCTGGTATGCACAGTCTGGTTAGCACAGTTAGTAAGGTGTTGGGTTTGCACTATCAAATTAAGACTGTCATTAGTTCAAATCCCATGTTATCATGTTTTTATTTTACTAGTGTGGTTTGTGGCTCTATAATATGAATGCCTATGTCTTTTAACAACAATAGTCAAGTCTTTCAATGGACTTTTTAGTGAAACCCAATAGATAACTTTATTTTCTCTTTGTTTACTCAAATATTGAATGCTTATGTCTTATAAATTTAGTAGGAACGTATTCTAATGACTTGCTTATGACACCCCATAGAATATATTATGTTTAGTACCTTGGACACTGTTGCTTATTCACTTAAATCTCTGAAAAAATGTGTGTCTGGTATGCTCAGTCTGGTTAGCACAGTTAGTAAGGTGTTGGGTTTCCACTATCAAATTAAGACTGTCATTAGTTCGAATCCCATGTTATCATGTTTTTATTTTACTAGTGTGGTTTGTGGCTCTATAATATGAATGCCTATGTCTTTTAACAACAATAGTCAAGTCTTTCAATGGACTTTTTAGTGAAACCCAATAGATAACTTTATTTTCTCTTTGTTTACTCAAATATTGAATGCTTATGTCTTATAAATTTAGTAGGAACGTATTCTAATGACTTGCTTATGACACCCCATAGAATATATTATGTTTAGTACCTTGGACACTGTAGCTTATTCACTTAAATCTCTGATAAATTGTGTGTCTGTAATGCACAGTCTGGTTAGCACAGTCAGTAAGGTGTTGGGTTTGCACTATTAAATTAAGACTGTCATTGGTTCAAATCCCATGTTATCATGTTTCTATTTTACTAGTGTGGTTTGTGGCTCTATAATATGAATTCCTATGTCTTTTAACAACAATAGTCAAGTCTTTCAATGGACTTTTTAGTGAAACCCAATAGATAGCTTTATTTTCTCTTTGTTTACTCAAATATTGAATGCTTATGTCTTATAAATTTAGTAGGAAAGTATTCTGACTTGCTTATGACACCCCACAGAATATATTATGTTTAGTACCTCGGACACTGTAGCTTATTCACTTAAATCTCTGATAAATTGTGTGTCTGGTATGCACAGTCTGGTTAGCACAGTTAGTAAGGTGTTGGGTTTGCACTATCAAATTAAGACTGTCATTGGTTCGAATCACATGTTATCATGTTTTTTATTTTACTAGTGTGGTTTGTGGCTCTATAATATGAATGCCTATATCTTTTAACAACAATAGTCATGTCTTCCAATGGACTTTTTAGTGAAACTCAATAGATAGCTTTATTTTCTCTTTGTTTACTAAAATATTGAATGCTTATGTCTTATAAATTTAGTAGGAAAGTATTCTAATGACTTGCTTATGACACCCCATAGAATATATTATGTTTAGTACCTTGGACACTGTGGCTTATTCACTTAAATCTTTGAAAAAATGTGCGTATGGTATTCTCAGTCTTGTTAGCACAGTTAGTAAGGTGTTTGGTTTTCACTATCAAATTAAGACTGTCATTAGTTCGAATCCCATGTTATCATGTTTTTATTTTACTAGTGTGGTTTGTGGCTCTATAATATGAATGCCTATGTCTTTTAACAACAATAGTCAAGTCTTCCAATGGACTTTTTAGTGAAACCCAATAGATAGCTTTATTTTCTCTTTGTTTACTCAAATATTGAATGCTTATGTCTTATAAATTTAGTAGGAACGTATTCTAATGACTTGCTTATGACACCCCATAGAATATATTATGTTTAGTACCTTGGACACTGTAGCTTATTCACTTAAATCTCTGATAAATTGTGCGCCTGGAATGCACAGTCTGGTTAGCACAGTTAGTAAGGTGTTGGGTTTGCACTATCAAATTAATACTGTCATTTGTTCAAATCCCATGTTATCATGTTTTTATTTTACTAGTGTGGTTTGTGGCTCTATAATATGAATGCCTATTTCTTTTAACAACAATAGTCAAGTCTTCCAATGGACTTTTTAGTGAAACCCAATAAATAGCTTTATTTTCTCTTTGTTTACTCAAATATTGAATGCTTATGTCTTATAAATTTAGTAGGAACGTATTCTAATGACTTGCTTATGACACCCCATAGAATATATTATGTTTAGTATCTTGGACACTGTAGCTTATTCACTTAAATCTCTGATAAATTGTGTGTCTGGAATGCACAGTCTGGTTAGCACAGGTAGTAAGGTGATGGGTTTGCACTATCAAATTAAGACTGTCATTGGTTCGAATCCCATGTTATCATGTTTTTATTTTACTAGTGTGGTGTGTGGCTCTATAATATGAATGCCTATGTCTTTTAACAACAATAGTCATGTCTTCCAATGGACTTTTTAGTGAAACTCAATAGATAGCTTTATTTTCTCTTTGTTTACTAAAATATTGAATGCTTATGTCTTATAAATTTAATAGGAAAGTATTCTAATGACTTGCTTATGACACCCCATAGAATATATTATGTTTAGTACATTGGACACTGTAGCTTATTCACTTAAATCTCTGAAAAAATGTGTGTCTGGTATGCACAGTCAGGTTAGCACAGTTAGTAAGGTGTTTGGTTTGCACTATCAAATTAAGACTGTCATTAGTTCAAATCCCATGTTATCATGTTTTTATTTTTATTTTACTAGTGTGGTTTGTGGCTCTATAATATGAATGCCTATGTCTTTTAACAACAATAGTCAAGTCTTTCAATGGACTTTTTAGTGAAACCCAATAGATAGCTTTATTTTCTCTTTGTTTACTCAAATATTGAATGCTTATGTCTTATAAATTTAGTAGGAAAGTATTCTAATGACTTGCTTATGACACCCCACAGAATATATTATGTTTAGTACCTCGGACACTGTAGCTTATTCACTTAAATCTCTGATAAATTGGGTGTATGGTACGCACAGTCTGGTTAGCACAGTTAGTAAGGTGTTGGGTTTGCACTATCAAATTAAGACTGTCATTGGTTCGAATCCCATGTTATCATGTTTTTATTTTACTAGTGTGGTTTGTGGCTCTATAATATGAATGCCTATGTCTTTTAACAACAATAGTCATGTCTTCCAATGGACTTTTTAGTGAAACTCAATAGATAGCTTTATTTTCTCTTTGTTTACTAAAATATTGAATGCTTATGTCTTATAAATTTAGTAGGAAAGTATTCTAATGACTTGCTTATGACACCCCATAGAATATATTATGTTTAGTACCTTGGACACTGTAGCTTATTCACTTAAATCTCTGTAAAAATGAGTGTCTGGTATGCACAGTCTGGTTAGCACAGTTAGTAAGGTGTTTGGTTTGCACTATCAAATTAAGACTGTCATTAGTTCAAATCCCATGTTATCATGTTTTTATTTTACTAGTGTGGTTTGTGGCTCTATAATATGAATGCCTATGTCTTTTAACAACAATAGTCAAGTCTTTCAATGGACTTTTTAGTGAAACCCAATAGATAACTTTATTTTCTCTTTGTTTACTCAAATATTGAATGCTTATGTCTTATAAATTTAGTAGGAACGTATTCTAATGACTTGCTTATGACACCCCATAGAATATATTATGTTTAGTACCTCGGACACTGTAGCTTATTCACTTAAATCTCTGAAAAAATGTGTGTCTGGTATGCTCAGTCTGGTTAGCACAGGTAGTAAGGTGTTGGGTTTGCACTATCAAATTAAGACTGTCATTGGTTCGAATCCCATGTTATCATGTTTTTATTTTACTAGTGTGGTTTGTGGCTCTATAATATGAATGCCTATGTCTTTTAACAACAATAGTCAAGTCTTCCAATGGACTTTTTAGTGAAACTCAATAGATAGCTTTATTTTCTCTTTGTTTACTAAAATATTGAACGCTTATGTCTTATAAATTTAGTAGGAAAGTATTCTAATGACTTGCTTATGACACCCCACAGAATATATTATGTTTAGTACCTCGGACACTGTAGCTTATTCACTTAAATCTCTGATAAATTGTGTGCATGGTATGCACAGTCTGGTTAGCACAGTCAGTAAGGTGTTGGGTTTGCACTATCAAATTTAGACAGTCATTGGCTCGAATCACATGTTATCATGTTTTTATTTTACTAGTGTGGTTTGTGGCTCTATAATATGAATGCCTATGTCTTTTAACAACAATAGTCAAGTCTTTCAATGGACTTTTTAGTGAAACCCAATAGATAGCTTTATTTTCTCTTTGTTTACTCAAATATTGAATGCTTATGTCTTATAAATTTAGTAGGAAAGTATTCTAATGACTTGCTTATGACTCCCCATAGAATATATTATGTTTAGTACCTCGGACACTGTAGCTTATTCACTTAAATCTCTGATAAATTGTGTGTATGGTATGCACAGTCTGGTTAGCACAGTTAGTAAGGTGTTGGGTTTGCACTATCAAATTAAGACTGTCATTGGTTCGAATCCCATGTTATCATGTTTTTATTTTACTAGTGTGGTTTGTGGCTCTATAATATGAATGCCTATGTCTTTTAACAACAATAGTCATGTCTTCCAATGGACTTTTTAGTGAAACTCAATAGATAGCTTTATTTTCTCTTTGTTTACTAAAATATTGAATGCTTATGTCTTATAAATTTAGTAGGAAAGTATTCTAATGACTTGCTTATGACACCCCATAGAATATATTATGTTTAGTACCTTGGACACTGTAGCTTATTCACTTAAATCTCTGAAAAAATGAGTGTCTGGTATGCACAGTCTGGTTAGCACAGTTAGTAAGGTGTTGGGTTTGCACTTTCAAATTAAGACTGTCATTAGTTCAAATCCCATGTTATCATGTTTTTATTTTACTAGTGTGGTTTGTGGCTCTATAATATGAATGCCTATGTCTTTTAACAACAATAGTCAAGTCTTTCAATGGACTTTTTAGTGAAACCCAATAGATAACTTTATTTTCTCTTTGTTTACTCAAATATTGAATGCTTATGTCTTATAAATTTAGTAGGAACGTATTCTAATGACTTGCTTATGACACCCCATAGAATATATTATGTTTAGTACCTTGGACACTGTTGCTTATTCACTTAAATCTCTGAAAAAATGTGTGTCTGGTATGCTCAGTCTGGTTAGCACAGTTAGTAAGGTGTTGGGTTTCCACTATCAAATTAAGACTGTCATTAGTTCGAATCCCATGTTATCATGTTTTTATTTTACTAGTGTGGTTTGTGGCTCTATAATATGAATGCCTATGTCTTTTAACAACAATAGTCAAGTCTTTCAATGGACTTTTTAGTGAAACCCAATAGATAACTTTATTTTCTCTTTGTTTACTCAAATATTGAATGCTTATGTCTTATAAATTTAGTAGGAACGTATTCTAATGACTTGCTTATGACACCCCATAGAATATATTATGTTTAGTACCTTGGACACTGTAGCTTATTCACTTAAATCTCTGATAAATTGTGTGTCTGTAATGCACAGTCTGGTTAGCACAGTCAGTAAGGTGTTGGGTTTGCACTATTAAATTAAGACTGTCATTGGTTCATATCCCATGTTATCATGTTTCTATTTTACTAGTGTGGTTTGTGGCTCTATAATATGAATTCCTATGTCTTTTAACAACAATAGTCAAGTCTTTCAATGGACTTTTTAGTGAAACCCAATAGATAGCTTTATTTTCTCTTTGTTTACTCAAATATTGAATGCTTATGTCTTATAAATTTAGTAGGAAAGTATTCTGACTTGCTTATGACACCCCACAGAATATATTATGTTTAGTACCTCGGACACTGTAGCTTATTCACTTAAATCTCTGATAAATTGTGTGTCTGGTATGCACAGTCTGGTTAGCACAGTTAGTAAGGTGTTGGGTTTGCACTATCAATTTAAGACTGTCATTGGTTCGAATCACATGTTGTCATGTTTTTATTTTACTAGTGTGGTTTGTGGCTCTATAATATGAATGCCTATATCTTTTAACAACAATAGTCATGTCTTCCAATGGACTTTTTAGTGAAACTCAATAGATAGCTTTATTTTCTCTTTGTTTACTAAAATATTGAATGCTTATGTCTTATAAATTTAGTAGGAAAGTATTCTAATGACTTGCTTATGACACCCCATAGAATATATTATGTTTAGTACCTTGGACACTGTGGCTTATTCACTTAAATCTTTGAAAAAATGTGCGTATGGTATGCTCAGTCTTTTTAGCACAGTTAGTAAGGTGTTTGGTTTGCACTATCAAATTAAGACTGTCATTAGTTCGAATCCCATGTTATCATGTTTTTATTTTACTAGTGTGGTTTGTGGCTCTATAATATGAATGCCTATGTCTTTTAACAACAATAGTCAAGTCTTCCAATGGACTTTTTAGTGAAACCCAATAGATAGCTTTATTTTCTCTTTGTTTACTCAAATATTGAATGCTTATGTCTTATAAATTTAGTAGGAACGTATTCTAATGACTTGCTTATGACACCCCATAGAATATATTATGTTTAGTACCTTGGACACTGTAGCTTATTCACTTAAATCTCTGATAAATCTCTGATAAATCTCTGGAATGCACAGTCTGGTTAGCACAGTTAGTAAGGTGTTGGGTTTGCACTATCAAATTAAGACTGTCATTTGTTCAAATCCCATGTTATCATGTTTTTATTTTACTAGTGTGGTTTGTGGCTCTATAATATGAATGCCTATGTCTTTTAACAACAATAGTCAAGTCTTCCAATGGACTTTTTAGTGAAACTCAATAGATAGCTTTATTTTCTCTTTGTTTACTAAAATATTGAACGCTTATGTCTTATAAATTTAGTAGGAAAGTATTCTAATGACTTGCTTATGACACCCCACAGAATATATTATGTTTAGTACCTCAGACACTGTAGCTTATTCACTTAAATCTCTGATAAATTGTGTGTATGGTATGCACAGTCTGGTTAGCACAGTCAGTAAGGTGTTGGGTTTGCACTATCAAATTAAGACTGTCATTGGTTCGAATCACATGTTATCATGTTTTTATTTTACTAGTGTGGTTTGTGGCTCTATAATATGAATGCCTATGTCTTTTAACAACAATAGTCAAGTCTTTCAATGGACTTTTTAGTGAAACCCAATAGATAACTTTATTTTCTCTTTGTTTACTCAAATATTGAATGCTTATGTCTTATAAATTTAGTAGGAACGTATTCTAATGACTTGCTTATGACACCCCATAGAATATATTATGTTTAGTACCTTGGACACTGTTGCTTATTCACTTAAATCTCTGAAAAAATGTGTGTCTGGTATGCTCAGTCTGGTTAGCACAGTTAGTAAGGTCTTGGGTTTCCACTATCAAATTAAGACTGTCATTAGTTCGAATCCCATGTTATCATGTTTTTATTTTACTAGTGTGGTTTGTGGCTCTATAATATGAATGCCTATGTCTTTTAACAACAATAGTCAAGTCTTTCAATGGACTTTTTAGTGGAACCCAATAGATAACTTTATTTTCTCTTTGTTTACTCAAATATTGAATGCTTATGTCTTATAAATTTAGTAGGAACGTATTCTAATGACTTGCTTATGACACCCCATAGAATATATTATGTTTAGTACCTTGGACACTGTAGCTTATTCACTTAAATCTCTGATAAATTGTGTGTCTGTAATGCACAGTCTGGTTAGCACAGTCAGTAAGGTGTTGGGTTTGCACTATTAAATTAAGACTGTCATTGGTTCAAATCCCATGTTATCATGTTTCTATTTTACTAGTGTGGTTTGTGGCTCTATAATATGAATTCCTATGTCTTTTAACAACAATAGTCAAGTCTTTCAATGGACTTTTTAGTGAAACCCAATAGATAGCTTTATTTTCTCTTTGTTTACTCAAATATTGAATGCTTATGTCTTATAAATTTAGTAGGAAAGTATTCTGACTTGCTTATGACACCCCACAGAATATATTATGTTTAGTACCTCGGACACTGTAGCTTATTCACTTAAATCTCTGATAAATTGTGTGTCTGGTATGCACAGTCTGGTTAGCACAGTTAGTAAGGTGTTGGGTTTGCACTATCAAATTAAGACTGTCATTGGTTCGAATCATATGTTATCATGTTTTTATTTTACTAGTGTGGTTTGTGGCTCTATAATATGAATGCCTATATCTTTTAACAACAATAGTCATGTCTTCCAATGGACTTTTTAGTGAAACTCAATAGATAGCTTTATTTTCTCTTTGTTTACTAAAATATTGAATGCTTATGTCTTATAAATTTAGTAGGAAAGTATTCTAATGACTTGCTTATGACACCCCATAGAATATATTATGTTTAGTACCTTGGACACTGTGGCTTATTCACTTAAATCTTTGAAAAAATGTGCGTATGGTATCCTCAGTCTTTTTAGCACAGTTAGTAAGGTGTTTGGTTTGCACTATCAAATTAAGACTGTCATTAGTTCGAATCCGATGTTATCATGTTTTTATTTTACTAGTGTGGTTTGTGGCTCTATAATATGAATGCCTATGTCTTTTAACAACAATAGTCAAGTCTTCCAATGGACTTTTTAGTGAAACCCAATAGATAGCTTTATTTTCTCTTTGTTTACTAAAATATTGAACGCTTATGTCTTATAAATTTAGTAGGAAAGTATTCTAATGACTTGCTTATGACACCCCACAGAATATATTATGTTTAGTACCTAGGACACTGTAGCTTATTCACTTAAATCTCTGATAAATTGTGTGTATGGTATGCACAGTCTGGTTAGCACAGTCAGTAAGGTGTTGGGTTTGCGCTATCAAATTAAGACTGTCATTGGTTCGAATCACATGTTATCATGTTTTTATTTTACTAGTGTGGTTTGTGGCTCTATAATATGAATGCCTATGTCTTTTAACAACAATAGTCTAGTCTTTCAATGGACTTTTTAGTGAAACCCAATAGATAGCTTTATTTTCTCTTTGTTTACTCAAATATTGAATGCTTATGTCTTATAAATTTAGTAGGAAAGTATTCTAATGACTTGCTTATGACACCCCACAGAATATATTATGTTTAGTACCTCGGACACTGTAGCTTATTCACTTAAATCTCTGATAAATTGTGTGTATGGTATGCACAGTCTGGTTAGCACAGTTAGTAAGGTGTTGGGTTTGCACTATCAAATTAAGACTGTCATTGGTTCGAATCCCATGTTATCATGTTTTTATTTTACTAGTGTGGTTTGTGGCTCTATAATATGAATGCCTATGTCTTTTAACAACAATAGTCATGTCTTCCAATGGACTTTTTAGTGAAACTCAATAGATAGCTTTATTTTCTCTTTGTTTACTAAAATATTGAATGCTTATGTCTTATAAATTTAGTAGGAAAGTATTCTAATGACTTGCTTATGACACCCCATAGAATATATTATGTTTAGTACCTTGGACACTGTAGCTTATTCACTTAAATCTCTGAAAAAATGAGTGTCTGGTATGCACAGTCTGGTTAGCACAGTTAGTAAGGTGTTGGGTTTGCACTATCAAATTAAGACTGTCATTAGTTCAAATCCCATGTTATCATGTTTTTATTTTACTAGTGTGGTTTGTGGCTCTATAATATGAATGCCTATGTCTTTTAACAACAATAGTCAAGTCTTTCAATGGACTTTTTAGTGAAACCCAATAGATAACTTTATTTTCTCTTTGTTTACTCAAATATTGAATGCTTATGTCTTATAAATTTAGTAGGAACGCATTCTAATGACTTGCTTATGACACCCCATAGAATATATTATGTTTAGTACCTTGGACACTGTTGCTTATTCACTTAAATCTCTGAAAAAATGTGTGTCTGGTATGCTCAGTCTGGTTAGCACAGTTAGTAAGGTGTTGGGTTTCCACTATCAAATTAAGACTGTCATTAGTTCGAATCCCATGTTATCATGTTTTTATTTTACTAGTGTGGTTTGTGGCTCTATAATATGAATGCCTATGTCTTTTAACAACAATAGTCAAGTCTTTCAATGGACTTTTTAGTGAAACCCAATAGATAACTTTATTTTCTCTTTGTTTACTCAAATATTGAATGCTTATGTCTTATAAATTTAGTAGGAACGTATTCTAATGACTTGCTTATGACACCCCATAGAATATATTATGTTTAGTACCTTGGACACTGTAGCTTATTCACTTAAATCTCTGATAAATTGTGTGTCTGTAATGCACAGTCTGGTTAGCACAGTCAGTAAGGTGTTGGGTTTGCACTATTAAATTAAGACTGTCATTGGTTCAAATCCCATGTTATCATGTTTCTATTTTACTAGTGTGGTTTGTGGCTCTATAATATGAATTCCTATGTCTTTTAACAACAATAGTCAAGTCTTTCAATGGACTTTTTAGTGAAACCCAATAGATAGCTTTATTTTCTCTTTGTTTACTCAAATATTGAATGCTTATGTCTTATAAATTTAGTAGGAAAGTATTCTGACTTGCTTATGACACCCCACAGAATATATTATGTTTAGTACCTCGGACACTGTAGCTTATTCACTTAAATCTCTGATAAATTGTGTGTCTGGTATGCACAGTCTGGTTAGCACAGTTAGTAAGGTGTTGGGTTTGCACTATCAAATTAAGACTGTCATTGGTTCGAATCACATGTTATCATGTTTTTATTTTACTAGTGTGGTTTGTGGCTCTATAATATGAATGCCTATGTCTTTTAACAACAATAGTCAAGTCTTTCAATGGACTTTTTAGTGAAACCCAATAGATAGCTTTATTTTATCTTTGTTTACTCAAATATTGAATGCTTATGTCTTATAAATTTAGTAGGAAAGTATTCTAATGACTTGCTTATGACACCCCACAGAATATATTATGTTTAGTACCTCGGACACTGTAGCTTATTCACTTAAATCTCTGATAAATTGTGTGTATGGTATGCACAGTCTGGTTAGCACAGTTAGTAAGGTGTTGGGTTTGCACTATCAAATTAAGACTGTCATTAGTTCGAATCCCATGTTATCATGTTTTTATTTTACTAGTGTGGTTTGTGGCTCTATAATATGAATGCCTATGTCTTTTAACAACAATAGTCATGTCTTCCAATGGACTTTTTAGTGAAACTCAATAGATAGCTTTATTTTCTCTTTGTTTACTAAAATATTGAATGCTTATGTCTTATAAATTTAGTAGGAAAGTATTCTAATGACTTGCTTATGACACCCCATAGAATATATTATGTTTAGTACCTTGGACACTGTAGCTTATTCACTTAAATCTCTGAAAAAATGAGTGTCTGGTATGCACAGTCTGGTTAGCACAGTTAGTAAGGTGTTGGGTTTGCACTATCAAATTAAGACTGTCATTAGTTCAAATCCCATGTTATCATGTTTTTATTTTACTAGTGTGGTTTGTGGCTCTATAATATGAATGCCTATGTCTTTTAACAACAATAGTCAAGTCTTTCAATGGACTTTTTAGTGAAACCCAATAGATAACTTTATTTTCTCTTTGTTTACTCAAATATTGAATGCTTATGTCTTATAAATTTAGTAGGAACGTATTCTAATGACTTGCTTATGACACCCCATAGAATATATTATGTTTAGTACCTTGGACACTGTAGCTTATTCACTTAAATCTCTGAAAAAATGTGTGTCTGGTATGCTCAGTCTGGTTAGCACAGTTAGTAAGGTGTTGGGTTTGCACTATCAAATTAAGACTGTCATTAGTTCAAATCCCATGTTATCATGTTTTTATTTTACTAGTGTGGTTTGTGGCTCTATAATATGAATGCCTATGTCTTTTAACAACAATAGTCAAGTCTTTCAATGGACTTTTTAGTGAAACCCAATAGATAACTTTATTTTCTCTTTGTTTACTCAAATATTGAATGCTTATGTCTTATAAATTTAGTAGGAACGTATTCTAATGACTTGCTTATGACACCCCATAGAATATATTATGTTTAGTACCTTGGACACTGTTGCTTATTCACTTAAATCTCTGAAAAAATGGGTGTCTGGTATGCTCAGTCTGGTTAGCACAGTTAGTAAGGTGTTGGGTTTCCACTATCAAATTAAGACGGTCATTAGTTTGAATCCCATGTTATCATGTTTTTATTTTACTAGTGTGGTTTGTGGCTCTATAATATGAATGCCTATGTCTTTTAACAACAATAGTCAAGTCTTTCAATGGACTTTTTAGTGAAACCCAATAGATAACTTTATTTTCTCTTTGTTTACTCAAATATTGAATGCTTATGTCTTATAAATTTAGTAGGAACGTATTCTAATGACTTGCTTATGACACCCCATAGAATATATTATGTTTAGTACCTTGGACACTGTAGCTTATTCACTTAAATCTCTGATAAATTGTGTGTCTGTAATGCACAGTCTGGTTAGCACAGTCAGTAAGGTGTTGGGTTTGCACTATTAAATTAAGACTGTCATTGGTTCAAATCCCATGTTATCATGTTTCTATTTTACTAGTGTGGTTTGTGGCTCTATAATATGAATTCCTATGTCTTTTAACAACAATAGTCAAGTCTTTCAATGGACTTTTTAGTGAAACCCAATAGCTAGCTTTATTTTCTCTTTGTTTACTCAAATATTGAATGCTTACGTCTTATAAATTTAGTAGGAAAGTATTCTGACTTGCTTATGACACCCCACAGAATATATTATGTTTAGTACCTCGGACACTGTAGCTTATTCACTTAAATCTCTGATAAATTGTGTGTCTGGTATGCACAGTCTGGTTAGCACAGTTAGTAAGGTGTTGGGTTTGCACTATCAAATTAAGACTGTCATTGGTTCGAATCACATGTTATCATGTTTTTATTTTACTAGTGTGGTTTGTGGCTCTATAATATGAATGCCTATATCTTTTAACAACAATAGTCATGTCTTCCAATGGACTTTTTAGTGAAACTCAATAGATAGCTTTATTTTCTCTTTGTTTACTAAAATATTGAATGCTTATGTCTTATAAATTTAGTAGGAAAGTATTCTGACTTGCTTATGACACCCCACAGCATATATTATGTTTAGTACCTCGGACACTGTAGCTTATTCACTTAAATCTCTGATAAATTGTGTGTCTGGTATGCACAGTCTGGTTAGCACAGTTAGTAAGGTGTTGGGTTTGCACTATCAAATTAAGACTGTCATTGGTTCGAATCACATGTTATCATGTTTTTATTTTACTAGTGTGGTTTGTGGCTCTATAATATGAATGCCTATATCTTTTAACAACAATAGTCAAGTCTTCCAATGGACTTTTTAGTGAAACTCAATAGATAGCTTTATTTTCTCTTTGTTTACTAAAATATTGAATGCTTATGTCTTATAAATTTAGTAGGAAAGTATTCTAATGACTTGCTTATGACACCCCATAGAATATATTATGTTTAGTACCTTGGACACTGTGGCTTATTCACTTAAATCTTTGAAAAAATGTGCGTATGGTATGCTCAGTCTTTTTAGCACAGTTAGTAAGGTGTTTGGTTTGCACTATCAAATTAAGACTGTCATTAGTTCGAATCCCATGTTATCATGTTTTTATTTTACTAGTGTGGTTTGTGGCTCTATAATATGAATGCCTATGTCTTTTAACAACAATAGTCAAGTCTTCCAATGGACTTTTTAGTGAAACCCAATAGATAGCTTTATTTTCTCTTTGTTTACTCAAATATTGAATGCTTATGTCTTATAAATTTAGTAGGAACGTATTCTAATGACTTGCTTATGACACCCCATAGAATATATTATGTTTAGTACCTTGGACACTGTAGCTTATTCACTTAAATCTCTGATAAATTGTGCATCTGGAATGCACAGTCTGGTTAGCACAGTTAGTAAGGTGTTGGGTTTGCACTATCAAATTAAGACTGTCATTGGTTCGAATCCCATGTTATCATGTTTTTATTTTACTAGTGTGGTTTGTGGCTCTATAATATGAATGCCTATGTCTTTTAACAACAATAGTCATGTCTTCCAATGGACTTTTTAGTGAAACTCAATAGATAGCTTTATTTTCTCTTTGTTTACTAAAATATTGAATGCTTATGTCTTATAAATTTAGTAGGAAAGTATTCTAATGACTTGCTTATGACACCCCATAGAATATATTATGTTTAGTACCTTGGACACTGTAGCTTATTCACTTAAATCTCTGAAAAAATGAGTGTCTGGTATGCACAGTCTGGTTAGCACAGTTAGTAAGGTGTTGGGTTTGCACTATCAAATTAAGACTGTCATTAGTTCAAATCCCATGTTATCATGTTTTTATTTTACTAGTGTGGTTTGTGGCTCTATAATATGAATTCCTATGTCTTTTAACAACAATAGTCAAGTCTTTCAATGGACTTTTTAGTGAAACCCAATAGATAGCTTTATTTTCTCTTTGTTTACTCAAATATTGAATGCTTATGTCTTATAAATTTAGTAGGAAAGTATTCTGACTTGCTTATGACACCCCACAGAATATATTATGTTTAGTACCTCGGACACTGTAGCTTATTCACTTAAATCTCTGATAAATTGTGTGTCTGGTATGCACAGTCTGGTTAGCACAGTTAGTAAGGTGTTGGGTTTGCACTATCAAATTAAGACTGTCATTGGTTCGAATCACATGTTATCATGTTTTTATTTTACTAGTGTGGTTTGTGGCTCTATAATATGAATGCCTATATCTTTTAACAACAATAGTCATGTCTTCCAATGGACTTTTTAGTGAAACTCAATAGATAGCTTTATTTTCTCTTTGTTTACTAAAATATTGAATGCTTATGTCTTATAAATTTAGTAGGAAAGTATTCTAATGACTTGCTTATGACACCCCATAGAATATATTATGTTTAGTACCTTGGACACTGTGGCTTATTCACTTAAATCTTTGAAAAAATGTGCGTATGGTATGCTCAGTCTTTTTAGCACAGTTAGTAAGGTGTTGGGTTTGCACTATCAAATTAAGACTGTCATTTGTTCAAATCCCATGTTATCATGTTTTTATTTTACTAGTGTGGTTTGTGGCTCTATAATATGAATGCCTATTTCTTTTAACAACAATAGTCAAGTCTTCCAATGGACTTTTTAGTGAAACCCAATAAATAGCTTTATTTTCTCTTTGTTTACTCAAATATTGAATGCTTATGTCTTATAAATTTAGTAGGAACGTATTCTAATGACTTGCTTATGACACCCCATAGAATATATTATGTTTAGTATCTTGGACACTGTAGCTTATTCACTTAAATCTCTGATAAATTGTGTGTCTGGAATGCACAGTCTGGTTAGCACAGGTAGTAAGGTGATGGGTTTGCACTATCAAATTAAGACTGTCATTGGTTCGAATCCCATGTTATCATGTTTTTATTTTACTAGTGTGGTGTGTGGCTCTATAATATGAATGCCTATGTCTTTTAACAACAATAGTCATGTCTTCCAATGGACTTTTTAGTGAAACTCAATAGATAGCTTTATTTTCTCTTTGTTTACTAAAATATTGAATGCTTATGTCTTATAAATTTAGTAGGAAAGTATTCTAATGACTTGCTTATGACACCCTATAGAATATATTATATTTAGTACCTTGGACACTGTAGCTTATTCACTTAAATCTCTGAAAAAATGTGTGTCTGGTATGCACAGTCTGGTTAGCACAGTTAGTAAGGTGTTTGGTTTGCACTATCAAATTAAGACTGTCATTAGTTCAAATCCCATGTTATCATGTTTTTATTTTACTAGTGTGGTTTGTGGCTCTATAATATGAATGCCTATGTCTTTTAACAACAATAGTCAAGTCTTCCAATGGACTTTTTAGTGAAACCCAATAGATAGCTTTATTTTCTCTTTGTTTACTCAAATATTGAATGCTTATGTCTTATAAATTTAGTAGGAAAGTATTCTAATGACTTGCTTATGACACCCCACAGAATATATTATGTTTAGTACCTCGGACACTGTAGCTTATTCACTTAAATCTCTGATAAATTGTGTGCCTGGTATGCACAGTCTGGTTAGCACAGTTAGTAAGGTGTTGGGTTTGCACTATCAAATTAAGACTGTCATTAGTTCGAATCCCATGTTATCATGTTTTTATTTTACTAGTGTGGTTTGTGGCTCTATAATATGAATGCCTATGTCTTTTAACAACAATAGTCAAGTCTTCCAATGGACTTTTTAGTGAAACCCAATAGATAGCTTTATTTTCTCTTTGTTTACTCAAATATTGAATGCTTATGTCTTATAAATTTAGTAGGAAAGTATTCTAATGACTTGCTTATGACACCCCACAGAATATATTATGTTTAGTACCTTGGACACTGTAGCTTATTCACTTAAATCTCTGATAAATTGTGTGTCTGGTATGCACAGTCTGGTTAGCACAGTTGGTAAGGTGTTGGGTTTGCACTATCAAATTAAGACTGTCATTGGTTTGAATCACATGTTATCATGTTTTTATTTTACTAGTGTGGTTTGTGGCTCTATAATATGAATGCCTATATCTTTTAACAACAATAGTCATGTCTTCCAATGGACTTTTTAGTGAAACTCAATAGATAGCTTTATTTTCTCTTTGTTTACTCAAATATTGAATGCTTATGTCTTATAAATTTAGTAGGAACGTATTCTAATGACTTGCTTATGACACCCCATAGAATATATTATGTTTAGTACCTTGGACACTGTAGCTTATTCACTTAAATCTCTGATAAATTGTGCGCCTGGAAAGCACAGTCTGGTTAGCACAGGTAGTAAGGTGTTGGGTTTGCACTATCAAATTAAGACTGTCATTGGTTCAAATCCCATGTTATCATGTTTTTATTTTACTAGTGTGGTTTGTGGCTCTATAATATGAATGCCTATGTCTTTTAACAACAATAGTCAAGTCTTCCAATGGACTTTTTAGTGAAACTCAATAGATAGCTTTATTTTCTCTTTGTTTACTAAAATATTGAATGCTTATGTCTTATAAATTTAGTAGGAAAGTATTCTAATGACTTGCTTATGACACCCCATAGAATATATTATGTTTAGTACCTTGGACACTGTAGCTTATTCACTTAAATCTCTGAAAAAATGGGTTTCTGGTATGCACAGTCTGGTTAGCACAGTCAGTAAGGTGTTGGGTTTGCACTATGAAATTAAGACTGTCATTGACTCGAATCCCATGTTATCATGTTTCTATTTTACTAGTGTGGTTTGTGGCTCTATAATATTAATTCCTATGTCTTTTAACAACAATAGTCAAGTCTTCCAATGGACTTTTTAGTGAATCCCAATAGATAGCTTTATTTTCTCTTTGTTTACTCAAATATTGAATGCTTATGTCTTATAAATTTAGTAGGAAAGTATTCTAATGACTTGCTTATGACACCCCACAGAATATATTATGTTTAGTACCTCGGACACTGTAGCTTATTCACTTAAATCTCTGATAAATTGTTTGTCTGGTATGCACAGTCTGGTTAGCACAGTTAGTAAGTTGTTGGGTTTGTACTATCAAATTAAGACTGTCATTGGTTTGAAACACATGTTATCATGTTTTTATTTTACTAGTGTGGTTTGTGGCTCTATAATATGAATGCCTATATCTTTTAACAACAATAGTCATGTCTTCCAATGGACTTTTTAGTGAAACTCAATAGATAGCTTTATTTTCTCTTTGTTTACTAAAATATTGAATGCTTATGTCTTATAAATTTAGTAGGAAAGTATTCTAATGACTTGCTTATGACACCCCACAGAATATATTATGTTTAGTACCTCGGACACTGTAGCTTATTCACTTAAATCTCTGATAAATTGTGTGTCTGGTATGCACAGTCTGGTTAGCACAGTTAGTAAGGTGTTGGGTTTGCACTATCAAATTAAGACTGTCATTAGTTCAAATCCCATGTTATCATGTTTTTATTTTACTAGTGTGGTTTGTGGCTCTATAATATGAATGCCTATGTCTTTTAACAACAATAGTCAAGTCTTTCAATGGACTTTTTAGTGAAACCCAATAGATAACTTTATTTTCTCTTTGTTTACTCAAATATTGAATGCTTATGTCTTATAAATTTAGTAGGAAAGTATTCTAATGACTTGCTTATGACACCCCACAGAATATATTATGTTTAGTACCTCGGACACTGTAGCTTATTCACTTAAATCTCTGATAAATTGTTTGTCTGGTATGCACAGTCTGGTTAGCACAGTTAGTAAGTTGTTGGGTTTGTACTATCAAATTAAGACTGTCATTGGTTTGAAACACATGTTATCATGTTTTTATTTTACTAGTGTGGTTTGTGGCTCTATAATATGAATGCCTATATCTTTTAACAACAATAGTCATGTCTTCCAATGGACTTTTTAGTGAAACTCAATAGATAGCTTTATTTTCTCTTTGTTTACTAAAATATTGAATGCTTATGTCTTATAAATTTAGTAGGAACGTATTCTAATGACTTGCTTATGACACCCCATAGAATATATTATGTTTAGTACCTTGGACACTGTAGCTTATTCACTTAAATCTCTGATAAATTGTGCGCCTGGAAAGCACAGTCTGGTTAGCACAGGTAGTAAGGTGTTTGGTTTGCACTATCAAATTAAGACTGTCATTAGTTCAAATCCCATGTTATCATGTTTTTATTTTACTAGTGTGGTTTGTGGCTCTATAATATGAATGCCTATGTCTTTTAACAACAATAGTCAAGTCTTTCAATGGACTTTTTAGTGAAACCCAATAGATAACTTTATTTTCTCTTTGTTTACTCAAATATTGAATGCTTATGTCTTATAAATTTAGTAGGAACGTATTCTAATGACTTGCTTATGACACCCCATAGAATATATTATGTTTAGTACCTTGGACACTGTAGCTTATTCACTTAAATCTCTGATAAATTGTGTGTCTGCAATGCACAGTCTGGTTAGCACAGTCAGTAAGGTGTTGGGTTTGCACTATGAAATTAAGACTGTCATTGACTCGAATCCCATGTTATCATGTTTCTATTTTACTAGTGTGGTTTGTGGCTCTATAATATTAATTCCTATGTCTTTTAACAACAATAGTCAAGTCTTCCAATGGACTTTTTAGTGAATCCCAATAGATAGCTTTATTTTCTCTTTGTTTACTCAAATATTGAATGCTTATGTCTTATAAATTTAGTAGGAAAGTATTCTAATGACTTGCTTATGACACCCCACAGAATATATTATGTTTAGTACCTCGGACACTGTAGCTTATTCACTTAAATCTCTGATAAATTGTTTGTCTGGTATGCACAGTCTGGTTAGCACAGTTAGTAAGTTGTTGGGTTTGTACTATCAAATTAAGACTGTCATTGGTTTGAAACACATGTTATCATGTTTTTATTTTACTAGTGTGGTTTGTGGCTCTATAATATGAATGCCTATATCTTTTAACAACAATAGTCATGTCTTCCAATGGACTTTTTAGTGAAACTCAATAGATAGCTTTATTTTCTCTTTGTTTACTAAAATATTGAATGCTTATGTCTTATAAATTTAGTAGGAAAGTATTCTAATGACTTGCTTATGACACCCCACAGAATATATTATGTTTAGTACCTCGGACACTGTAGCTTATTCACTTAAATCTCTGATAAATTGTGTGTCTGGTATGCACAGTCTGGTTAGCACCGTTAGTAAGGTGTTGGGTTTGCACTATCAAATTAAGACTGTCATTAGTTCGAATCCCATGTTATCATGTTTTTATTTTACTAGTGTGGTTTGTGGCTCTATAATATGAATGCCTATGTCTTTTAACAACAATAGTCAAGTCTTCCAATGGACTTTTTAGTGAAACCCAATAGATAGCTTTATTTTCTCTTTGTTTACTCAAATATTGAATGCTTATGTCTTATAAATTTAGTAGGAAAGTATTCTAATGACTTGCTTATGACACCCCACAGAATATATTATGTTTAGTACCTCGGACACTGTAGCTTATTCACTTAAATCTCTGATAAATTGTGTGTCTGGTATGCACAGTCTGGTTAGCACAGTTGGTAAGGTGTTGGGTTTGCACTATCAAATTAAGACTGTCATTGGTTCGAATCACATGTTATCATGTTTTTATTTTACTAGTGTGGTTTGTGGCTCTATACTATGAATGCCTATATCTTTTAACAACAATAGTCATGTCTTCCAATGGACTTTTTAGTGAAACTCAATAGATAGCTTTATTTTCTCTTTGTTTACTCAAATATTGAATGCTTATGTCTTATAAATTTAGTAGGAACGTATTCTAATGACTTGCTTATGACACCCCATAGAATATATTATGTTTAGTACCTTGGACACTGTAGCTTATTCACTTAAATCTCTGATAAATTGTGCGCCTGGAAAGCACAGTCTGGTTAGCACAGGTAGTAAGGTGTTGGGTTTGCACTATCAAATTAAGACTGTCATTGGTTCAAATCCCATGTTATCATGTTTTTATTTTACTAGTGTGGTTTGTGGCTCTATAATATGAATGCCTATGTCTTTTAACAACAATAGTCAAGTCTTCCAATGGACTTTTTAGTGAAACTCAATAGATAGCTTTATTTTCTCTTTGTTTACTAAAATATTGAATGCTTATGTCTTATAAATTTAGTAGGAAAGTATTCTAATGACTTGCTTATGACACCCCATAGAATATATTATGTTTAGTACCTTGGACACTGTAGCTTATTCACTTAAATCTCTGAAAAAATGTGTTTCAGGTATGCACAGTCTGGTTAGCACAGTTAGTAAGGTGTTTGGTTTGCACTATCAAATTAAGACTGTCATTAGTTCAAATCCCATGTTATCATGTTTTTATTTTACTAGTGTGGTTTGTGGCTCTATAATATGAATGCCTATGTCTTTTAACAACAATAGTCAAGTCTTTCAATGGACTTTTTAGTGAAACCCAATAGATAACTTTATTTTCTCTTTGTTTACTCAAATATTGAATGCTTATGTCTTATAAATTTAGTAGGAACGTATTCTAATGACTTGCTTATGACACCCCATAGAATATATTATGTTTAGTACCTTGGACACTGTAGCTTATTCACTTAAATCTCTGAAAAAATGTGTTTCTGGTATGCACAGTCTGGTTAGCACAGTTAGTAAGGTGTTTGGTTTGCACTATCAAATTAAGACTGTCATTGGTTCAAATCCCATGTTATCATGTTTTTATTTTACTAGTGTGGTTTGTGGCTCTATAATATGAATGCCTATGTCTTTTAACAACAATAGTCAAGTCTTTCAATGGACTTTTTAGTGAAACCCAATAGATAACTTTATTTTCTCTTTGTTTACTCAAATATTGAATGCTTATGTCTTATAAATTTAGTAGGAACGTATTCTAATGACTTGCTTATGACACCCCATAGAATATATTATGTTTAGTACCTTGGACACTGTAGCTTATTCACTTAAATCTCTGATAAATTGTGTGTCTGCAATGCACAGTCTGGTTAGCACAGTCAGTAAGGTGTTGGGTTTGCACTATGAAATTAAGACTGTCATTGGTTCGAATCCCATGTTATCATGTTTCTATTTTACTAGTGTGGTTTGTGGCTCTATAATATTAATTCCTATGTCTTTTAACAACAATAGTCAAGTCTTCCAATGGACTTTTTAGTGAATCCCAATAGATAGCTTTATTTTCTCTTTGTTTACTCAAATATTGAATGCTTATGTCTTATAAATTTAGTAGGAAAGTATTCTAATGACTTGCTTATGACACCCCACAGAATATATTATGTTTAGTACCTCGGACACTGTAGCTTATTCACTTAAATCTCTGATAAATTGTTTGTCTGGTATGCACAGTCTGGTTAGCACAGTTAGTAAGTTGTTGGGTTTGTACTATCAAATTAAGACTGTCATTGGTTTGAAACACATGTTATCATGTTTTTATTTTACTAGTGTGGTTTGTGGCTCTATAATATGAATGCCTATATCTTTTAACAACAATAGTCATGTCTTCCAATGGACTTTTTAGTGAAACTCAATAGATAGCTTTATTTTCTCTTTGTTTACTAAAATATTGAATGCTTATGTCTTATAAATTTAGTAGGAAAGTATTCTAATGACTTGCTTATGACACCCCATAGAATATATTATGTTTAGTACCTTGGACACTGTAGCTTATTCACTTAAATCTCTGAAAAAATGTGTGTCTGGTATGCTCAGTCGGGTTAGCACAGTTAGTAAGGTGTTGGGTTTGCAAAATGAAATTAAGACTGTCATTGGTTCAAATCCCATGTTATCATGTTTTTATTTTACTAGTGTGGTTTGTGGCTCTATAATATGAATGCCTATGTCTTTTAACAACAATAGTCAAGTCTTCCATTGGACTTTTTAGTGAAACCCAATAAATAGCTTTATTTTCTCTTTGTTTACTCAAATATTGAATGCTTATGTCTTATAAATTTAGTAGGAACGTATTCTAATGACTTGCTTATGACACCCCATAGAATATATTATGTTTAGTACCTTGGACACTGTAGCTTATTCACTTATATCTCTGATAAATTGTGCGCCTGGAATGCACAGTCTGGTTAGCACAGGTAGTAAGGTGTTGGGTTTGCACTATCAAATTAAGACTGTCATTGGTTCGAATCCCATGTTATCATGTTTTTATTTTACTAGTGTGGTTTGTGGCTCTATAATATGAATGCCTATGTCTTTTAACAACAATAGTCAAGTCTTCCAATGGACTTTTTAGTGAAACTCAATAGATAGCTTTATTTTCTCTTTGTTTACTAAAATATTGAATGCTTATGTCTTATAAATTTAGTAGGAAAGTATTCTAATGACTTGCTTATGACACCCCATAAAATATATTATGTTTAGTACCTTGGACACTGTAGCTTATTCACTTAAATCTCTGAAAAAATGTGTGTCTGGTATGCACAGTCTGGTTAGCACAGTTAGTAAGGTGTTTGGTTTGCACTATTAAATTAAGACTGTCATTAGCTCAAATCCCATGTTATCATGTTTTTATTTTACTAGTGTGGTTTGTGGCTCTATAATATGAATGCCTATGTCTTTTAACAACAATAGTCAAGTCTTCCAATGGACTTTTTAGTGAAACTCAATAGATAGCTTTATTTTCTCTTTGTTTACTCAAATATTGAATGCTTATGTCTTATAAATTTAGTAGGAACGTATTCTAATGACTTGCTTATGACAGCCCATAGAATATATTATGTTTAGTACCTTGGACACTGTAGCTTATTCACTTAAATCTCTGATAAATTGTGTGTCTGCAATGCACAGTCTGGTTAGCACAGTCAGTAAGGTGTTGGGTTTGCACTATGAAATTAAGACTGTCATTGGTTCGAATCCCATGTTATCATGTTTCTATTTTACTAGTGTGGTTTGTGGCTCTATAATATTAATTCCTATGTCTTTTAACAACAATAGTCAAGTCTTCCAATGGACTTTTTAGTGAATCCCAATAGATAGCTTTATTTTCTCTTTGTTTACTCAAATATTGAATGCTTATGTCTTATAAATTTAGTAGGAAAGTATTCTAATGACTTGCTTATGACACCCCACAGAATATATGTTTAGTACCTCGGACACTGTAGCTTATTCACTTAAATCTCTGATAAATTGTTTGTCTGGTATGCACAGTCTGGTTAGCACAGTTAGTAAGGTGTTGGGTTTGCACTATCAAATTAAGACTGTCATTGGTTCGAAACACATGTTATCATGTTTTTATTTTACTAGTGTGGTTTGTGGCTCTATAATATGAATGCCTATATCTTTTAACAACAATAGTCATGTCTTCCAATGGACTTTTTAGTGAAACTCAATAGATAGCTTTATTTTCTCTTTGTTTACCAAAATATTGAATGCTTATGTCTTATAAATTTAGTAGGAAAGTATTCTAATGACTTGCTTATGACACCCCATAGAATATATTATGTTTAGTACCTTGGACACTGTAGCTTATTCACTTAAATCTCTGAAAAAATGTGTGTCTGGTATGCTCCGTCTGGTTAGCACAGTTAGTAAGGTGTTGGGTTTGCAAAATGAAATTAAGACTGTCATTGGTTCGAATCCCATGTTATCATGTTTTTATTTTACTAGTGTGGTTTGTGGCTCTATAATATGAATGCCTATGTCTTTTAACAACAATAGTCAAGTCTTCCAATGGACTTTTTAGTGAAACCCAATAAATAGCTTTATTTTCTCTTTGTTTACTCAAATATTGAATGCTTATGTCTTATAAATTTAGTAGGAACGTATTCTAATGACTTGCTTATGACACCCCATAGAATATATTATGTTTAGTACCTTGGACACTGTAGCTTATTCACTTAAATCTCTGATAAATTGAGCGTCTGGAATGCACAGTCTGGTTAGCACAGGTAGTAAGGTTTTGGGTTTGCACTATCAAATTAAGACTGTCATTGGTTCGAATCCCATGTTATCATGTTTTTATTTTACTAGTGTGGTTTGTGGCTCTATAATATGAATGCCTATGTCTTTTAACAACAATAGTCATGTCTTCCAATGGACTTTTAGTGAAACTCAATAGATAGCTTTATTTTCTCTTTGTTTACTAAAATATTGAATGCTTATGTCTTATAAATTTAGTAGGAAAGTATTCTAATGACTTGCTTATGACACCCCATAGAATATATTATGTTTAGTACATTGGACACTGTAGCTTATTCACTTAAATCTCTGAAAAAATGTGTGTCTGGTATGCACAGTCAGGTTAGCACAGTTAGTAAGGTGTTTGGTTTGCACTGTCAAATTAAGACTGTCATTAGTTCAAATCCCATGTTATCATGTTTTTATTTTTATTTTACTAGTGTGGTTTGTGGCTCTATAATATGAATGCCTATGTCTTTTAACAACAATAGTCAAGTCGTTCAATGGACTTTTTAGTGAAACCCAATAGATAGCTTTATTTTCTCTTTGTTTACTCAAATATTGAATGCTTATGTCTTATAAATTTAGTAGGAAAGTATTCTAATGACTTGCTTATGACACCCCACAGAATATATTATGTTTAGTACCTCGGACACTGTAGCTTATTCACTTAAATCTCTGATAAATTGTGTGTATGGTATGCACAGTCTGGTTAGCACAGTTAGTAAGGTGTTGGGTTTGCACTATCAAATTAAGACTGTCATTGGTTCGAATCCCATGTTATCATGTTTTTATTTTACTAGTGTGGTTTGTGGCTCTATAATATGAATGCCTATGTCTTTTAACAACAATAGTCATGTCTTCCAATGGACTTTTTAGTGAAACTCAATAGATAGCTTTATTTTCTCTTTGTTTACTAAAATATTGAATGCTTATGTCTTATAAATTTAGTAGGAAAGTATTCTAATGACTTGCTTATGACACCCCATAGAATATATTCTGTTTAGTACCTTGGACACTGTAGCTTATTCACTTAAATCTCTGAAAAAATGAGTGTCTGGTATGCACAGTCTGGTTAGCACAGTTAATAAGGTGTTTGGTTTGCACTATCAAATTAAGACTGTCATTAGTTCAAATCCCATGTTATCCTGTTTTTATTTTACTAGTGTGGTTTGTGGCTCTATAATATGAATGCCTATGTCTTTTAACAACAATAGTCAAGTCTTTCAATGGACTTTTTAGTGAAACCCAATAGATAACTTTATTTTCTCTTTGTTTACTCAAATATTGAATGCTTATGTCTTATAAATTTAGTAGGAACGTATTCTAATGACTTGCTTATGACACCCCATAGAATATATTATGTTTAGTACCTTGGACACTGTAGCTTATTCACTTAAATCTCTGAAAAAATGTGTGTCTGGTATGCTCAGTCTGGTTAGCACAGGTAGTAAGGTGTTGGGTTTGCACTATCAAATTAAGACTGTCATTGGTTCGAATCCCATGTTATCATTTTTTTATTTTACTAGTGTGGTTTGTGGCTCTATAATATGAATGCCTATGTCTTTTAACAACAATAGTCAAGTCTTCCAATGGACTTTTTAGTGAAACTCAATAGATAGCTTTATTTTCTCTTTGTTTACTAAAATATTGAACGCTTATGTCTTATAAATTTAGTAGGAAAGTATTCTAATGACTTGCTTATGACACCCCACAGAATATATTATGTTTAGTACCTCGGACACTGTAGCTTATTCACTTAAATCTCTGATAAATTGTGTGTATGGTATGCACAGTCTGGTTAGCACAGTCAGTAAGGTGTTGGGTTTGCACTATCAAATTAAGACTGTCATTGGTTCCAATCACATGTTATCATGTTTTTATTTTACTAGTGTGGTTTGTGGCTCTATAATATGAATGCCTATGTCTTTTAACAACAATAGTCAAGTCTTTCAATGGACTTTTTAGTGAAACCCAATAGATAGCTTTATTTCCTCTTTGTTTACTCAAATATTGAATGCTTATGTCTTATAAATTTAGTAGGAAAGTATTCTAATGACTTGCTTATGACACCCCACAGAATATATTATGTTTAGTACCTCGGACACTGTAGCTTATTCACTTAAATCTCTGATAAATTGTGTGTATGGTATGCACAGTCTGGTTAGCACAGTTAGTAAGGTGTTGGGTTTGCACTATCAAATTAAGACTGTCATTGGTTCGAATCCCATGTTATCATGTTTTTATTTTACTAGTGTGGTTTGTGGCTCTATAATATGAATGCCTATGTCTTTTAACAACAATAGTCATGTCTTCCAATGGACTTTTTAGTGAAACTCAATAGATAGCTTTATTTTCTCTTTGTTTACTAAAATATTGAATGCTTATGTCTTATAAATTTAGTAGGAAAGTATTCTAATGACTTGCTTATGACACCCCATAGAATATATTCTGTTTAGTACCTTGGACACTGTAGCTTATTCACTTAAATCTCTGAAAAAATGAGTGTCTGGTATGCACAGTCTGGTTAGCACAGTTAGTAAGGTGTTTGGTTTGCACTATCAAATTAAGACTGTCATTAGTTCAAATCTCATGTTATCATGTTTTTATTTTACTAGTGTGGTTTGTGGCTCTATAATATGAATGCCTATGTCTTTTAACAACAATAGTCAAGTCTTTCAATGGACTTTTTAGTGAAACCCAATAGATAACTTTATTTTCTCTTTGTTTACTCAAATATTGAATGCTTATGTCTTATAAATTTAGTAGGAACGTATTCTAATGACTTGCTTATGACACCCCATAGAATATATTATGTTTAGTACCTTGGACACTGTAGCTTATTCACTTAAATCTCTGAAAAAATGTGTGTCTGGTATGCTCAGTCTGGTTAGCACAGGTAGTAAGGTGTTGGGTTTGCACTATCAAATTAAGACTGTCATTGGTTCGAATCCCATGTTATCATGTTTTTATTTTACTAGTGTGGTTTGTGGCTCTATAATATGAATGCCTATGTCTTTTAACAACAATAGTCAAGTCTTCCAATGGACTTTTTAGTGAAACTCAATAGATAGCTTTATTTTCTCTTTGTTTACTAAAATATTGAACGCTTATGTCTTATAAATTTAGTAGGAAAGTATTCTAATGACTTGCTTATGACACCCCACAGAATATATTATGTTTAGTACCTCGGACACTGTAGCTTATTCACTTAAATCTCTGATAAATTGTGTGTATGGTATGCACAGTCTGGTTAGCACAGTCAGTAAGGTGTTGGGTTTGCACTATCAAATTAAGACTGTCATTGGTTCGAATCACATGTTATCATGTTTTTATTTTACTAGTGTGGTTTGTGGCTCTATAATATGAATGCCTATGTCTTTTAACAACAATAGTCAAGTCGTTCAATGGACTTTTTAGTGAAACCCAATAGATAGCTTTATTTTCTCTTTGTTTACTCAAATATTGAATGCTTATGTCTTATAAATTTAGTAGGAAAGTATTCTAATGACTTGCTTATGACACCCCACAGAATATATTATGTTTAGTACCTCGGACACTGTAGCTTATTCACTTAAATCTCTGATAAATTGTGTGTATGGTATGCTCAGTCTGGTTAGCACAGTTAGTAAGGTGTTGGGTTTGCACTATCAAATTAAGACTGTCATTGGTTCGAATCCCATGTTATCATGTTTTTATTTTACTAGTGTGGTTTGTGGCTCTATAATATGAATGCCTATGTCTTTTAACAACAATAGTCAAGTCTTCCAATGGACTTTTTAGTGAAACTCAATAGATAGCTTTATTTTCTCTTTGTTTACTAAAATATTGAACGCTTATGTCTTATAAATTTAGTAGGAAAGTATTCTAATGACTTGCTTATGACACCCCACAGAATATATTATGTTTAGTACCTCGGACACTGTAGCTTATTCACTTAAATCTCTGATAAATTGTGTGTATGGTATGCACAGTCTGGTTAGCACAGTCAGTAAGGTGTTGGGTTTGCACTATCAAATTAAGACTGTCATTGGTTCCAATCACATGTTATCATGTTTTTATTTTACTAGTGTGGTTTGTGGCTCTATAATATGAATGCCTATGTCTTTTAACAACAATAGTCAAGTCTTTCAATGGACTTTTTAGTGAAACCCAATAGATAGCTTTATTTTCTCTTTGTTTACTAAAATATTGAATGCTTATGTCTTATAAATTTAGTAGGAAAGTATTCTAATGACTTGCTTATGACACCCCATAGAATATATTCTGTTTAGTACCTTGGACACTGTAGCTTATTCACTTAAATCTCTGAAAAAATGAGTGTCTGGTATGCACAGTCTGGTTAGCACAGTTAGTTAGGTGTTTGGTTTGCACTATCAAATTAAGACTGTCATTGGTTCGAATCCCATGTTATCATGTTTTTATTTTACTAGTGTGGTTTGTGGCTCTATAATATGAATGCCTATGTCTTTTAACAACAATAGTCATGTCTTCCAATGGACTTTTTAGTGAAACTCAATAGATAGCTTTATTTTTTCTTTGTTTACTAAAATATTGAATGCTTATGTCTTATAAATTTAGTAGGAAAGTATTCTAATGACTTGCTTATGACACCCCATAGAATATATTCTGTTTAGTACCTTGGACACTGTAGCTTATTCACTTAAATCTCTGAAAAAATGAGTGTCTGGTATGCACAGTCTGGTTAGCACAGTTAGTAAGGTGTTTGGTTTGCACTATCAAATTAAGACTGTCATTAGTTCAAATCTCATGTTATCATGTTTTTATTTTACTAGTGTGGTTTGTGGCTCTATAATATGAATGCCTATGTCTTTTAACAACAATAGTCAAGTCTTTCAATGGACTTTTTAGTGAAACCCAATAGATAACTTTATTTTCTCTTTGTTTACTCAAATATTGAATGCTTATGTCTTATAAATTTAGTAGGAACGTATTCTAATGACTTGCTTATGACACCCCATAGAATATATTATGTTTAGTACCTTGGACACTGTAGCTTATTCACTTAAATCTCTGAAAAAATGTGTGTCTGGTATGCTCAGTCTGGTTAGCACAGGTAGTAAGGTGTTGGGTTTGCACTATCAAATTAAGACTGTCATTGGTTCGAATCACATGTTATCATGTTTTTATTTTACTAGTGTGGTTTGTGGCTCTATAATATGAATGCCTATGTCTTTTAACAACAATAGTCAAGTCGTTCAATGGACTTTTTAGTGAAACCCAATAGATAGCTTTATTTTCTCTTTGTTTACTCAAATATTGAATGCTTATGTCTTATAAATTTAGTAGGAAAGTATTCTAATGACTTGCTTATGACACCCCACAGAATATATTATGTTTAGTACCTCGGACACTGTAGCTTATTCACTTAAATCTCTGATAAATTGTGTGTATGGTATGCACAGTCTGGTTAGCACAGTTAGTAAGGTGTTGGGTTTGCACTATCAAATTAAGACTGTCATTGGTTCGAATCCCATGTTATCATGTTTTTATTTTACTAGTGTGGTTTGTGGCTCTATAATATGAATGCCTATGTCTTTTAACAACAATAGTCAAGTCTTCCAATGGACTTTTTAGTGAAACTCAATAGATAGCTTTATTTTCTCTTTGTTTACTAAAATATTGAACGCTTATGTCTTATAAATTTAGTAGGAAAGTATTCTAATGACTTGCTTATGACACCCCACAGAATATATTATGTTTAGTACCTCGGACACTGTAGCTTATTCACTTAAATCTCTGATAAATTGTGTGTATGGTATGCACAGTCTGGTTAGCACAGTCAGTAAGGTGTTGGGTTTGCACTATCAAATTAAGACTGTCATTGGTTCCAATCACATGTTATCATGTTTTTATTTTACTAGTGTGGTTTGTGGCTCTATAATATGAATGCCTATGTCTTTTAACAACAATAGTCAAGTCTTTCAATGGACTTTTTAGTGAAACCCAATAGATAGCTTTATTTTCTCTTTGTTTACTCAAATATTGAATGCTTATGTCTTATAAATTTAGTAGGAAAGTATTCTAATGACTTGCTTATGACACCCCACAGAATATATTATGTTTAGTACCTCGGACACTGTAGCTTATTCACTTAAATCTCTGATAAATTGTGTGTATGGTATGCACAGTCTGGTTAGCACAGTTAGTAAGGTGTTGGGTTTGCACTATCAAATTAAGACTGTCATTGGTTCGAATCCCATGTTATCATGTCTTTATTTTACTAGTGTGGTTTGTGGCTCTATAATATGAATGCCTATGTCTTTTAACAACAATAGTCATGTCTTCCAATGGACTTTTTAGTGAAACTCAATAGATAGCTTTATTTTCTCTTTGTTTACTAAAATATTGAATGCTTATGTCTTATAAATTTAGTAGGAAAGTATTCTAATGACTTGCTTATGACACCCCATAGAATATATTCTGTTTAGTACCTCGGACACTGTAGCTTATTCACTTAAATCTCTGATAAATTGTGTGTATGGTATGCACAGTCTGGTTAGCACAGTCAGTAAGGTGTTGGGTTTGCACTATCAAATTAAGACTGCCATTGGTTCGAATCACATGTTATCATGTTTTTATTTTACTAGTGTGGTTTGTGGCTCTATAATATGAATGCCTATGTCTTTTAACAACAATAGTCAAGTCTTTCAATGGACTTTTTAGTGAAACCCAATAGATAGCTTTATTTTCTCTTTGTTTACTCAAATATTGAATGCTTATGTCTTATAAATTTAGTAGGAAAGTATTCTAATGACTTGCTTATGACACCCCACAGAATATATTATGTTTAGTACCTCGGACACTGTAGCTTATTCACTTAAATCTCTGATAAATTGTGTGTATGGTATGCAAAGTCTGGTTAGCACAGTTAGTAAGGTGTTGGGTTTGCACTATCAAATTAAGACTGTCATTGGTTCGAATCCCATGTTATCATGTTTTTATTTTACTAGTGTGGTTTGTGGCTCTATAATATGAATGCCTATGTCTTTTAACAACAATAGTCAAGTCTTTCAATGGACTTTTTAGTGAAACCCAATAGATAACTTTATTTTCTCTTTGTTTACTCAAATATTGAATGCTTATGTCTTATAAATTTAGTAGGAACGTATTCTAATGACTTGCTTATGACACCCCATAGAATATATTATGTTTAGTACCTTGGACACTGTAGCTTATTCACTTAAATCTCTGATAAATTGAGCGTCTGAAATGCACAGTCTGGTTAGCACAGGTAGTAAGGTGTTGGGTTTGCACTATCAAATTAAGACTGTCATTGGTTCGAATCCCATGTTATCATGTTTTTATTTTACTAGTGTGGTTTGTGGCTCTATAATATGAATGCCTATGTCTTTTAACAACAATAGTCAAGTCTTCCAATGGACTTTTTAGTGAAACTCAATAGATAGCTTTATTTTCTCTTTGTTTACTAAAATATTGAACGCTTATGTCTTATAAATTTAGTAGGAAAGTATTCTAATGACTTGCTTATGACACCCTACAGAATATATTATGTTTAGTACCTCGGACACTGTAGCTTATTCACTTAAATCTCTGATAAATTGTGTGTATGGTATGCACAGTCTGGTTAGCACAGTCAGTAAGGTGTTGGGTTTGCACTATCAAATTAAGACTGTCATTGGTTCGAATCACATGTTATCATGTTTTTATTTTACTAGTGTGGTTTGTAGCTCTATAATATGAATGCCTATGTCTTTTAACAACAATAGTCAAGTCTTCCAATGGACTTTTTAGTGAAACCCAATAGATAGCTTTAGTTTCTCTTTGTTTACTCAAATATTGAATGCTTATGTCTTATAAATTTAGTAGGAAAGTATTCTAATGACTTGCTTATGACACCCCATAGAATATATTATGTTTAGTACCTCGGACACTGTAGCTTATTCACTTAAATCTCTGATAAATTGTTTGTCTGGTATGCACAGTCTGGTTAGCACAGTTAGTAAGGTGTTGGGTTTGCACTATCAAATTAAGACTGTCATTGGTTCGAATCACATGTTATCATGTTTTTATTTTACTAGTGTGGTTTGTGGCTCTATAATATGAATGCCTATATCTTTTAACAACAATAGTCATGTCTTCCAATGGACTTTTTAGTGAAACTCAATAGATAGCTTTATTTTCTCTTTGTTTACTAAAATATTGAATGCTTATGTCTTATAAATTTAGTAGGAAAGTATTCTAATGACTTGCTTATGACACCCCATAGAATATATTATGTTTAGTACCTTGGACACTGTAGCTTATTCACTTAAATCTCTGAAAAAATGTGTGTCTGGTATGCTCAGTCTGGTTAGCACAGTTAGTAAGGTGTTGGGTTTGCAAAATGAAATTAAGACTGTCATTGGTTCGCATCCCATGTTATCATGTTTTTATTTTACTAGTGTGGTTTGTGGCTCTATAATATGAATGCCTATGTCTTTTAACAACAATAGTCAAGTCTTCCAATGGACTTTTTAGTGAAACCCAATAAATAGCTTTATTTTCTCTTTGTTTACTCAAATATTGAATGCTTATGTCTTATAAATTTAGTAGGAATGTATTCTAATGACTTGCTTATGACACCCCATAGAATATATTATGTTTAGTACCTTGGACACTGTAGCTTATTCACTTAAATCTCTGATAAATTGTGTGTATGGTATGCACAGTCTGGTTAGCACAGTCAGTAAGGTGTTGGGTTTGCACTATCAAATTAAGACTGTCATTGGTTCGAATCACATGTTATCATGTTTTTATTTTACTAGTGTGGTTTGTAGCTCTATAATATGATTGCCTATGTCTTTTAACAACAATAGTCATGTCTTCCAATGGACTTTTTAGTGAAACTCAATAGATAGCTTTATTTTCTCTTTGTTTACTAAAATATTGAATGCTTATGTCTTATAAATTTAGTAGGAAAGTATTCTAATGACTTGCTTATGACACCCCATAGAATATATTATGTTTAGTACATTGGACACTGTAGCTTATTCACTCAAATCTCTGAAAAAATGTGTGTCTGGTATGCACAGTCAGGTTAGCACAGTTAGTAAGGTGTTTGGTTTGCACTATCAAATTAAGACTGTCATTAGTTCAAATCCCATGTTATCATGTTTTTATTTTTATTTTACTAGTGTGGTTTGTGGCTCTATAATATGAATGCCTATGTCTTTTAACAACAATAGTCAAGTCTTCCAATGGACTTTTTAGTGAAACCCAATAAATAGCTTTATTTTCTCTTTGTTTACTCAAATATTGAATGCTTATGTCTTATAAATTTAGTAGGAACGTATTCTAATGACTTGCTTATGACACCCCATAGAATATATTATGTTTAGTACCTTGGACACTGTAGCTTATTCACTTAAATCTCTGAAAAAATGTGTGTCTGGTATGCTCAGTCTGGTTAGCACAGGTAGTAAGGTGTTGGGTTTGCACTATCAAATTAAGACTGTCATTGGTTCGAATCCCATGTTATCATGTTTTTATTTTACTAGTGTGGTTTGTGGCTCTATAATATGAATGCCTATGTCTTTTAACAACAATAGTCAAGTCTTCCAATGGACTTTTTAGTGAAACTCAATAGATAGCTTTATTTTCTCTTTGTTTACTGAAATATTGAACGCTTATGTCTTATAAATTTAGTAGGAAAGTATTCTAATGACTTGCTTATGACACCCCACAGTATATATTATGTTTAGTACCTCGGACACTGTAGCTTATTCACTTAAATCTCTGATAAATTGTGTGTATGGTATGCACAGTCTGGTTAGCACAGTTAGTAAGGTGTTGGGTTTGCACTATCAAATTAAGACTGTCATTGGTTCGAATCACATGTTATCATGTTTTTATTTTACTAGTGTGGTTTGTGGCTCTATAATATGAATGCCTATGTCTTTTAACAACAATAGTCAAGTCTTTCAATGGACTTTTTAGTGAAACCCAATAGATAACTTTATTTTCTCTTTGTTTACTCAAATATTGAATGCTTATGTCTTATAAATTTAGTAGGAACGCATTCTAATGACTTGCTTATGACACCCCATAGAATATATTATGTTTAGTACCTTGGACACTGTTGCTTATTCACTTAAATCTCTGAAAAAATGTGTGTCTGGTATGCTCAGTCTGGTTAGCACAGTTAGTAAGGTGTTGGGTTTCCACTATCAAATTAAGAATGTCATTAGTTCGAATCCCATGTTATCATGTTTTTATTTTACTAGTGTGGTTTGTGGCTCTATAATATGAATGCCTATGTCTTTTAACAACAATAGTCAAGTCTTTCAATGGACTTTTTAGTGAAACCCAATAGATAACTTTATTTTCTCTTTGTTTACTCAAATATTGAATGCTTATGTCTTATAAATTTAGTAGGAACGTATTCTAATGACTTGCTTATGACACCCCATAGAATATATTATGTTTAGTACCTTGGACACTGTAGCTTATTCACTTAAATCTCTGATAAATTGTGTGTCTGTAATGCACAGTCTGGTTAGCACAGTCAGTAAGGTGTTGGGTTTGCACTATTAAATTAAGACTGTCATTGGTTCAAATCCCATGTTATCATGTTTCTATTTTACTAGTGTGGTTTGTGGCTCTATAATATGAATTCCTATGTCTTTTAACAACAATAGTCAAGTCTTTCAATGGACTTTTTAGTGAAACCCAATAGATAGCTTTATTTTCTCTTTGTTTACTCAAATATTGAATGCTTATGTCTTATAAATTTAGTAGGAAAGTATTCTGACTTGCTTATGACACCCCACAGAATATATTATGTTTAGTACCTCGGACACTGTAGCTTATTCACTTAAATCTCTGATAAATTGTGTGTCTGGTATGCACAGTCTGGTTAGCACAGTTAGTAAGGTGTTGGGTTTGCACTATCAAATTAAGACTGTCATTGGTTCGAATCACATGTTATCATGTTTTTATTTTACTAGTGTGGTTTGTGGCTCTATAATATGAATGCCTATATCTTTTAACAACAATAGTCATGTCTTCCAATGGACTTTTTAGTGAAACTCAATAGATAGCTTTATTTTCTCTTTGTTTACTAAAATATTGAATGCTTATGTCTTATAAATTTAGTAGGAAAGTATTCTAATGACTTGCTTATGACACCCCATAGAATATATTATGTTTAGTACCTTGGACACTGTTGCTTATTCACTTAAATCTTTGAAAAAATGTGCGTATGGTATGCTATGTCTTTTTAGCACAGTTAGTAAGGTGTTTGGTTTGCACTATCAAATTAAGACTGTCATTAGTTCGAATCCCATGTTATCATGTTTTTATTTTACTAGTGTGGTTTGTGGCTCTATAATATGAATGCCTATGTCTTTTAACAACAATAGTCAAGTCTTCCAATGGACTTTTTAGTGAAACCCAATAGATAGCTTTATTTTCTCTTTGTTTACTCAAATATTGAATGCTTATGTCTTATAAATTTAGTAGGAACGTATTCTAATGACTTGCTTATGACACCCCATAGAATATATTATGTTTAGTACCTTGGACACTGTAGCTTATTCACTTAAATCTCTGATAAATTGTGTGTATGGTATGCACAGTCTGGTTAGCACAGTTAGTAAGGTGTTGGGTTTGCACTATCAAATTAAGACTGTCATTGGTTCGAATCCCATGTTATCATGTTTTTATTTTACTAGTGTGGTTTGTGGCTCTATAATATGAATGCCTATGTCTTTTAACAACAATAGTCAAGTCTTCCAATGGACTTTTTAGTGAAACTCAATAGATAGCTTTATTTTCTCTTTGTTTACTAAAATATTGAATGCTTATGTCTTATAAATTTAGTAGGAAAGTATTCTAATGACTTGCTTATGACACCCCATAGAATATATTATGTTTAGTACCTTGGACACTGTAGCTTATTCACTTAAATCTCTGAAAAAATGAGTGTCTGGTATGCACAGTCTGGTTAGCACAGTTAGTAAGGTGTTGGGTTTGCACTATCAAATTAAGACTGTCATTTGTTCAAATCCCATGTTATCATGTTTTTATTTTACTAGTGTGGTTTGTGGCTCTATAATATGAATGCCTATGTCTTTTAACAACAATAGTCAAGTCTTCCAATGGACTTTTTAGTGAAACTCAATAGATAGCTTTATTTTCTCTTTGTTTACTAAAATATTGAACGCTTATGTCTTATAAATTTAGTAGGAAAGTATTCTAATGACTTGCTTATGACACCCCACAGAATATATTATGTTTAGTACCTCGGACACTGTAGCTTATTCACTTAAATCTCTGATAAATTGTGTGTATGGTATGCACAGTCTGGTTAGCACAGTCAGTAAGGTGTTGGGTTTGCACTATCAAATTAAGACTGTCATTGGTTCGAATCACATGTTATCATGTTTTTATTTTACTAGTGTGGTTTGTGGCTCTATAATATGAATGCCTATGTCTTTTAACAACAATAGTCAAGTCTTTCAATGGACTTTTTAGTGAAACCCAATAGATAGCTTTATTTTATCTTTGTTTACTCAAATATTGAATGCTTATGTCTTATAAATTTAGTAGGAAAGTATTCTAATGACTTGCTTATGACACCCCACAGAATATATTATGTTTAGTACCTCGGACACTGTAGCTTATTCACTTAAATCTCTGATAAATTGTGTGTATGGTATGCACAGTCTGGTTAGCACAGTTAGTAAGGTGTTGGGTTTGCACTATCAAATTAAGACTGTCATTAGTTCGAATCCCATGTTATCATGTTTTTATTTTACTAGTGTGGTTTGTGGCTCTATAATATGAATGCCTATGTCTTTTAACAACAATAGTCATGTCTTCCAATGGACTTTTTAGTGAAACTCAATAGATAGCTTTATTTTCTCTTTGTTTACTAAAATATTGAATGCTTATGTCTTATAAATTTAGTAGGAAAGTATTCTAATGACTTGCTTATGACACCCCATAGAATATATTATGTTTAGTACCTTGGACACTGTAGCTTATTCACTTAAATCTCTGAAAAAATGAGTGTCTGGTATGCACAGTCTGGTTAGCACAGTTAGTAAGGTGTTGGGTTTGCACTATCAAATTAAGGCTGTCATTAGTTCAAATCCCATGTTATCATGTTTTTATTTTACTAGTGTGGTTTGTGGCTCTATAATATGAATGCCTATGACTTTTAACAACAATAGTCAAGTCTTTCAATGGACTTTTTAGTGAAACCCAATAGATAACTTTATTTTCTCTTTGTTTACTCAAATATTGAATGCTTATGTCTTATAAATTTAGTAGGAACGTATTCTAATGACTTGCTTATGACACCCCATAGAATATATTATGTTTAGTACCTTGGACACTGTAGCTTATTCACTTAAATCTCTGAAAAAATGTGTGTTTGGTATGCTCAGTCTGGTTAGCACAGTTAGTAAGGTGTTGGGTTTCCACTATCAAATTAAGACTGTCATTAGTTCAAATCCCATGTTATCATGTTTTTATTTTACTAGTGTGGTTTGTGGCTCTATAATATGAATGCCTATGTCTTTTAACAACAATAGTCAAGTCTTTCAATGGACTTTTTAGTGAAACTCAATAGATAGCTTTATTTTCTCTTTGTTTACTAAAATATTGAATGCTTATGTCTTATAAATTTAGTAGGTTAGTATTCTAATGACTTGCTTATGACACCCCATAGAATATATTATGTTTAGTACCTTGGACACTGTAGCTTATTCACTTAAATCTCTGAAAAAATGAGTGTCTGGTATGCACAGTCTGGTTAGCACAGTTAGTAAGGTGTTGGGTTTGCACTATCAAATTAAGACTGTCATTAGTTCAAATCCCATGTTATCATGTTTTTATTTTACTAGTGTGGTTTGTGGCTCTATAATATGAATGCCTATGTCTTTTAACAACAATAGTCAAGTCTTTCAATGGACTTTTTAGTGAAACCCAATAGATAACTTTATTTTCTCTTTGTTTACTCAAATATTGAATGCTTATGTCTTATAAATTTAGTAGGAACGTATTCTAATGACTTGCTTATGACACCCCATAGAATATATTATGTTTAGTACCTTGGACACTGTAGCTTATTCACTTAAATCTCTGATAAATTGTGTGTCTGTAATGCACAGTCTGGTTAGCACAGTCAGTAAGGTGTTGGGTTTGCACTATTAAATTAAGACTGTCATTGGTTCAAATCCCATGTTATCATGTTTCTATTTTACTAGTGTGGTTTGTGGCTCTATAATATGAATTCCTATGTCTTTTAACAACAATAGTCAAGTCTTTCAATGGACTTTTTAGTGAAACCCAATAGATAGCTTTATTTTCTCTTTGTTTACTCAAATATTGAATGCTTATGTCTTATAAATTTAGTAGGAAAGTATTCTGACTTGCTTATGACACCCCACAGAATATATTAAGTTTAGTACCTCGGACACTGTAGCTTATTCACTTAAATCTCTGATAAATTGTGTGTCTGGTATGCACAGTCTGGTTAGCACAGTTAGTAAGGTGTTGGGTTTGCACTATCAAATTAAGACTGTCATTGGTTCGAATCACATGTTATCATGTTTTTATTTTACTAGTGTGGTTTGTGGCTCTATAATATGAATGCCTATATCTTTTAACAACAATAGTCATGTCTTCCAATGGACTTTTTAGTGAAACTCAATAGATAGCTTTATTTTCTCTTTGTTTACTAAAATATTGAATGCTTATGTCTTATAAATTTAGTAGGAAAGTATTCTAATGACTTGCTTATGACACCCCATAGAATATATTATGTTTAGTACCTTGGACACTGTGGCTTATTCACTTAAATCTTTGAAAAAATGTGCGTAGGGTATGCTCAGTCTTTTTAGCACAGTTAGTAAGGTGTTTGGTTTGCACTATCAAATTAAGACTGTCATTAGTTCGAATCCCATGTTATCATGTTTTTATTTTACTAGTGTGGTTTGTGGCTCTATAATATGAATGCCTATGTCTTTTAACAACAATAGTCAAGTCTTCCAATGGACTTTTTAGTGAAACCCAATAGATAGCTTTATTTTCTCTTTGTTTACTCAAATATTGAATGCTTATGTCTTATAAATTTAGTAGGAACGTATTCTAATGACTTGCTTATGACACCCCATAGAATATATTATGTTTAGTACCTTGGACACTGTAGCTTATTCACTTAAATCTCTGATAAATTGTGCATCTGGAATGCACAGTCTGGTTAGCACAGTTAGTAAGGTGTTGGGTTTGCACTATCAAATTAAGACTGTCATTTGTTCAAATCCCATGTTATCATGTTTTTATTTTACTAGTGTGGTTTGTGGCTCTATAATATGAATGCCTATGTCTTTTAACAACAATAGTCAAGTCTTCCAATGGACTTTTTAGTGAAACTCAATAGATAGCTTTATTTTCTCTTTGTTTACTAAAATATTGAACGCTTATGTCTTATAAATTTAGTAGGAAAGTATTCTAATGACTTGCTTATGACACCCCACAGAATATATTATGTTTAGTACCTCGGACACTGTAGCTTATTCACTTAAATCTCTGATAAATTGTGTGTATGGTATGCACAGTCTGGTTAGCACAGTCAGTAAGGTGTTGGGTTTGCACTATCAAATTAAGACTGTCATTGGTTCGAATCACATGTTATCATGTTTTTATTTTACTAGTGTGGTTTGTGGCTCTATAATATGAATGCCTATGTCTTTTAACAACAATAGTCAAGTCTTTCAATGGACTTTTTAGTGAAACCCAATAGATAGCTTTATTTTCTCTTTGTTTACTCAAATATTGAATGCTTATGTCTTATAAATTTAGTAGGAAAGTATTCTAATGACTTGCTTATGACACCCCACAGAATATATTATGTTTAGTACCTCGGACACTGTAGCTTATTCACTTAAATCTCTGATAAATTGTGTGTATGGTATGCACAGTCTGGTTAGCACAGTTAGTAAGGTGTTGGGTTTGCACTATCAAATTAAGACTGTCATTGGTTCGAATCCCATGTTATCATGTTTTTATTTTACTAGTGTGGTTTGTGGCTCTATAATATGAATGCCTATGTCTTTTAACAACAATAGTCATGTCTTCCAATGGACTTTTTAGTGAAACTCAATAGATAGCTTTATTTTCTCTTTGTTTACTAAAATATTGAATGCTTATGTCTTATAAATTTAGTAGGAAAGTATTCTAATGACTTGCTTATGACACCCCATAGAATATATTATGTTTAGTACCTTGGACACTGTAGCTTATTCACTTAAATCTCTGAAAAAATGAGTGTCTGGTATGCACAGTCTGGTTAGCACAGTTAGTAAGGTGTTGGGTTTGCACTATCAAATTAAGACTGTCATTAGTTCAAATCCCATGTTATCATGTTTTTATTTTACTAGTGTGGTTTGTGGCTCTATAATATGAATGCCTATGTCTTTTAACAACAATAGTCAAGTCTTTCAATGGACTTTTTAGTGAAACCCAATAGATAACTTTATTTTCTCTTTGTTTACTCAAATATTGAATGCTTATGTCTTATAAATTTAGTAGGAAAGTATTCTAATGACTTGCTTATGACACCCCACAGAATATATTATGTTTAGTACCTCGGACACTGTAGCTTATTCACTTAAATCTCTGATAAATTGTGTGTATGGTATGCACAGTCTGGTTAGCACAGTCAGTAAGGTGTTGGGTTTGCACTATCAAATTAAGACTGTCATTGGTTCGAATCCCATGTTATCATGTTTTTATTTTACTAGTGTGGTTTGTGGCTCTATAATATGAATGCCTATGTCTTTTAACAACAATAGTCATGTCTTCCAATGGACTTTTTAGTGAAACTCAATAGATAGCTTTATTTTCTCTTTGTTTACTAAAATATTGAATGCTTATGTCTTATAAATTTAGTAGGAAAGTATTCTAATGACTTGCTTATGACACCCCATAGAATATATTATGTTTAGTACCTTGGACACTGTAGCTTATTCACTTAAATCTCTGAAAAAATGAGTGTCTGGTATGCACAGTCTGGTTAGCACAGTTAGTAAGGTGTTGGGTTTGCACTATCAAATTAAGACTGTCATTTGTTCAAATCCCATGTTATCATGTTTTTATTTTACTAGTGTGGTTTGTGGCTCTATAATATGAATGCCTATGTCTTTTAACAACAATAGTCAAGTCTTCCAATGGACTTTTTAGTGAAACTCAATAGATAGCTTTATTTTCTCTTTGTTTACTAAAATATTGAATGCTTATGTCTTATAAATTTAGTAGGAAAGTATTCTAATGACTTGCTTATGACACCCCATAGAATATATTATGTTTAGTACCTTGGACACTGTAGCTTATTCACTTAAATCTCTGAAAAAATGAGTGTCTGGTATGCACAGTCTGGTTAGCACAGTTAGTAAGGTGTTGGGTTTGCACTATCAAATTAAGACTGTCATTGGTTCGAATCACATGTTATCATGTTTTTATTTTACTAGTGTGGTTTGTGGCTCTATAATATGAATGCCTATGTCTTTTAACAACAATAGTCAAGTCTTTCAATGGACTTTTTAGTGAAACCCAATAGATAGCTTTATTTTATCTTTGTTTACTCAAATATTGAATGCTTATGTCTTATAAATTTAGTAGGAAAGTATTCTAATGACTTGCTTATGACACCCCACAGAATATATTATGTTTAGTACCTCGGACACTGTAGCTTATTCACTTAAATCTCTGATAAATTGTGTGTATGGTATGCACAGTCTGGTTAGCACAGTTAGTAAGGTGTTGGGTTTGCACTATCAAATTAAGACTGTCATTAGTTCGAATCCCATGTTATCATGTTTTTATTTTACTAGTGTGGTTTGTGGCTCTATAATATGAATGCCTATGTCTTTTAACAACAATAGTCATGTCTTCCAATGGACTTTTTAGTGAAACTCAATAGATAGCTTTATTTTCTCTTTGTTTACTAAAATATTGAATGCTTATGTCTTATAAATTTAGTAGGAAAGTATTCTAATGACTTGCTTATGACACCCCATAGAATATATTATGTTTAGTACCTTGGACACTGTAGCTTATTCACTTAAATCTCTGAAAAAATGAGTGTCTGGTATGCACAGTCTGGTTAGCACAGTTAGTAAGGTGTTGGGTTTGCACTATCAAATTAAGACTGTCATTAGTTCAAATCCCATGTTATCATGTTTTTATTTTACTAGTGTGGTTTGTGGCTCTATAATATGAATGCCTATGACTTTTAACAACAATAGTCAAGTCTTTCAATGGACTTTTTAGTGAAACCCAATAGATAACTTTATTTTCTCTTTGTTTACTCAAATATTGAATGCTTATGTCTTATAAATTTAGTAGGAACGTATTCTAATGACTTGCTTATGACACCCCATAGAATATATTATGTTTAGTACCTTGGACACTGTAGCTTATTCACTTAAATCTCTGAAAAAATGTGTGTTTGTTATGCTCAGTCTGGTTAGCACAGTTAGTAAGGTGTTGGGTTTCCACTATCAAATTAAGACTGTCATTAGTTCAAATCCCATGTTATCATGTTTTTATTTTACTAGTGTGGTTTGTGGCTCTATAATATGAATGCCTATGTCTTTTAACAACAATAGTCAAGTCTTTCAATGGACTTTTTAGTGAAACTCAATAGATAGCTTTATTTTCTCTTTGTTTACTAAAATATTGAATGCTTATGTCTTATAAATTTAGTAGGTTAGTATTCTAATGACTTGCTTATGACACCCCATAGAATATATTATGTTTAGTACCTTGGACACTGTAGCTTATTCACTTAAATCTCTGAAAAAATGAGTGTCTGGTATGCACAGTCTGGTTAGCACAGTTAGTAAGGTGTTGGGTTTGCACTATCAAATTAAGACTGTCATTAGTTCAAATCCCATGTTATCATGTTTTTATTTTACTAGTGTGGTTTGTGGCTCTATAATATGAATGCCTATGTCTTTTAACAACAATAGTCAAGTCTTTCAATGGACTTTTTAGTGAAACCCAATAGATAACTTTATTTTCTCTTTGTTTACTCAAATATTGAATGCTTATGTCTTATAAATTTAGTAGGAACGTATTCTAATGACTTGCTTATGACACCCCATAGAATATATTATGTTTAGTACCTTGGACACTGTAGCTTATTCACTTAAATCTCTGATAAATTGTGTGTCTGTAATGCACAGTCTGGTTAGCACAGTCAGTAAGGTGTTGGGTTTGCACTATTAAATTAAGACTGTCATTGGTTCAAATCCCATGTTATCATGTTTCTATTTTACTAGTGTGGTTTGTGGCTCTATAATATGAATTCCTATGTCTTTTAACAACAATAGTCAAGTCTTTCAATGGACTTTTTAGTGAAACCCAATAGATAGCTTTATTTTCTCTTTGTTTACTCAAATATTGAATGCTTATGTCTTATAAATTTAGTAGGAAAGTATTCTGACTTGCTTATGACACCCCACAGAATATATTAAGTTTAGTACCTCGGACACTGTAGCTTATTCACTTAAATCTCTGATAAATTGTGTGTCTGGTATGCACAGTCTGGTTAGCACAGTTAGTAAGGTGTTGGGTTTGCACTATCAAATTAAGACTGTCATTGGTTCGAATCACATGTTATCATGTTTTTATTTTACTAGTGTGGTTTGTGGCTCTATAATATGAATGCCTATATCTTTTAACAACAATAGTCATGTCTTCCAATGGACTTTTTAGTGAAACTCAATAGATAGCTTTATTTTCTCTTTGTTTACTAAAATATTGAATGCTTATGTCTTATAAATTTAGTAGGAAAGTATTCTAATGACTTGCTTATGACACCCCATAGAATATATTATGTTTAGTACCTTGGACACTGTGGCTTATTCACTTAAATCTTTGAAAAAATGTGCGTAGGGTATGCTCAGTCTTTTTAGCACAGTTAGTAAGGTGTTTGGTTTGCACTATCAAATTAAGACTGTCATTAGTTCGAATCCCATGTTATCATGTTTTTATTTTACTAGTGTGGTTTGTGGCTCTATAATATGAATGCCTATGTCTTTTAACAACAATAGTCAAGTCTTCCAATGGACTTTTTAGTGAAACCCAATAGATAGCTTTATTTTCTCTTTGTTTACTCAAATATTGAATGCTTATGTCTTATAAATTTAGTAGGAACGTATTCTAATGACTTGCTTATGACACCCCATAGAATATATTATGTTTAGTACCTTGGACACTGTAGCTTATTCACTTAAATCTCTGATAAATTGTGCATCTGGAATGCACAGTCTGGTTAGCACAGTTAGTAAGGTGTTGGGTTTGCACTATCAAATTAAGACTGTCATTTGTTCAAATCCCATGTTATCATGTTTTTATTTTACTAGTGTGGTTTGTGGCTCTATAATATGAATGCCTATGTCTTTTAACAACAATAGTCAAGTCTTCCAATGGACTTTTTAGTGAAACTCAATAGATAGCTTTATTTTCTCTTTGTTTACTAAAATATTGAACGCTTATGTCTTATAAATTTAGTAGGAAAGTATTCTAATGACTTGCTTATGACACCCCACAGAATATATTATGTTTAGTACCTCGGACACTGTAGCTTATTCACTTAAATCTCTGATAAATTGTGTGTATGGTATGCACAGTCTGGTTAGCACAGTCAGTAAGGTGTTGGGTTTGCACTATCAAATTAAGACTGTCATTGGTTCGAATCACATGTTATCATGTTTTTATTTTACTAGTGTGGTTTGTGGCTCTATAATATGAATGCCTATGTCTTTTAACAACAATAGTCAAGTCTTTCAATGGACTTTTTAGTGAAACCCAATAGATAGCTTTATTTTCTCTTTGTTTACTCAAATATTGAATGCTTATGTCTTATAAATTTAGTAGGAAAGTATTCTAATGACTTGCTTATGACACCCCACAGAATATATTATGTTTAGTACCTCGGACACTGTAGCTTATTCACTTAAATCTCTGATAAATTGTGTGTATGGTATGCACAGTCTGGTTAGCACAGTTAGTAAGGTGTTGGGTTTGCACTATCAAATTAAGACTGTCATTGGTTCGAATCCCATGTTATCATGTTTTTATTTTACTAGTGTGGTTTGTGGCTCTATAATATGAATGCCTATGTCTTTTAACAACAATAGTCATGTCTTCCAATGGACTTTTTAGTGAAACTCAATAGATAGCTTTATTTTCTCTTTGTTTACTAAAATATTGAATGCTTATGTCTTATAAATTTAGTAGGAAAGTATTCTAATGACTTGCTTATGACACCCCATAGAATATATTATGTTTAGTACCTTGGACACTGTAGCTTATTCACTTAAATCTCTGAAAAAATGAGTGTCTGGTATGCACAGTCTGGTTAGCACAGTTAGTAAGGTGTTGGGTTTGCACTATCAAATTAAGACTGTCATTAGTTCAAATCCCATGTTATCATGTTTTTATTTTACTAGTGTGGTTTGTGGCTCTATAATATGAATGCCTATGTCTTTTAACAACAATAGTCAAGTCTTTCAATGGACTTTTTAGTGAAACCCAATAGATAACTTTATTTTCTCTTTGTTTACTCAAATATTGAATGCTTATGTCTTATAAATTTAGTAGGAAAGTATTCTAATGACTTGCTTATGACACCCCACAGAATATATTATGTTTAGTACCTCGGACACTGTAGCTTATTCACTTAAATCTCTGATAAATTGTGTGTATGGTATGCACAGTCTGGTTAGCACAGTCAGTAAGGTGTTGGGTTCGCACTATCAAATTAAGACTGTCATTGGTTCGAATCCCATGTTATCATGTTTTTATTTTACTAGTGTGGTTTGTGGCTCTATAATATGAATGCCTATGTCTTTTAACAACAATAGTCATGTCTTCCAATGGACTTTTTAGTGAAACTCAATAGATAGCTTTATTTTCTCTTTGTTTACTAAAATATTGAATGCTTATGTCTTATAAATTTAGTAGGAAAGTATTCTAATGACTTGCTTATGACACCCCATAGAATATATTATGTTTAGTACCTTGGACACTGTAGCTTATTCACTTAAATCTCTGAAAAAATGAGTGTCTGGTATGCACAGTCTGGTTAGCACAGTTAGTAAGGTGTTGGGTTTGCACTATCAAATTAAGACTGTCATTTGTTCAAATCCCATGTTATCATGTTTTTATTTTACTAGTGTGGTTTGTGGCTCTATAATATGAATGCCTATGTCTTTTAACAACAATAGTCAAGTCTTCCAATGGACTTTTTAGTGAAACTCAATAGATAGCTTTATTTTCTCTTTGTTTACTAAAATATTGAATGCTTATGTCTTATAAATTTAGTAGGAAAGTATTCTAATGACTTGCTTATGACACCCCATAGAATATATTATGTTTAGTACCTTGGACACTGTAGCTTATTCACTTAAATCTCTGAAAAAATGAGTGTCTGGTATGCACAGTCTGGTTAGCACAGTTAGTAAGGTGTTGTGTTTGCACTATCAAATTAAGACTGTCATTGGTTCGAATCACATGTTATCATGTTTTTATTTTACTAGTGTGGTTTGTGGCTCTATAATATGAATGCCTATGTCTTTTAACAACAATAGTCAAGTCTTTCAATGGACTTTTTAGTGAAACCCAATAGATAGCTTTATTTTATCTTTGTTTACTCAAATATTGAATGCTTATGTCTTATAAATTTAGTAGGAAAGTATTCTAATGACTTGCTTATGACACCCCACAGAATATATTATGTTTAGTACCTCGGACACTGTAGCTTATTCACTTAAATCTCTGATAAATTGTGTGTATGGTATGCACAGTCTGGTTAGCACAGTTAGTAAGGTGTTGGGTTTGCACTATCAAATTAAGACTGTCATTAGTTCGAATCCCATGTTATCATGTTTTTATTTTACTAGTGTGGTTTGTGGCTCTATAATATGAATGCCTATGTCTTTTAACAACAATAGTCATGTCTTCCAATGGACTTTTTAGTGAAACTCAATAGATAGCTTTATTTTCTCTTTGTTTACTAAAATATTGAATGCTTATGTCTTATAAATTTAGTAGGAAAGTATTCTGACTTGCTTATGACACCCCATAGAATATATTATGTTTAGTACCTTGGACACTGTAGCTTATTCACTTAAATCTCTGAAAAAATGAGTGTCTGGTATGCACAGTCTGGTTAGCACAGTTAGTAAGGTGTTGGGTTTGCACTATCAAATTAAGACTGTCATTAGTTCAAATCCCATGTTATCATGTTTTTATTTTACTAGTGTGGTTTGTGGCTCTATAATATGAATGCCTATGACTTTTAACAACAATAGTCAAGTCTTTCAATGGACTTTTTAGTGAAACCCAATAGATAACTTTATTTTCTCTTTGTTTACTCAAATATTGAATGCTTATGTCTTATAAATTTAGTAGGAACGTATTCTAATGACTTGCTTATGACACCCCATAGAATATATTATGTTTAGTACCTTGGACACTGTAGCTTATTCACTTAAATCTCTGAAAAAATGTGTGTCTGGTATGCTCAGTCTGGTTAGCACAGTTAGTAAGGTGTTGGGTTTCCACTATCAAATTAAGACTGTCATTAGTTCAAATCCCATGTTATCATGTTTTTATTTTACTAGTGTGGTTTGTGGCTCTATAATATGAATGCCTATGTCTTTTAACAACAATAGTCAAGTCTTTCAATGGACTTTTTAGTGAAACTCAATAGATAGCTTTATTTTCTCTTTGTTTACTAAAATATTGAATGCTTATGTCTTATAAATTTAGTAGGAAAGTATTCTAATGACTTGCTTATGACACCCCATAGAATATATTATGTTTAGTACCTTGGACACTGTAGCTTATTCACTTAAATCTCTGAAAAAATGAGTGTCTGGTATGCACAGTCTGGTTAGCACAGTTAGTAAGGTGTTGGGTTTGCACTATCAAATTAAGACTGTCATTAGTTCAAATCCCATGTTATCATGTTTTTATTTTACTAGTGTGGTTTGTGGCTCTATAATATGAATGCCTATGTCTTTTAACAACAATAGTCAAGTCTTTCAATGGACTTTTTAGTGAAACCCAATAGATAACTTTATTTTCTCTTTGTTTACTCAAATATTGAATGCTTATGTCTTATAAATTTAGTAGGAACGTATTCTAATGACTTGCTTATGACACCCCATAGAATATATTATGTTTAGTACCTTGGACACTGTAGCTTATTCACTTAAATCTCTGATAAATTGTGTGTCTGTAATGCACAGTCTGGTTAGCACAGTCAGTAAGGTGTTGGGTTTGCACTATTAAATTAAGACTGTCATTGGTTCAAATCCCATGTTATCATGTTTCTATTTTACTAGTGTGGTTTGTGGCTCTATAATATGAATTCCTATGTCTTTTAACAACAATAGTCAAGTCTTTCAATGGACTTTTTAGTGAAACCCAATAGATAGCTTTATTTTCTCTTTGTTTACTCAAATATTGAATGCTTATGTCTTATAAATTTAGTAGGAAAGTATTCTGACTTGCTTATGACACCCCACAGAATATATTAAGTTTAGTACCTCGGACACTGTAGCTTATTCACTTAAATCTCTGATAAATTGTGTGTCTGGTATGCACAGTCTGGTTAGCACAGTTAGTAAGGTGTTGGGTTTGCACTATCAAATTAAGACTGTCATTGGTTCGAATCACATGTTATCATGTTTTTATTTTACTAGTGTGGTTTGTGGCTCTATAATATGAATGCCTATATCTTTTAACAACAATAGTCATGTCTTCCAATGGACTTTTTAGTGAAACTCAATAGATAGCTTTATTTTCTCTTTGTTTACTAAAATATTGAATGCTTATGTCTTATAAATTTAGTAGGAAAGTATTCTAATGACTTGCTTATGACACCCCATAGAATATATTATGTTTAGTACCTTGGACACTGTGGCTTATTCACTTAAATCTTTGAAAAAATGTGCGTAGGGTATGCTCAGTCTTTTTAGCACAGTTAGTAAGGTGTTTGGTTTGCACTATCAAATTAAGACTGTCATTAGTTCGAATCCCATGTTATCATGTTTTTATTTTACTAGTGTGGTTTGTGGCTCTATAATATGAATGCCTATGTCTTTTAACAACAATAGTCAAGTCTTCCAATGGACTTTTTAGTGAAACCCAATAGATAGCTTTATTTTCTCTTTGTTTACTCAAATATTGAATGCTTATGTCTTATAAATTTAGTAGGAACGTATTCTAATGACTTGCTTATGACACCCCATAGAATATATTATGTTTAGTACCTTGGACACTGTAGCTTATTCACTTAAATCTCTGATAAATTGTGCATCTGGAATGCACAGTCTGGTTAGCACAGTTAGTAAGGTGTTGGGTTTGCACTATCAAATTAAGACTGTCATTTGTTCAAATCCCATGTTATCATGTTTTTATTTTACTAGTGTGGTTTGTGGCTCTATAATATGAATGCCTATGTCTTTTAACAACAATAGTCAAGTCTTCCAATGGACTTTTTAGTGAAACTCAATAGATAGCTTTATTTTCTCTTTGTTTACTAAAATATTGAACGCTTATGTCTTATAAATTTAGTAGGAAAGTATTCTAATGACTTGCTTATGACACCCCACAGAATATATTATGTTTAGTACCTCGGACACTGTAGCTTATTCACTTAAATCTCTGATAAATTGTGTGTATGGTATGCACAGTCTGGTTAGCACAGTCAGTAAGGTGTTGGGTTTGCACTATCAAATTAAGACTGTCATTGGTTCGAATCACATGTTATCATGTTTTTATTTTACTAGTGTGGTTTGTGGCTCTATAATATGAATGCCTATGTCTTTTAACAACAATAGTCAAGTCTTTCAATGGACTTTTTAGTGAAACCCAATAGATAGCTTTATTTTCTCTTTGTTTACTCAAATATTGAATGCTTATGTCTTATAAATTTAGTAGGAAAGTATTCTAATGACTTGCTTATGACACCCCACAGAATATATTATGTTTAGTACCTCGGACACTGTAGCTTATTCACTTAAATCTCTGATAAATTGTGTGTATGGTATGCACAGTCTGGTTAGCACAGTTAGTAAGGTGTTGGGTTTGCACTATCAAATTAAGACTGTCATTGGTTCGAATCCCATGTTATCATGTTTTTATTTTACTAGTGTGGTTTGTGGCTCTATAATATGAATGCCTATGTCTTTTAACAACAATAGTCATGTCTTCCAATGGACTTTTTAGTGAAACTCAATAGATAGCTTTATTTTCTCTTTGTTTACTAAAATATTGAATGCTTATGTCTTATAAATTTAGTAGGAAAGTATTCTAATGACTTGCTTATGACACCCCATAGAATATATTATGTTTAGTACCTTGGACACTGTAGCTTATTCACTTAAATCTCTGAAAAAATGAGTGTCTGGTATGCACAGTCTGGTTAGCACAGTTAGTAAGGTGTTGGGTTTGCACTATCAAATTAAGACTGTCATTAGTTCAAATCCCATGTTATCATGTTTTTATTTTACTAGTGTGGTTTGTGGCTCTATAATATGAATGCCTATGTCTTTTAACAACAATAGTCAAGTCTTTCAATGGACTTTTTAGTGAAACCCAATAGATAACTTTATTTTCTCTTTGTTTACTCAAATATTGAATGCTTATGTCTTATAAATTTAGTAGGAAAGTATTCTAATGACTTGCTTATGACACCCCACAGAATATATTATGTTTAGTACCTCGGACACTGTAGCTTATTCACTTAAATCTCTGATAAATTGTGTGTATGGTATGCACAGTCTGGTTAGCACAGTTAGTAAGGTGTTGGGTTTGCACTATCAAATTAAGACTGTCATTGGTTCGAATCCCATGTTATCATGTTTTTATTTTACTAGTGTGGTTTGTGGCTCTATAATATGAATGCCTATGTCTTTTAACAACAATAGTCATGTCTTCCAATGGACTTTTTAGTGAAACTCAATAGATAGCTTTATTTTCTCTTTGTTTACTAAAATATTGAATGCTTATGTCTTATAAATTTAGTAGGAAAGTATTCTAATGACTTGCTTATGACACCCCATAGAATATATTATGTTTAGTACCTTGGACACTGTAGCTTATTCACTTAAATCTCTGAAAAAATGAGTGTCTGGTATGCACAGTCTGGTTAGCACAGTTAGTAAGGTGTTGGGTTTGCACTATCAAATTAAGACTGTCATTAGTTCAAATCCCATGTTATCATGTTTTTATTTTACTAGTGTGGTTTGTGGCTCTATAATATGAATGCCTATGTCTTTTAACAACAATAGTCAAGTCTTTCAATGGACTTTTTAGTGAAACCCAATAGATAACTTTATTTTCTCTTTGTTTACTCAAATATTGAATGCTTATGTCTTATAAATTTAGTAGGAACGTATTCTAATGACTTGCTTATGACACCCCATAGAATATATTATGTTTAGTACCTTGGACACTGTAGCTTATTCACTTAAATCTCTGATAAATTGTGTGTCTGTAATGCACAGTCTGGTTAGCACAGTCAGTAAGGTGTTGGGTTTGCACTATTAAATTAAGACTGTCATTTGTTCAAATCCCATGTTATCATGTTTCTATTTTACTAGTGTGGTTTGTGGCTCTATAATATGAATTCCTATGTCTTTTAACAACAATAGTCAAGTCTTTCAATGGACTTTTTAGTGAAACCCAATAGATAGCTTTATTTTCTCTTTGTTTACTCAAATATTGAATGCTTATGTCTTATAAATTTAGTAGGAAAGTATTCTGACTAGCTTATGACACCCCACAGAATATATTATGTTTAGTACCTCGGACACTGTAGCTTATTCACTTAAATCTCTGATAAATTGTGTGTCTGGTATGCACAGTCTGGTTAGCACAGTTAGTAAGGTGTTGGGTTTGCACTATCAAATTAAGACTGTCATTGGTTCGAATCACATGTTATCATGTTTTTATTTTACCAGTGTGGTTTGTGGCTCTATAATATGAATGCCTATATCTTTTAACAACAATAGTCATGTCTTCCAATGGACTTTTTAGTGAAACTCAATAGATAGCTTTATTTTCTCTTTGTTTACTAAAATATTGAATGCTTATGTCTTATAAATTTAGTAGGAAAGTATTCTAATGACTTGCTTATGACACCCCATAGAATATATTATGTTTAGTACCTTGGACACTGTGGCTTATTCACTTAAATCTTTGAAAAAATGTGCGTATGGTATGCTCAGTCTTTTTAGCACAGTTAGTAAGGTGTTTGGTTTGCACTATCAAATTAAGACTGTCATTAGTTCGAATCCCATGTTATCATGTTTTTATTTTACTAGTGTGGTTTGTGGCTCTATAATATGAATGCCTATGTCTTTTAACAACAATAGTCAAGTCTTCCAATGGACTTTTTAGTGAAACCCAATAGATAGCTTTATTTTCTCTTTGTTTACTCAAATATTGAATGCTTATGTCTTATAAATTTAGTAGGAACGTATTCTAATGACTTGCTTATGACACCCCATAGAATATATTATGTTTAGTACCTTGGACACTGTAGCTTATTCACTTAAATCTCTGATAAATTGTGCATCTGGAATGCACAGTCTGGTTAGCACAGTTAGTAAGGTGTTGGGTTTGCACTATCAAATTAAGACTGTCATTTGTTCAAATCCCATGTTATCATGTTTTTATTTTACTAGTGTGGTTTGTGGCTCTATAATATGAATGCCTATTTCTTTTAACAACAATAGTCAAGTCTTCCAATGGACTTTTTAGTGAAACCCAATAAATAGCTTTATTTTCTCTTTGTTTACTCAAATATTGAATGCTTATGTCTTATAAATTTAGTAGGAACGTATTCTAATGACTTGCTTATGACACCCCATAGAATATATTATGTTTAGTATCTTGGACACTGTAGCTTATTCACTTAAATCTCTGATAAATTGTGTGTCTGGAATGCACAGTCTGGTTAGCACAGGTAGTAAGGTGATGGGTTTGCACTATCAAATTAAGACTGTCATTGGTTCGAATCCCATGTTATCATGTTTTTATTTTACTAGTGTGGTGTGTGGCTCTATAATATGAATGCCTATGTCTTTTAACAACAATAGTCATGTCTTCCAATGGACTTTTTAGTGAAACTCAATAGATAGCTTTATTTTCTCTTTGTTTACTAAAATATTGAATGCTTATGTCTTATAAATTTAGTAGGAAAGTATTCTAATGACTTGCTTATGACACCCTATAGAATATATTATATTTAGTACCTTGGACACTGTAGCTTATTCACTTAAATCTCTGAAAAAAATGTGTGTCTGGTATGCACAGTCTGGTTAGCACAGTTAGTAAGGTGTTTGGTTTGCACTATCAAATTAAGACTGTCATTAGTTCAAATCCCATGTTATCATGTTTTTATTTTACTAGTGTGGTGTGTGGCTCTATAATATGAATGCCTATGTCTTTTAACAACAATAGTCATGTCTTCCAATGGACTTTTTAGTGAAACTCAATAGATAGCTTTATTTTCTCTTTGTTTACTAAAATATTGAATGCTTATGTCTTATAAATTTAGTAGGAAAGTATTCTAATGACTTGCTTATGACACCCTATAGAATATATTATATTTAGTACCTTGGACACTGTAGCTTATTCACTTAAATCTCTGAAAAAATGTGTGTCTGGTATGCACAGTCTGGTTAGCACAGTTAGTAAGGTGTTTGGTTTGCACTATCAAATTAAGACTGTCATTAGTTCAAATCCCATGTTATCATGTTTTTATTTTACTAGTGTGGTTTGTGGCTCTATAATATGAATGCCTATGTCTTTTAACAACAATAGTCAAGTCTTCCAATGGACTTTTTAGTGAAACCCAATAGATAGCTTTATTTTCTCTTTGTTTACTCAAATATTGAATGCTTATGTCTTATAAATTTAGTAGGAAAGTATTCTAATGACTTGCTTATGACACCCCACAGAATATATTATGTTTACTACCTCGGACACTGTAGCTTATTCACTTAAATCTCTGAAAAAATGTGTGTCTGGTATGCACAGTCTGGTTAGCACAGTTAGTAAGGTGTTTGGTTTGCACTGTCAAATTAAGACTGTCATTAGTTCAAATCCCATGTTATCATGTTTTTATTTTACTAGTGTGGTTTGTGGCTCTATAATATGAATGCCTATTTCTTTTAACAACAATAGTCAAGTCTTCCAATGGACTTTTTAGTGAAACCCAATAAATAGCTTTATTTTCTCTTTGTTTACTCAAATATTGAATGCTTATGTCTTATAAATTTAGTAGGAACGTATTCTAATGACTTGCTTATGACACCCCATAGAATATATTATGTTTAGTATCTTGGACACTGTAGCTTATTCACTTAAATCTCTGATAAATTGTGTGTCTGGAATGCACAGTCTGGTTAGCACAGGTAGTAAGGTGATGGGTTTGCACTATCAAATTAAGACTGTCATTGGTTCGAATCCCATGTTATCATGTTTTTATTTTACTAGTGTGGTGTGTGGCTCTATAATATGAATGCCTATGTCTTTTAACAACAATAGTCATGTCTTCCAATGGACTTTTTAGTGAAACTCAATAGATAGCTTTATTTTCTCTTTGTTTACTAAAATATTGAATGCTTATGTCTTATAAATTTAGTAGGAAAGTATTCTAATGACTTGCTTATGACACCCCATAGAATATATTATGTTTAGTACCTTGGACACTGTGGCTTATTCACTTAAATCTTTGAAAAAATGTGCGTATGGTATGCTCAGTCTTTTTAGCACAGTTAGTAAGGTGTTTGGTTTGCACTATCAAATTAAGACTGTCATTAGTTCGAATCCCATGTTATCATGTTTTTATTTTACTAGTGTGGTTTGTGGCTCTATAATATGAATGCCTATGTCTTTTAACAACAATAGTCAAGTCTTCCAATGGACTTTTTAGTGAAACCCAATAAATAGCTTTATTTTCTCTTTGTTTACTCAAATATTGAATGCTTATGTCTTATAAATTTAGTAGGAACGTATTCTAATGACTTGCTTATGACACCCCATAGAATATATTATGTTTAGTATCTTGGACACTGTAGCTTATTCACTTAAATCTCTGATAAATTGTGTGTCTGGAATGCACAGTCTGGTTAGCACAGGTAGTTAGGTGATGGGTTTGCACTATCAAATTAAGACTGTCATTGGTTCGAATCCCATGTTATCATGTTTTTATTTTACTAGTGTGGTGTGTGGCTCTATAATATGAATGCCTATGTCTTTTAACAACAATAGTCATGTCTTCCAATGGACTTTTTAGTGAAACTCAATAGATAGCTTTATTTTCTCTTTGTTTACTAAAATATTGAATGCTTATGTCTTATAAATTTAGTAGGAAAGTATTCTAATGACTTGCTTATGACACCCCATAGAATATATTATGTTTAGTACCTTGGACACTGTGGCTTATTCACTTAAATCTTTGAAAAAATGTGCGTATGGTATGCTCAGTCTTTTTAGCACAGTTAGTAAGGTGTTTGGTTTGCACTATCAAATTAAGACTGTCATTAGTTCGAATCCCATGTTATCATGTTTTTATTTTACTAGTGTGGTTTGTGGCTCTATAATATGAATGCCTATGTCTTTTAACAACAATAGTCAAGTCTTCCAATGGACTTTTTAGTGAAACCCAATAAATAGCTTTATTTTCTCTTTGTTTACTCAAATATTGAATGCTTATGTCTTATAAATTTAGTAGGAACGTATTCTAATGACTTGCTTATGACACCCCATAGAATATATTATGTTTAGTACCTTGGACACTGTAGCTTATTCACTTAAATCTCTGATAAATTGTGCATCTGGAATGCACAGTCTGGTTAGCACAGTTAGTAAGGTGTTGGGTTTGCACTATCAAATTAAGACTGTCATTTGTTCAAATCCCATGTTATCATGTTTTTATTTTACTAGTGTGGTTTGTGGCTCTATAATATGAATGCCTATTTCTTTTAACAACAATAGTCAAGTCTTCCAATGGACTTTTTAGTGAAACCCAATAAATAGCTTTATTTTCTCTTTGTTTACTCAAATATTGAATGCTTATGTCTTATAAATTTAGTAGGAACGTATTCTAATGACTTGCTTATGACACCCCATAGAATATATTATGTTTAGTATCTTGGACACTGTAGCTTATTCACTTAAATCTCTGATAAATTGTGTGTCTGGAATGCACAGTCTGGTTAGCACAGGTAGTAAGGTGATGGGTTTGCACTATCAAATTAAGACTGTCATTGGTTCGAATCCCATGTTATCATGTTTTTATTTTACTAGTGTGGTGTGTGGCTCTATAATATGAATGCCTATGTCTTTTAACAACAATAGTCATGTCTTCCAATGGACTTTTTAGTGAAACTCAATAGATAGCTTTATTTTCTCTTTGTTTACTAAAATATTGAATGCTTATGTCTTATAAATTTAGTAGGAAAGTATTCTAATGACTTGCTTATGACACCCTATAGAATATATTATATTTAGTACCTTGGACACTGTAGCTTATTCACTTAAATCTCTGAAAAAAATGTGTGTCTGGTATGCACAGTCTGGTTAGCACAGTTAGTAAGGTGTTTGGTTTGCACTATCAAATTAAGACTGTCATTAGTTCAAATCCCATGTTATCATGTTTTTATTTTACTAGTGTGGTGTGTGGCTCTATAATATGAATGCCTATGTCTTTTAACAACAATAGTCATGTCTTCCAATGGACTTTTTAGTGAAACTCAATAGATAGCTTTATTTTCTCTTTGTTTACTAAAATATTGAATGCTTATGTCTTATAAATTTAGTAGGAAAGTATTCTAATGACTTGCTTATGACACCCTATAGAATATATTATATTTAGTACCTTGGACACTGTAGCTTATTCACTTAAATCTCTGAAAAAATGTGTGTCTGGTATGCACAGTCTGGTTAGCACAGTTAGTAAGGTGTTTGGTTTGCACTATCAAATTAAGACTGTCATTAGTTCAAATCCCATGTTATCATGTTTTTATTTTACTAGTGTGGTTTGTGGCTCTATAATATGAATGCCTATGTCTTTTAACAACAATAGTCAAGTCTTCCAATGGACTTTTTAGTGAAACCCAATAGATAGCTTTATTTTCTCTTTGTTTACTCAAATATTGAATGCTTATGTCTTATAAATTTAGTAGGAAAGTATTCTAATGACTTGCTTATGACACCCCACAGAATATATTATGTTTACTACCTCGGACACTGTAGCTTATTCACTTAAATCTCTGAAAAAATGTGTGTCTGGTATGCACAGTCTGGTTAGCACAGTTAGTAAGGTGTTTGGTTTGCACTATCAAATTAAGACTGTCATTAGTTCAAATCCCATGTTATCATGTTTTTATTTTACTAGTGTGGTTTGTGGCTCTATAATATGAATGCCTATTTCTTTTAACAACAATAGTCAAGTCTTCCAATGGACTTTTTAGTGAAACCCAATAAATAGCTTTATTTTCTCTTTGTTTACTCAAATATTGAATGCTTATGTCTTATAAATTTAGTAGGAACGTATTCTAATGACTTGCTTATGACACCCCATAGAATATATTATGTTTAGTATCTTGGACACTGTAGCTTATTCACTTAAATCTCTGATAAATTGTGTGTCTGGAATGCACAGTCTGGTTAGCACAGGTAGTAAGGTGATGGGTTTGCACTATCAAATTAAGACTGTCATTGGTTCGAATCACATGTTATCATGTTTTTATTTTACTAGTGTGGTTTGTGGCTCTATAATATGAATGCCTATATCTTTTAACAACAATAGTCATGTCTTCCAATGGACTTTTTAGTGAAACTCAATAGATAGCTTTATTTTCTCTTTGTTTACTCAAATATTGAATGCTTATGTCTTATAAATTTAGTAGGAACGTATTCTAATGACTTGCTTATGACACCCCATAGAATATATTATGTTTAGTACCTTGGACACTGTAGCTTATTCACTTAAATCTCTGATAAATTGTGCATCTGGAATGCACAGTCTGGTTAGCACAGTTAGTAAGGTGTTGGGTTTGCACTATCAAATTAAGACTGTCATTTGTTCAAATCCCATGTTATCATGTTTTTATTTTACTAGTGTGGTTTGTGGCTCTATAATATGAATGCCTATTTCTTTTAACAACAATAGTCAAGTCTTCCAATGGACTTTTTAGTGAAACCCAATAAATAGCTTTATTTTCTCTTTGTTTACTCAAATATTGAATGCTTATGTCTTATAAATTTAGTAGGAACGTATTCTAATGACTTGCTTATGACACCCCATAGAATATATTATGTTTAGTATCTTGGACACTGTAGCTTATTCACTTAAATCTCTGATAAATTGTGTGTCTGGAATGCACAGTCTGGTTAGCACAGGTAGTAAGGTGATGGGTTTGCACTATCAAATTAAGACTGTCATTGGTTCGAATCCCATGTTATCATGTTTTTATTTTACTAGTGTGGTGTGTGGCTCTATAATATGAATGCCTATGTCTTTTAACAACAATAGTCATGTCTTCCAATGGACTTTTTAGTGAAACTCAATAGATAGCTTTATTTTCTCTTTGTTTACTAAAATATTGAATGCTTATGTCTTATAAATTTAGTAGGAAAGTATTCTAATGACTTGCTTATGACACCCTATAGAATATATTATATTTAGTACCTTGGACACTGTAGCTTATTCACTTAAATCTCTGAAAAAAATGTGTGTCTGGTATGCACAGTCTGGTTAGCACAGTTAGTAAGGTGTTTGGTTTGCACTATCAAATTAAGACTGTCATTAGTTCAAATCCCATGTTATCATGTTTTTATTTTACTAGTGTGGTGTGTGGCTCTATAATATGAATGCCTATGTCTTTTAACAACAATAGTCATGTCTTCCAATGGACTTTTTAGTGAAACTCAATAGATAGCTTTATTTTCTCTTTGTTTACTAAAATATTGAATGCTTATGTCTTATAAATTTAGTAGGAAAGTATTCTAATGACTTGCTTATGACACCCTATAGAATATATTATATTTAGTACCTTGGACACTGTAGCTTATTCACTTAAATCTCTGAAAAAATGTGTGTCTGGTATGCACAGTCTGGTTAGCACAGTTAGTAAGGTGTTTGGTTTGCACTATCAAATTAAGACTGTCATTAGTTCAAATCCCATGTTATCATGTTTTTATTTTACTAGTGTGGTTTGTGGCTCTATAATATGAATGCCTATGTCTTTTAACAACAATAGTCAAGTCTTCCAATGGACTTTTTAGTGAAACCCAATAGATAGCTTCATTTTCTCTTTGTTTACTCAAATATTGAATGCTTATGTCTTATAAATTTAGTAGGAAAGTATTCTAATGACTTGCTTATGACACCCCACAGAATATATTATGTTTACTACCTCGGACACTGTAGCTTATTCACTTAAATCTCTGAAAAAATGTGTGTCTGGTATGCACAGTCTGGTTAGCACAGTTAGTAAGGTGTTTGGTTTGCACTATCAAATTAAGACTGTCATTAGTTCAAATCCCATGTTATCATGTTTTTATTTTACTAGTGTGGTTTGTGGCTCTATAATATGAATGCCTATTTCTTTTAACAACAATAGTCAAGTCTTCCAATGGACTTTTTAGTGAAACCCAATAAATAGCTTTATTTTCTCTTTGTTTACTCAAATATTGAATGCTTATGTCTTATAAATTTAGTAGGAACGTATTCTAATGACTTGCTTATGACACCCCATAGAATATATTATGTTTAGTATCTTGGACACTGTAGCTTATTCACTTAAATCTCTGATAAATTGTGTGTCTGGAATGCACAGTCTGGTTAGCACAGGTAGTAAGGTGATGGGTTTGCACTATCAAATTAAGACTGTCATTGGTTCGAATCACATGTTATCATGTTTTTATTTTACTAGTGTGGTTTGTGGCTCTATAATATGAATGCCTATATCTTTTAACAACAATAGTCATGTCTTCCAATGGACTTTTTAGTGAAACTCAATAGATAGCTTTATTTTCTCTTTGTTTACTCAAATATTGAATGCTTATGTCTTATAAATTTAGTAGGAACGTATTCTAATGACTTGCTTATGACACCCCATAGAATATATTATGTTTAGTACCTTGGACACTGTAGCTTATTCACTTAAATCTCTGATAAATTGTGCGCCTGGAAAGCACAGTCTGGTTAGCACAGGTAGTAAGGTGTTGGGTTTGCACTATCAAATTAAGACTGTCATTGGTTCAAATCCCATGTTATCATGTTTTTATTTTACTAGTGTGGTTTGTGGCTCTATAATATGAATGCCTATGTCTTTTAACAACAATAGTCAAGTCTTCCAATGGACTTTTTAGTGAAACTCAATAGATAGCTTTATTTTCTCTTTGTTTACTAAAATATTGAATGCTTATGTCTTATAAATTTAGTAGGAAAGTATTCTAATGACTTGCTTATGACACCCCATAGAATATATTATGTTTAGTACCTTGGACACTGTAGCTTATTCACTTAAATCTCTGAAAAAATGTGTTTCTGGTATGCACAGTCTGGTTAGCACAGTTAGTAAGGTGTTTGGTTTGCACTATCAAATTAAGACTGTCATTAGTTCAAATCCCATGTTATCATGTTTTTATTTTACTAGTGTGGTTTGTGGCTCTATAATATGAATGCCTATGTCTTTTAACAACAATAGTCAAGTCTTTCAATGGACTTTTTAGTGAAACCCAATAGATAACTTTATTTTCTCTTTGTTTACTCAAATATTGAATGCTTATGTCTTATAAATTTAGTAGGAACGTATTCTAATGACTTGCTTATGACACCCCATAGAATATATTATGTTTAGTACCTTGGACACTGTAGCTTATTCACTTAAATCTCTGATAAATTGTGTGTCTGCAATGCACAGTCTGGTTAGCACAGTCAGTAAGGTGTTGGGTTTGCACTATGAAATTAAGACTGTCATTGGTTCGAATCCCATGTTATCATGTTTCTATTTTACTAGTGTGGTTTGTGGCTCTATAATATTAATTCCTATGTCTTTTAACAACAATAGTCAAGTCTTCCAATGGACTTTTTAGTGAATCCCAATAGATAGCTTTATTTTCTCTTTGTTTACTCAAATATTGAATGCTTATGTCTTATAAATTTAGTAGGAAAGTATTCTAATGACTTGCTTATGACACCCCACAGAATATATTATGTTTAGTACCTCGGACACTATAGCTTATTCACTTAAATCTCTGATAAATTGTTTGTCTGGTATGCACAGTCTAGTTAGCACAGTTAGTAAGTTGTTGGGTTTGTACTATCAAATTAAGACTGTCATTGGTTTGAAACACATGTTATCATGTTTTTATTTTACTAGTGTGGTTTGTGGCTCTATAATATGAATGCCTATATCTTTTAACAACAATAGTCATGTCTTCCAATGGACTTTTTAGTGAAACTCAATAGATAGCTTTATTTTCTCTTTGTTTACTAAAATATTGAATGCTTATGTCTTATAAATTTAGTAGGAAAGTATTCTAATGACTTGCTTATGACACCCCACAGAATATATTATGTTTAGTACCTCGGACACTGTAGCTTATTCACTTAAATCTCTGATAAATTGTGTGTCTGGTATGCACAGTCTGGTTAGCACAGTTAGTAAGGTCTTGGGTTTGCACTATCAAATTAAGACTGTCATTAGTTCGAATCCCATGTTATCATGTTTTTATTTTACTAGTGTGGTTTGTGGCTCTATAATATGAATGCCTATGTCTTTTAACAACAATAGTCAAGTCTTCCAATGGACTTTTTAGTGAAACCCAATAGATAGCTTTATTTTCTCTTTGTTTACTCAAATATTGAATGCTTATGTCTTATAAATTTAGTAGGAAAGTATTCTAATGACTTGCTTATGACACCCCACAGAATATATTATGTTTAGTACCTCGGACACTGTAGCTTATTCACTTAAATCTCTGATAAATTGTGTGTCTGGTATGCACAGTCTGGTTAGCACAGTTGGTAAGGTGTTGGGTTTGCACTATCAAATTAAGACTGTCATTGGTTCGAATCACATGTTATCATGTTTTTATTTTACTAGTGTGGTTTGTGGCTCTATAATATGAATGCCTATATCTTTTAACAACAATAGTCATGTCTTCCAATGGACTTTTTAGTGAAACTCAATAGATAGCTTTATTTTCTCTTTGTTTACTCAAATATTGAATGCTTATGTCTTATAAATTTAGTAGGAACGTATTCTAATGACTTGCTTATGACACCCCATAGAATATATTATGTTTAGTACCTTGGACACTGTAGCTTATTCACTTAAATCTCTGATAAATTGTGTGTCTGCAATGCACAGTCTGGTTAGCACAGTCAGTAAGGTGTTGGGTTTGCACTATGAAATTAAGACTGTCATTGGTTCGAATCCCATGTTATCATGTTTCTATTTTACTAGTGTGGTTTGTGGCTCTATAATATTAATTCCTATGTCTTTTAACAACAATAGTCAAGTCTTCCAATGGACTTTTTAGTGAATCCCAATAGATAGCTTTATTTTCTCTTTGTTTACTCAAATATTGAATGCTTATGTCTTATAAATTTAGTAGGAAAGTATTCTAATGACTTGCTTATGACACCCCACAGAATATATTATGTTTAGTACCTCGGACACTGTAGCTTATTCACTTAAATCTCTGATAAATTGTTTGTCTGGTATGCACAGTCTGGTTAGCACAGTTAGTAAGTTGTTAGGTTTGTACTATCAAATTAAGACTGTCATTGGTTTGAAACACATGTTATCATGTTTTTATTTTACTAGTGTGGTTTGTGGCTCTATAATATGAATGCCTATATCTTTTAACAACAATAGTCATGTCTTCCAATGGACTTTTTAGTGAAACTCAATAGATAGCTTTATTTTCTCTTTGTTTACTAAAATATTGAATGCTTATGTCTTACAAATTTAGTAGGAAAGTATTCTAATGACTTGCTTATGACACCCCATAGAATATATTATGTTTAGTACCTTGGACACTGTAGCTTATTCACTTAAATCTCTGAAAAAATGTGTGTCTGGTATGCTCAGTCGGGTTAGCACAGGTAGTAAGGTGTTGGGTTTGCAAAATGAAATTAAGACTGTCATTGGTTCAAATCCCATGTTATCATGTTTTTATTTTACTAGTGTGGTTTGTGGCTCTATAATATGAATGCCTATGTCTTTTAACAACAATAGTCAAGTCTTCCAATGGACTTTTTAGTGAAACCCAATAAATAGCTTTATTTTCTCTTTGTTTACTCAAATATTGAATGCTTATGTCTTATAAATTTAGTAGGAACGTATTCTAATGACTTGCTTATGACACCCCATAGAATATATTATGTTTAGTACCTTGGACACTGTAGCTTATTCACTTATATCTCTGATAAATTGTGCGCCTGGAATGCACAGTCTGGTTAGCACAGGTAGTAAGGTGTTGGGTTTGCACTATCAAATTAAGACTGTCATTGGTTCGAATCCCATGTTATCATGTTTTTATTTTACTAGTGTGGTTTGTGGCTCTATAATATGAATGCCTATGTCTTTTAACAACAATAGTCAAGTCTTCCAATGGACTTTTTAGTGAAACTCAATAGATAGCTTTATTTTCTCTTTGTTTACTAAAATATTGAATGCTTATGTCTTATAAATTTAGTAGGAAAGTATTCTAATGACTTGCTTATGACACCCCACAGAATATATTATGTTTACTACCTCGGACACTGTAGCTTATTCACTTAAATCTCTGATAAATTGTGTGTCTGGTATGCACAGTCTGGTTAGCACAGTTAGTAAGGTGTTGGGTTTGCACTATCAAATTAAGACTGTCATTAGTTCGAATCCCATGTTATCATGTTTTTATTTTACTAGTGTGGTTTGTGGCTCTATAATATGAATGCCTATGTCTTTTAACAACAATAGTCAAGTCTTCCAATGGACTTTTTAGTGAAACCCAATAGATAGCTTTATTTTCTCTTTGTTTACTCAAATATTGAATGCTTATGTCTTATAAATTTAGTAGGAAAGTATTCTAATGACTTGCTTATGACACCCCACAGAATATATTATGTTTAGTACCTCGGACACTGTAGCTTATTCACTTAAATCTCTGATAAATTGTGTGTCTGGTATGCACAGTCTGGTTAGCACAGTTGGTAAGTTGTTGGGTTTGCACTATCAAATTAAGACTGTCATTGGTTCGAATCACATGTTATCATGTTTTTATTTTACTAGTGTGGTTTGTGGCTCTATAATATGAATGCCTATATCTTTTAACAACAATAGTCATGTCTTCCAATGGACTTTTTAGTGAAACTCAATAGATAGCTTTATTTTCTCTTTGTTTACTCAAATATTGAATGCTTATGTCTTATAAATTTAGTAGGAACGTATTCTAATGACTTGCTTATGACACCCCATAGAATATATTATGTTTAGTACCTTGGACACTGTAGCTTATTCACTTAAATCTCTGATAAATTGTGCGCCTGGAAAGCACAGTCTGGTTAGCACAGGTAGTAAGGTGTTGGGTTTGTACTATCAAATTAAGACTGTCATTGGTTCAAATCCCATGTTATCATGTTTTTATTTTACTAGTGTGGTTTGTGGCTCTATAATATGAATGCCTATGTCTTTTAACAACAATAGTCAAGTCTTCCAATGGACTTTTTAGTGAAACTCAATAGATAGCTTTATTTTCTCTTTGTTTACTAAAATATTGAATGCTTATGTCTTATAAATTTAGTAGGAAAGTATTCTAATGACTTGCTTATGACACCCCATAGAATATATTATGTTTAGTACCTTGGACACTGTAGCTTATTCACTTAAATCTCTGAAAAAATGTGTTTCTGGTATGCACAGTCTGGTTAGCACAGTTAGTAAGGTGTTTGGTTTGCACTATCAAATTAAGACTGTCATTAGTTCAAATCCCATGTTATCATGTTTTTATTTTACTAGTGTGGTTTGTGGCTCTATAATATGAATGCCTATGTCTTTTAACAACAATAGTCAAGTCTTTCAATGGACTTTTTAGTGAAACCCAATAGATAACTTTATTTTCTCTTTGTTTACTCAAATATTGAATGCTTATGTCTTATAAATTTAGTAGGAACGTATTCTAATGACTTGCTTATGACACCCCATAGAATATATTATGTTTAGTACCTTGGACACTGTAGCTTATTCACTTAAATCTCTGATAAATTGTGTGTCTGCAATGCACAGTCTGGTTAGCACAGTCAGTAAGGTGTTGGGTTTGCACTATGAAATTAAGACTGTCATTGGTTCGAATCCCATGTTATCATGTTTCTATTTTACTAGTGTGGTTTGTGGCTCTATAATATTAATTCCTATGTCTTTTAACAACAATAGTCAAGTCTTCCAATGGACTTTTTAGTGAATCCCAATAGATAGCTTTATTTTCTCTTTGTTTACTCAAATATTGAATGCTTATGTCTTATAAATTTAGTAGGAAAGTATTCTAATGACTTGCTTATGACACCCCACAGAATATATTATGTTTAGTACCTCGGACACTGTAGCTTATTCACTTAAATCTCTGATAAATTGTTTGTCTGGTATGCACAGTCTGGTTAGCACAGTTAGTAAATTGTTGGGTTTGTACTATCAAATTAAGACTGTCATTGGTTTGAAACACATGTTATCATGTTTTTATTTTACTAGTGTGGTTTGTGGCTCTATAATATGAATGCCTATATCTTTTAACAACAATAGTCATGTCTTCCAATGGACTTTTTAGTGAAACTCAATAGATAGCTTTATTTTCTCTTTGTTTACTAAAATATTGAATGCTTATGTCTTATAAATTTAGTAGGAAAGTATTCTAATGACTTGCTTATGACACCCCACAGAATATATTATGTTTAGTACCTCGGACACTGTAGCTTATTCACTTAAATCTCTGATAAATTGTGTGTCTGGTATGCACAGTCTGGTTAGCACAGTTAGTAAGGTGTTGGGTTTGCACTATCAAATTAAGACTGTCATTAGTTCGAATCCCATGTTATCATGTTTTTATTTTACTAGTGTGGTTTGTGGCTCTATAATATGAATGCCTATGTCTTTTAACAACAATAGTCAAGTCTTCCAATGGACTTTTTAGTGAAACCCAATAGATAGCTTTATTTTCTCTTTGTTTACTCAAATATTGAATGCTTATGTCTTATAAATTTAGTAGGAAAGTATTCTAATGACTTGCTTATGACACCCCACAGAATATATTATGTTTAGTACCTCGGACACTGTAGCTTATTCACTTAAATCTCTGATAAATTGTGTGTCTGGTATGCACAGTCTGGTTAGCACAGTTGGTAAGGTGTTGGGTTTGCACTATCAAATTAAGACTGTCATTGGTTCGAATCACATGTTATCATGTTTTTATTTTACTAGTGTGGTTTGTGGCTCTATAATATGAATGCCTATATCTTTTAACAACAATAGTCATGTCTTCCAATGGACTTTTTAGTGAAACTCAATAGATAGCTTTATTTTCTCTTTGTTTACTCAAATATTGAATGCTTATGTCTTATAAATTTAGTAGGAACGTATTCTAATGACTTGCTTATGACACCCCATAGAATATATTATGTTTAGTACCTTGGACACTGTAGCTTATTCACTTAAATCTCTGATAAATTGTGTGTCTGCAATGCACAGTCTGGTTAGCACAGTCAGTAAGGTGTTGGGTTTGCACTATGAAATTAAGACTGTCATTGGTTCGAATCCCATGTTATCATGTTTCTATTTTACTAGTGTGGTTTGTGGCTCTATAATATTAATTCCTATGTCTTTTAACAACAATAGTCAAGTCTTCCAATGGACTTTTTAGTGAATCCCAATAGATAGCTTTATTTTCTCTTTGTTTACTCAAATATTGAATGCTTATGTCTTATAAATTTAGTAGGAAAGTATTCTAATGACTTGCTTATGACACCCCACAGAATATATTATGTTTAGTACCTCGGACACTGTAGCTTATTCACTTAAATCTCTGATAAATTGTTTGTCTGGTATGCACAGTCTGGTTAGCACAGTTAGTAAGTTGTTGGGTTTGTACTATCAAATTAAGACTGTCATTGGTTTGAAACACATGTTATCATGTTTTTATTTTACTAGTGTGGTTTGTGGCTCTATAATATGAATGCCTATATCTTTTAACAACAATAGTCATGTCTTCCAATGGACTTTTTAGTGAAACTCAATAGATAGCTTTATTTTCTCTTTGTTTACTAAAATATTGAATGCTTATGTCTTACAAATTTAGTAGGAAAGTATTCTAATGACTTGCTTATGACACCCCATAGAATATATTATGTTTAGTACCTTGGACACTGTAGCTTATTCACTTAAATCTCTGAAAAAATGTGTGTCTGGTATGCTCAGTCGGGTTAGCACAGGTAGTAAGGTGTTGGGTTTGCAAAATGAAATTAAGACTGTCATTGGTTCAAATCCCATGTTATCATGTTTTTATTTTACTAGTGTGGTTTGTGGCTCTATAATATGAATGCCTATGTCTTTTAACAACAATAGTCAAGTCTTCCAATGGACTTTTTAGTGAAACCCAATAAATAGCTTTATTTTCTCTTTGTTTACTCAAATATTGAATGCTTATGTCTTATAAATTTAGTAGGAACGTATTCTAATGACTTGCTTATGACACCCCATAGAATATATTATGTTTAGTACCTTGGACACTGTAGCTTATTCACTTATATCTCTGATAAATTGTGCGCCTGGAATGCACAGTCTGGTTAGCACAGGTAGTAAGGTGTTGGGTTTGCACTATCAAATTAAGACTGTCATTGGTTCGAATCCCATGTTATCATGTTTTTATTTTACTAGTGTGGTTTGTGGCTCTATAATATGAATGCCTATGTCTTTTAACAACAATAGTCAAGTCTTCCAATGGACTTTTTAGTGAAACTCAATAGATAGCTTTATTTTCTCTTTGTTTACTAAAATATTGAATGCTTATGTCTTATAAATTTAGTAGGAAAGTATTCTAATGACTTGCTTATGACACCCCATAAAATATATTATGTTTAGTACCTTGGACACTGTAGCTTATTCACTTAAATCTCTGAAAAAATGTGTGTCTGGTATGCACAGTCTGGTTAGCACAGTTAGTAAGGTGTTTGGTTTGCACTATTAAATTAAGACTGTCATTAGTTCAAATCCCATGTTATCATGTTTTTATTTTACTAGTGTGGTTTGTGGCTCTATAATATGAATGCCTATGTCTTTTAACAACAATAGTCAAGTCTTTCAATGGACTTTTTAGTGAAACCCAATAGATAACTTTATTTTCTCTTTGTTTACTCAAATATTGAATGCTTATGTCTTATAAATTTAGTAGGAAAGTATTCTAATGACTTGCTTATGACACCCCATAGAATATATTATGTTTAGTACCTTGGACACTGTAGCTTATTCACTTAAATCTCTGATAAATTGTGTGTCTGCAATGCACAGTCTGGTTAGCACAGTCAGTAAGGTGTTGGGTTTGCACTATGAAATTAAGACTGTCATTGGTTCGAATCCCATGTTATCATGTTTCTATTTTACTAGTGTGGTTTGTGGCTCTATAATATTAATTCCTATGTCTTTTAACAACAATAGTCAAGTCTTCCAATGGACTTTTTAGTGAATCCCAATAGATAGCTTTATTTTCTCTTTGTTTACTCAAATATTGAATGCTTATGTCTTATAAATTTAGTAGGAAAGTATTCTAATGACTTGCTTATGACACCCCACAGAATATATTATGTTTAGTACCTCGGACACTGTAGCTTATTCACTTAAATCTCTGATAAATTGTTTGTCTGGTATGCACAGTCTGGTTAGCACAGTTAGTAAGGTGTTGGGTTTGCACTATCAAATTAAGACTGTCATTGGTTCGAAACACATGTTATCATGTTTTTATTTTACTAGTGTGGTTTGTGGCTCTATAATATGAATGCCTATATCTTTTAACAACAATAGTCATGTCTTCCAATGGACTTTTTAGTGAAACTCAATAGATAGCTTTATTTTCTCTTTGTTTACTAAAATATTGAATGCTTATGTCTTATAAATTTAGTAGGAAAGTATTCTAATGACTTGCTTATGACACCCCATAGAATATATTATGTTTAGTACCTTGGACACTGTAGCTTATTCACTTAAATCTCTGAAAAAATGTGTGTCTGGAATGCTCAGTCTGGTTAGCACAGTTAGTAAGGTGTTGGGTTTGCAAAATGAAATTAAGACTGTCATTGGTTCGAATCCCATGTTATCATGTTTTTATTTTACTAGTGTGGTTTGTGGCTCTATAATATGAATGCCTATGTCTTTTAACAACAATAGTCAAGTCTTCCAATGGACTTTTTAGTGAAACCCAATAAATAGCTTTATTTTCTCTTTGTTTACTCAAATATTGAATGCTTATGTCTTATAAATTTAGTAGGAACGTATTCTAATGACTTGCTTATGACACCCCATAGAATATATTATGTTTAGTACCTTGGACACTGTAGCTTATTCACTTAAATCTCTGATAAATTGAGCGTCTGGAATGCACAGTCTGGTTAGCACAGCTAGTAAGGTGTTGGGTTTGCACTATCAAATTAAGACTGTCATTGGTTCGAATCCCATGTTATCATGTTTTTATTTTACTAGTGTGGTTTGTGGCTCTATAATATGAATGCCTATGTCTTTTAACAACAATAGTCATGTCTTCCAATGGACTTTTTAGTGAAACTCAATAGATAGCTTTATTTTCTCTTTGTTTACTAAAATATTGAACGCTTATGTCTTATAAATTTAGTAGGAAAGTATTCTAATGACTTGCTTATGACACCCCACAGAATATATTATGTTTAGTACCTCGGACACTGTAGCTTATTCACTTAAATCTCTGATAAATTGTGTGTATGGTATGCACAGTCTGGTTAGCACAGTCAGTAAGGTGTTGGGTTTGCACTATCAAATTAAGACTGTCATTGGTTCGAATCACATGTTATCATGTTTTTATTTTACTAGTGTGGTTTGTAGCTCTATAATATGAATGCCTATGTCTTTTAACAACAATAGTCATGTCTTCCAATGGACTTTTTAGTGAAACTCAATAGATAGCTTTATTTTCTCTTTGTTTACTAAAATATTGAATGCTTATGTCTTATAAATTTAGTAGGAAAGTATTCTAATGACTTGCTTATGACACCCCATAGAATATATTCTGTTTAGTACCTTGGACACTGTAGCTTATTCACTTAAATCTCTGAAAAAATGAGTGTCTGGTATGCACAGTCTGGTTAGCACAGTTAGTAAGGTGTTTGGTTTGCACTATCAAATTAAGACTGTCATTAGTTCAAATCCCATGTTATCATGTTTTTATTTTACTAGTGTGGTTTGTGGCTCTATAATATGAATGCCTATGTCTTTTAACAACAATAGTCAAGTCTTTCAATGGACTTTTTAGTGAAACCCAATAGATAACTTTATTTTCTCTTTGTTTACTCAAATATTGAATGCTTATGTCTTATAAATTTAGTAGGAACGTATTCTAATGACTTGCTTATGACACCCCATAGAATATATTCTGTTTAGTACCTTGGACACTGTAGCTTATTCACTTAAATCTCTGAAAAAATGAGTGTCTGGTATGCACAGTCTGGTTAGCACAGTTAGTAAGGTGTTTGGTTTGCACTATCAAATTAAGACTGTCATTAGTTCAAATCCCATGTTATCATGTTTTTATTTTACTAGTGTGGTTTGTGGCTCTATAATATGAATGCCTATGTCTTTTAACAACAATAGTCAAGTCTTTCAATGGACTTTTTAGTGAAACCCAATAGATAACTTTATTTTCTCTTTGTTTACTCAAATATTGAATGCTTATGTCTTATAAATTTAGTAGGAACGTATTCTAATGACTTGCTTATGACACCCCATAGAATATATTATGTTTAGTACCTTGGACACTGTAGCTTATTCACTTAAATCTCTGAAAAAATGTGTGTCTGGTATGCTCAGTCTGGTTAGCACAGGTAGTAAGGTGTTGGGTTTGCACTATCAAATTAAGACTGTCATTGGTTCGAATCCCATGTTATCATGTTTTTATTTTACTAGTGTGGTTTGTGGCTCTATAATATGAATGCCTATGTCTTTTAACAACAATAGTCAAGTCTTCCAATGGACTTTTTAGTGAAACTCAATAGATAGCTTTATTTTCTCTTTGTTTACTAAAATATTGAACGCTTATGTCTTATAAATTTAGTAGGAAAGTATTCTAATGACTTGCTTATGACACCCCACAGAATATATTATGTTTAGTACCTCGGACACTGTAGCTTATTCACTTAAATCTCTGATAAATTGTGTGTATGGTATGCACAGTCTGGTTAGCACAGTCAGTAAGGTGTTGGGTTTGCACTATCAAATTAAGACTGTCATTGGTTCGAATCACATGTTATCATGTTTTTATTTTACTAGTGTGGTTTGTGGCTCTATAATATGAATGCCTATGTCTTTTAACAACAATAGTCAAGTCTTTCAATGGACTTTTTAGTGAAACCCAATAGATAGCTTTATTTTCTCTTTGTTTACTAAAATATTGAACGCTTATGTCTTATAAATTTAGTAGGAAAGTATTCTAATGACTTGCTTATGACACCCCACAGAATATATTATGTTTAGTACCTCGGACACTGTAGCTTATTCACTTAAATCTCTGATAAATTGTGTGTATGGTATGCACAGTCTGGTTAGCACAGTCAGTAAGGTGTTGGGTTTGCACTATCAAATTAAGACTGTCATTGGTTCGAATCACATGTTATCATGTTTTTATTTTACTAGTGTGGTTTGTAGCTCTATAATATGAATGCCTATGTCTTTTAACAACAATAGTCATGTCTTCCAATGGACTTTTTAGTGAAACTCAATAGATAGCTTTATTTTCTCTTTGTTTACTAAAATATTGAATGCTTATGTCTTATAAATTTAGTAGGAAAGTATTCTAATGACTTGCTTATGACACCCCATAGAATATATTCTGTTTAGTACCTTGGACACTGTAGCTTATTCACTTAAATCTCTGAAAAAATGAGTGTCTGGTATGCACAGTCTGGTTAGCACAGTTAGTAAGGTGTTTGGTTTGCACTATCAAATTAAGACTGTCATTAGTTCAAATCCCATGTTATCATGTTTTTATTTTACTAGTGTGGTTTGTGGCTCTATAATATGAATGCCTATGTCTTTTAACAACAATAGTCAAGTCTTTCAATGGACTTTTTAGTGAAACCCAATAGATAACTTTATTTTCTCTTTGTTTACTCAAATATTGAATGCTTATGTCTTATAAATTTAGTAGGAACGTATTCTAATGACTTGCTTATGACACCCCATAGAATATATTCTGTTTAGTACCTTGGACACTGTAGCTTATTCACTTAAATCTCTGAAAAAATGAGTGTCTGGTATGCACAGTCTGGTTAGCACAGTTAGTAAGGTGTTTGGTTTGCACTATCAAATTAAGACTGTCATTAGTTCAAATCCCATGTTATCATGTTTTTATTTTACTAGAGTGGTTTGTGGCTCTATAATATGAATGCCTATGTCTTTTAACAACAATAGTCAAGTCTTTCAATGGACTTTTTAGTGAAACCCAATAGATAACTTTATTTTCTCTTTGTTTACTCAAATATTGAATGCTTATGTCTTATAAATTTAGTAGGAACGTATTCTAATGACTTGCTTATGACACCCCATAGAATATATTATGTTTAGTACCTTGGACACTGTAGCTTATTCACTTAAATCTCTGAAAAAATGTGTGTCTGGCATGCTCAGTCTGGTTAGCACAGGTAGTAAGGTGTTGGGTTTGCACTATCAAATTAAGACTGTCATTGGTTCGAATCCCATGTTATCATGTTTTTATTTTACTAGTGTGGTTTGTGGCTCTATAATATGAATGCCTATGTCTTTTAACAACAATAGTCAAGTCTTCCAATGGACTTTTTAGTGAAACTCATAGATAGCTTTATTTTCTCTTTGTTTACTAAAATATTGAACGCTTATGTCTTATAAATTTAGTAGGAAAGTATTCTAATGACTTGCTTATGACACCCCACAGAATATATTATGTTTAGTACCTCGGACACTGTAGCTTATTCACTTAAATCTCTGATAAATTGTGTGTATGGTATGCACAGTCTGGTTAGCACAGTCAGTAAGGTGTTGGGTTTGCACTATCAAATTAAGACTGTCATTGGTTCGAATCACATGTTATCATGTTTTTATTTTACTAGTGTGGTTTGTGGCTCTATAATATGAATGCCTATGTCTTTTAACAACAATAGTCAAGTCTTTCAATGGACTTTTTAGTGAAACCCAATAGATAGCTTTATTTTCTCTTTGTTTACTCAAATATTGAATGCTTATGTCTTATAAATTTAGTAGGAAAGTATTCTAATGACTTGCTTATGACACCCCACAGAATATATTATGTTTAGTACCTCGGACACTGTAGCTTATTTACTTAAATCTCTGATAAATTGTGTGTATGGTATGCAAAGTCTGGTTAGCACAGTTAGTAAGGTGTTGGGTTTGCACTATCAAATTAAGACTGTCATTGGTTCGAATCCCATGTTATCATGTTTTTATTTTACTAGTGTGGTTTGTGGCTCTATAATATGAATGCCTATGTCTTTTAACAACAATAGTCATGTCTTCCAATGGACTTTTTAGTGAAACTCAATAGATAGCTTTATTTTCTCTTTGTTTACTAAAATATTGAATGCTTATGTCTTATAAATTTAGTAGGAAAGTATTCTAATGACTTGCTTATGACACCCCATAGAATATATTATGTTTAGTACCTTGGACACTGTAGCTTATTCACTTAAATCTCTGAAAAAATGAGTGTCTGGTATGCACAGTCTGGTTAGCACAGTTAGTAAGGTGTTTGGTTTGCACTATCAAATTAAGACTGTCATTAGTTCAAATCCCATGTTATCATGTTTTTATTTTACTAGTGTGGTTTGTGGCTCTATAATATGAATGCCTATGTCTTTTAACAACAATAGTCAAGTCTTTCAATGGACTTTTTAGTGAAACCCAATAGATAAATTTATTTTCTCTTTGTTTACTCAAATATTGAATGCTTATGTCTTATAAATTTAGTAGGAACGTATTCTAATGACTTGCTTATGACACCCCATAGAATATATTATGTTTAGTACCTTGGACACTGTTGCTTATTCACTTAAATCTCTGAAAAAATGTGTGTCTGGTATGCTCAGTCTGGTTAGCACAGTTAGTAAGGTGTTGGGTTTGCAAAATGAAATTAAGACTGTCATTGGTTCGAATCCCATGTTATCATGTTTTTATTTTACTAGTGTGGTTTGTGGCTCTATAATATGAATGCCTATGTCTTTTAACAACAATAGTCAAGTCTTCCAATGGACTTTTTAGTGAAACCCAATAAATAGCTTTATTTTCTCTTTGTTTACTCAAATATTGAATGCTTATGTCTTATAAATTTAGTAGGAACGTATTCTAATGACTTGCTTATGACACCCCATAGAATATATTATGTTTAGTACCTTGGACACTGTAGCTTATTCACTTAAATCTCTGATAAATTGAGCGTCTGAAATGCACAGTCTGGTTAGCACAGGTAGTAAGGTGTTGGGTTTGCACTATCAAATTAAGACTGTCATTGGTTCGAATCCCATGTTATCATGTTTTTATTTTACTAGTGTGGTTTGTGGCTCTATAATATGAATGCCTATGTCTTTTAACAACAATAGTCAAGTCTTCCAATGGACTTTTTAGTGAAACTCAATAGATAGCTTTATTTTCTCTTTGTTTACTAAAATATTGAACGCTTATGTCTTATAAATTTAGTAGGAAAGTATTCTAATGACTTGCTTATGACACCCCACAGAATATATTATGTTTAGTACCTCGGACACTGTAGCTTATTCACTTAAATCTCTGATAAATTGTGTGTATGGTATGCACAGTCTGGTTAGCACAGTCAGTAAGGTGTTGGGTTTGCACTATCAAATTAAGACTGTCATTGGTTCGAATCACATGTTATCATGTTTTTATTTTACTAGTGTGGTTTGTAGCTCTATAATATGAATGCCTATGTCTTTTAACAACAATAGTCAAGTCTTCCAATGGACTTTTTAGTGAAACCCAATAGATAGCTTTAGTTTCTCTTTGTTTACTCAAATATTGAATGCTTATGTCTTATAAATTTAGTAGGAAAGTATTCTAATGACTTGCTTATGACACCCCATAGAATATATTATGTTTAGTACCTCGGACACTGTAGCTTATTCACTTAAATCTCTGATAAATTGTTTGTCTGGTATGCACAGTCTGGTTAGCACAGTTAGTAAGGTGTTGGGTTTGCACTATCAAATTAAGACTGTCATTGGTTCGAATCACATGTTATCATGTTTTTATTTTACTAGTGTGGTTTGTGGCTCTATAATATGAATGCCTATATCTTTTAACAACAATAGTCATGTCTTCCAATGGACTTTTTAGTGAAACTCAATAGATAGCTTTATTTTCTCTTTGTTTACTAAAATATTGAATGCTTATGTCTTATAAATTTAGTAGGAAAGTATTCTAATGACTTGCTTATGACACCCCATAGAATATATTATGTTTAGTACCTTGGACACTGTAGCTTATTCACTTAAATCTCTGAAAAAATGTGTGTCTGGTATGCTCAGTCTGGTTAGCACAGTTAGTAAGGTGTTGGGTTTGCAAAATGAAATTAAGACTGTCATTGGTTCGCATCCCATGTTATCATGTTTTTATTTTACTAGTGTGGTTTGTGGCTCTATAATATGAATGCCTATGTCTTTTAACAACAATAGTCAAGTCTTCCAATGGACTTTTTAGTGAAACCCAATAAATAGCTTTATTTTCTCTTTGTTTACTCAAATATTGAATGCTTATGTCTTATAAATTTAGTAGGAATGTATTCTAATGACTTGCTTATGACACCCCATAGAATATATTATGTTTAGTACCTTGGACACTGTAGCTTATTCACTTAAATCTCTGATAAATTGAGCGTCTAGAATGCACAGTCTGGTTAGCACAGGTAGTAAGGTGTTGGGTTTGCACTATCAAATTAAGACTGTCATTGGTTCGAATCCCATGTTATCATGTTTTTATTTTACTAGTGTGGTTTGTGGCTCTATAATATGAATGCCTATGTCTTTTAACAACAATAGTCAAGTCTTCCAATGGACTTTTTAGTGAAACTCAACAGATAGCTTTATTTTCTCTTTGTTTACTAAAATATTGAACGCTTATGTCTTATAAATTTAGTAGGAAAGTATTCTAATGACTTGCTTATGACACCCCACAGAATATATTATGTTTAGTACCTCGGACACTGTAGCTTATTCACTTAAATCTCTGATAAATTGTGTGTATGGTATGCACAGTCTGGTTAGCACAGTCAGTAAGGTGTTGGGTTTGCACTATCAAATTAAGACTGTCATTGGTTCGAATCACATGTTATCATGTTTTTATTTTACTAGTGTGGTTTGTAGCTCTATAATATGAATGCCTATGTCTTTTAACAACAATAGTCATGTCTTCCAATGGACTTTTTAGTGAAACTCAATAGATAGCTTTATTTTCTCTTTGTTTACTAAAATATTGAATGCTTATGTCTTATAAATTTAGTAGGAAAGTATTCTAATGACTTGCTTATGACACCCCATAGAATATATTATGTTTAGTACATTGGACACTGTAGCTTATTCACTCAAATCTCTGAAAAAATGTGTGTCTGGTATGCACAGTCAGGTTAGCACAGTTAGTAAGGTGTTTGGTTTGCACTATCAAATTAAGACTGTCATTAGTTCAAATCCCATGTTATCATGTTTTTATTTTTATTTTACTAGTGTGGTTTGTGGCTCTATAATATGAATGCCTATGTCTTTTAACAACAATAGTCAAGTCTTCCAATGGACTTTTTAGTGAAACCCAATAAATAGCTTTATTTTCTCTTTGTTTACTCAAATATTGAATGCTTATGTCTTATAAATTTAGTAGGAACGTATTCTAATGACTTGCTTATGACACCTCATAGAATATATTATGTTTAGTACCTTGGACACTGTAGCTTATTCACTTAAATCTCTGAAAAAATGTGTGTCTGGTATGCTCAGTCTGGTTAGCACAGGTAGTAAGGTGTTGGGTTTGCACTATCAAATTAAGACTGTCATTGGTTCAAATCACATGTTATCATGTTTTTATTTTACTAGTGTGGTTTGTGGCTCTATAATATGAATGCCTATGTCTTTTAACAACAATAGTCAAGTCTTCCAATGGACTTTTTAGTGAAACTCAATAGATAGCTTTATTTTCTCTTTGTTTACTGAAATATTGAACGCTTATGTCTTATAAATTTAGTAGGAAAGTATTCTAATGACTTGCTTATGACACCCCACAGAATATATTATGTTTAGTACCTCGGACACTGTAGCTTATTCACTTAAATCTCTGATAAATTGTGTGTATGGTATGCACAGTCTGGTTAGCACAGTCAGTAAGGTGTTGGGTTTGCACTATCAAATTAAGACTGTCATTGGTTCGAATCACATGTTATCATGTTTTTATTTTACTAGTGTGGTTTGTAGCTCTATAATATGAATGCCTATGTCTTTTAACAACAATAGTCATGTCTTCCAATGGACTTTTTAGTGAAACTCAATAGATAGCTTTATTTTCTCTTTGTTTACTAAAATATTGAATGCTTATGTCTTATAAATTTAGTAGGAAAGTATTCTAATGACTTGCTTATGACACCCCATAGAATATATTATGTTTAGTACATTGGACACTGTAGCTTATTCACTCAAATCTCTGAAAAAATGTGTGTCTGGTATGCACAGTCAGGTTAGCACAGTTAGTAAGGTGTTTGGTTTGCACTATCAAATTAAGACTGTCATTAGTTCAAATCCCATGTTATCATGTTTTTATTTTTATTTTACTAGTGTGGTTTGTGGCTCTATAATATGAATGCCTATGTCTTTTAACAACAATAGTCAAGTCTTCCAATGGACTTTTTAGTGAAACCCAATAAATAGCTTTATTTTCTCTTTGTTTACTCAAATATTGAATGCTTATGTCTTATAAATTTAGTAGGAACGTATTCTAATGACTTGCTTATGACACCTCATAGAATATATTATGTTTAGTACCTTGGACACTGTAGCTTATTCACTTAAATCTCTGAAAAAATGTGTGTCTGGTATGCTCAGTCTGGTTAGCACAGGTAGTAAGGTGTTGGGTTTGCACTATCAAATTAAGACTGTCATTGGTTCGAATCACATGTTATCATGTTTTTATTTTACTAGTGTGGTTTGTGGCTCTATAATATGAATGCCTATGTCTTTTAACAACAATAGTCAAGTCTTCCAATGGACTTTTTAGTGAAACTCAATAGATAGCTTTATTTTCTCTTTGTTTACTGAAATATTGAACGCTTATGTCTTATAAATTTAGTAGGAAAGTATTCTAATGACTTGCTTATGACACCCCACAGAATATATTATGTTTAGTACCTCGGACACTGTAGCTTATTCACTTAAATCTCTGATAAATTGTGTGTATGGTATGCACAGTCTGGTTAGCACAGTCAGTAAGGTGTTGGGTTTGCACTATCAAATTAAGACTGTCATTGGTTCGAATCACATGTTATCATGTTTTTATTTTACTAGTGTGGTTTGTGGCTCTATAATATGAATGCCTATGTCTTTTAACAACAATAGTCAAGTCTTTCAATGGACTTTTTAGTGAAACCCAATAGATAGCTTTATTTTCTCTTTGTTTACTCAAATATTGAATGCTTATGTCTTATAAATTTAGTAGGAAAGTATTCTAATGACTTGCTTATGACACCCCACAGTATATATTATGTTTAGTACCTCGGACACTGTAGCTTATTCACTTAAATTTCTGATAAATTGTGTGTATGGTATGCACAGTCTGGTTAGCACAGTTAGTAAGGTGTTGGGTTTGCACTATCAAATTAAGACTGTCATTGGTTCGAATCCCATGTTATCATGTTTTTATTTTACTAGTGTGGTTTGTGGCTCTATAATATGAATGCCTATGTCTTTTAACAACAATAGTCATGTCTTCCAATGGACTTTTTAGTGAAACTCAATAGATAGCTTTATTTTCTCTTTGTTTACTAAAATATTGAACGCTTATGTCTTATAAATTTAGTAGGAAAGTATTCTAATGACTTGCTTATGACACCCCACAGAATATATTATGTTTAGTACCTCGGACACTGTAGCTTATTCACTTAAATCTCTGATAAATTGTGTGTATGGTATGCACAGTCTGGTTAGCACAGTCAGTAAGGTGTTGGGTTTGCACTATCAAATTAAGACTGTCATTGGTTCGAATCACATGTTATCATGTTTTTATTTTACTAGTGTGGTTTGTAGCTCTATAATATGAATGCCTATGTCTTTTAACAACAATAGTCATGTCTTCCAATGGACTTTTTAGTGAAACTCAATAGATAGCTTTATTTTCTCTTTGTTTACTAAAATATTGAATGCTTATGTCTTATAAATTTAGTAGGAAAGTATTCTAATGACTTGCTTATGACACCCCATAGAATATATTATGTTTAGTACATTGGACACTGTAGCTTATTCACTTAAATCTCTGAAAAAATGTGTGTCTGGTATGCACAGTCAGGTTAGCACAGTTAGTAAGGTGTTTGGTTTGCACTATCAAATTAAGACTGTCATTAGTTCAAATCCCATGTTATCATGTTTTTATTTTTATTTTACTAGTGTGGTTTGTGGCTCTATAATATGAATGCCTATGTCTTTTAACAACAATAGTCAAGTCTTTCAATGGACTTTTTAGTGAAACCCAATAGATAGCTTTATTTTCTCTTTGTTTACTCAAATATTGAATGCTTATGTCTTATAAATTTAGTAGGAAAGTATTCTAATGACTTGCTTATGACACCCCACAGAATATATTATGTTTAGTACCTTGGACACTGTAGCTTATTCACTTAAATCTCTGAAAAAATGTGTGTCTGGTATGCTCAGTCTGGTTAGCACAGGTAGTAAGGTGTTGGGTTTGCACTATCAAATTAAGACTGTCATTGGTTCGAATCCCATGTTATCATGCTTTTATTTTACTAGTGTGGTTTGTGGCTCTATAATATGAATGCCTATGTCTTTTAACAACAATAGTCAAGTCTTCCAATGGACTTTTTAGTGAAACTCAATAGATAGCTTTATTTTCTCTTTGTTTACTGAAATATTGAACGCTTATGTCTTATAAATTTAGTAGGAAAGTATTCTAATGACTTGCTTATGACACCCCACAGAATATATTATGTTTAGTACCTCGGACACTGTAGCTTATTCACTTAAATCTCTGATAAATTGTGTGTATGGTATGCACAGTCTGGTTAGCACAGTCAGTAAGGTGTTGGGTTTGCACTATCAAATTAAGACTGTCATTGGTTCGAATCACATGTTATCATGTTTTTATTTTACTAGTGTGGTTTGTGGCTCTATAATATGAATGCCTATGTCTTTTAACAACAATAGTCAAGTCTTTCAATGGACTTTTTAGTGAAACCCAATAGATAGCTTTATTTTCTCTTTGTTTACTCAAATATTGAATGCTTATGTCTTATAAATTTAGTAGGAAAGTATTCTAATGACTTGCTTATGACACCCCACAGTATATATTATGTTTAGTACCTCGGACACTGTAGCTTATTCACTTAAATCTCTGATAAATTGTGTGTATGGTATGCACAGTCTGGTTAGCACAGTTAGTAAGGTGTTGGGTTTGCACTATCAAATTAAGACTGTCATTGGTTCGAATCCCATGTTATCATGTTTTTATTTTACTAGTGTGGTTTGTGGCTCTATAATATGAATGCCTATGTCTTTTAACAACAATAGTCATGTCTTCCAATGGACTTTTTAGTGAAACTCAATAGATAGCTTTATTTTCTCTTTGTTTACTAAAATATTGAACGCTTATGTCTTATAAATTTAGTAGGAAAGTATTCTAATGACTTGCTTATGACACCCCACAGAATATATTATGTTTAGTACCTCGGACACTGTAGCTTATTCACTTAAATCTCTGATAAATTGTGTGTATGGTATGCACAGTCTGGTTAGCACAGTCAGTAAGGTGTTGGGTTTGCACTATCAAATTAAGACTGTCATTGGTTCGAATCACATGTTATCATGTTTTTATTTTACTAGTGTGGTTTGTAGCTCTATAATATGAATGCCTATGTCTTTTAACAACAATAGTCATGTCTTCCAATGGACTTTTTAGTGAAACTCAATAGATAGCTTTATTTTCTCTTTGTTTACTAAAATATTGAATGCTTATATCTTATAAATTTAGTAGGAAAGTATTCTAATGACTTGCTTATGACACCCCAAAGAATATATTATGTTTAGTACATTGGACACTGTAGCTTATTCACTTAAATCTCTGAAAAAATGTGTGTCTGGTATGCACAGTCAGGTTAGCACAGTTAGTAAGGTGTTTGGTTTGCACTATCAAATTAAGACTGTCATTAGTTCAAATCCCATGTTATCATGTTTTTATTTTTATTTTACTAGTGTGGTTTGTGGCTCTATAATATGAATGCCTATGTCTTTTAACAACAATAGTCAAGTCTTTCAATGGACTTTTTAGTGAAACCCAATAGATAGCTTTATTTTCTCTTTGTTTACTCAAATATTGAATGCTTCTGTCTTATAAATTTAGTAGGAAAGTATTCTAATGACTTGCTTATGACACCCCACAGAATATATTATGTTTAGTACCTCGGACACTGTAGCTTATTCACTTAAATCTCTGATAAATTGTGTGTATGGTATGCACAGTCTGGTAAGCACAGTTAGTAAGGTGTTGGGTTTGCACTATCAAATTAAGACTGTCATTGGTTCGAATCCCATGTTATCATGTTTTTATTTTACTAGTGTGGTTTGTGGCTCTATAATATGAATGCCTATGTCTTTTAACAACAATAGTCATGTCTTCCAATGGACTTTTTAGTGAAACTCAATAGATAGCTTTATTTTCTCTTTGTTTACTAAAATATTGAATGCTTCTGTCTTATAAATTTAGTAGGAAAGTATTCTAATGACTTGCTTATGACACCCCATAGAATATATTCTGTTTAGTACCTTGGACACTGTAGCTTATTCACTTAAATCTCTGAAAAAATGAGTGTCTGGTATGCACAGTCTGGTTAGCACAGTTAGTAAGGTGTTTGGTTTGCACTATCAAATTAAGACTGTCATTAGTTCAAATCCCATGTTATCATGTTTTTATTTTACTAGTGTGGTTTGTGGCTCTATAATATGAATGCCTATGTCTTTTAACAACAATAGTCAAGTCTTTCAATGGACTTTTTAGTGAAACCCAATAGATAACTTTATTTTCTCTTTGTTTACTCAAATATTGAATGCTTATGTCTTATAAATTTAGTAGGAACGTATTCTAATGACTTGCTTATGACACCCCATAGAATATATTATGTTTAGTACCTTGGACACTGTAGCTTATTCACTTAAATCTCTGAAAAAATGTGTGTCTGGTATGCTTAGTCTGGTTAGCACAGGTAGTAAGGTGTTGGGTTTGCACTATCAAATTAAGACTGTCATTGGTTCGAATCCCATGTTATCATGCTTTTATTTTACTAGTGTGGTTTGTGGCTCTATAATATGAATGCCTATGTCTTTTAACAACAATAGTCAAGTCTTCCAATGGACTTTTTAGTGAAACTCAATAGATAGCTTTATTTTCTCTTTGTTTACTAAAATATTGAACGCTTATGTCTTATAAATTTAGTAGGAAAGTATTCTAATGACTTGCTTATGACACCCCACAGAATATATTATGTTTAGTACCTCGGACACTGTAGCTTATTCACTTAAATCTCTGATAAATTGTGTGTATGGTATGCACAGTCTGGTTAGCACAGTCAGTAAGGTGTTGGGTTTGCACTATCAAATTAAGACTGTCATTGGTTCGAATCCCATGTTATCATGTTTTTATTTTACTAGTGTGGTTTGTGGCTCTATAATATGAATGCCTATGTCTTTTAACAACAATAGTCAAGTCTTTCAATGGACTTTTTAGTGAAACCCAATAGATAGCTTTATTTTCTCTTTGTTTACTCAAATATTGAATGCTTATGTCTTATAAATTTAGTAGGAAAGTATTCTAATGACTTGCTTATGACACCCCACAGAATATATTATGTTTAGTACCTCGGACACTGTAGCTTATTCACTTAAATCTCTGATAAATTGTGTTATTTGGTATGCAAAGTCTGGTTAGCACAGTTAGTAAGGTGTTGGGTTTGCACTATCAAATTAAGACTGTCATTGGTTCGAATCCCATGTTATCATGTTTTTATTTTACTAGTGTGGTTTGTGGCTCTATAATATGAATGCCTATGTCTTTTAACAACAATAGTCATGTCTTCCAATGGACTTTTTAGTGAAACTCAATAGATAGCTTTATTTTCTCTTTGTTTACTAAAATATTGAATGCTTATGTCTTATAAATTTAGTAGGAAAGTATTCTAATGACTTGCTTATGACACCCCATAGAATATATTATGTTTAGTACCTTGCACACTGTAGCTTATTCACTTAAATCTCTGAAAAAATTAGTGTCTGGTATGCACAGTCTGGTTAGCACAGTTAGTAAGGTGTTTGGTTTGCACTATCAAATTAAGACTGTCATTAGTTCAAATCCCATGTTATCATGTTTTTATTTTACTAGTGTGGTTTGTGGCTCTATAATATGAATGCCTATGTCTTTTAACAACAATAGTCAAGTCTTTCAATGGACTTTTTAGTGAAACCCAATAGATAACTTTATTTTCTCTTTGTTTACTCAAATATTGAATGCTTATGTCTTATAAATTTAGTAGGAACGTATTCTAATGACTTGCTTATGACACCCCATAGAATATATTATGTTTAGTACCTTGGACACTGTAGCTTATTCACTTAAATCTCTGAAAAAATGTGTGTCTGGTATGCTCAGTCTGGTTAGCACAGTTAGTAAGGTGTTGGGTTTGCAAAATGAAATTAAGACTGTCATTGGTTCGAATCCCATGTTATCATGTTTTTATTTTACTAGTGTGGTTTGTGGCTCTATAATATGAATGCCTATGTCTTTTAACAACAATAGTCAAGTCTTCCAATGGACTTTTTAGTGAAACCCAATAAATAGCTTTATTTTCTCTTTGTTTACTCAAATATTGAATGCTTATGTCTTATAAATTTAGTAGGAACGTATTCTAATGACTTGCTTATGACACCCCATAGAGTATATTATGTTTAGTACCTTGGACACTGTAGCTTATTCACTTAAATCTCTGATAAATTGAGCGTCTGAAATGCACAGTCTGGTTAGCACAGGTAGTAAGGTGTTGGGTTTGCACTATCAAATTAAGACTGTCATTGGTTCGAATCCCATGTTATCATGTTTTTATTTTACTAGTGTGGTTTGTGGCTCTATAATATGAATGCCTATGTCTTTTAACAACAATAGTCAAGTCTTCCAATGGACTTTTTAGTGAAACTCAATAGATAGCTTTATTTTCTCCTTGTTTACTAAAATATTGAACGCTTATGTCTTATAAATTTAGTAGGAAAGTATTCTAATGACTTGCTTATGACACCCCACAGAATATATTATGTTTAGTACCTCGGACACTGTAGCTTATTCACTTAAATCTCTGATAAATTGTGTGTATGGTATGCACAGTCTGGTTAGCACAGTCAGTAAGGTGTTGGGTTTGCACTATCAAATTAAGACTGTCATTGGTTCGAATAACATGTTATCATGTTTTAATTTTACTAGTGTGGTTTGTAGCTCTATAATATGAATGCCTATGTCTTTTAACAACAATAGTCAAGTCTTCCAATGGACTTTTTAGTGAAACCCAATAGATAGCTTTAGTTTCTCTTTGTTTACTCAAATATTGAATGCTTATGTCTTATAAATTTAGTAGGAAAGTATTCTAATGACTTGCTTATGACACCCCATAGAATATATTATGTTTAGTACCTCGGACACTGTAGCTTATTCACTTAAATCTCTGATAAATTGTTTGTCTGGTATGCACAGTCTGGTTAGCACAGTTAGTAAGGTGTTGGGTTTGCACTATCAAATTAAGACTGTCATTGGTTCGAATCACATGTTATCATGTTTTTATTTTACTAGTGTGGTTTGTGGCTCTATAATATGAATGCCTATATCTTTTAACAACAATAGTCATGTCTTCCAATGGACTTTTTAGTGAAACTCAATAGATAGCTTTATTTTCTCTTTGTTTACTAAAATATTGAATGCTTATGTCTTATAAATTTAGTAGGAAAGTATTCTAATGACTTGCTTATGACACCCCATAGAATATATTATGTTTAGTAGCTTGGACACTGTAGCTTATTCACTTAAATCTCTGGAAAAAATGTGTTTTTGGTATGCTCAGTCTGGTTAGCACAGTTAGTAAGGTGTTGGGTTTGCACTATCAAATTAAGACTGTCATTAGTTTGAATCCCATGTTATCATGTTATTATTTTACTAGTGTGGTTTGTGGCTCTATAATATGAATGCCTATGTCGTTTAACAACAATAGTCAAGTCTTCCAATGGACTTTTTAGTGAAACCCAATAAATAGCTTTATTTTCTCTTTGTTTACTCAAATATTGAATGCTTATGTCTTATAAATTTAGTAGGAACGTATTCTAATGACTTGCTTATGACACCCCATAGAATATATTATGTTTAGTACCTTGGACACTGTAGCTTATTCACTTAAATCTCTGATAAATTGTGCGCCTGGAATGCACAGTCTGGTTAGCACAGGTAGTAAGGTGTTAGGTTTGCACTATCAAATTAAGACTGTCATTGGTTCGAATCCCATGTTATCATGTTTTTATTTTACTAGTGTGATTTGTGGCTCTATAATATGAATGCCTATGTCTTTTAACAACAATAGTCAAGTCTTCCAATGGACTTTTTAGCGAAACTCAATAGATAGCTTTATTTTCTCTTTGTTTACTAAAATATTGAATGCTTATGTCTTATAAATTTAGTAGGAAAGTATTCTAATGACTTGCTTATGACACCCCATAAAATATATTATGTTTAGTACCTTGGACACTGTAGCTTATTCACTTAAATCTCTGAAAAAATGTGTGTCTGGTATGCACAGTCTGGTTAGCACAGTTAGTAAGGTGTTTGGTTTGCACTATCAAATTAAGACTGTCATTAGTTCAAATCCCATGTTATCATGTTTTTATTTTACTAGTGTGGTTTGTGGCTCTATAATATGAATGCCTATGTCTTTTAACAACAATAGTCAAGTCTTTCAATGGACTTTTTAGTGAAACCCAATAGATAACTTTATTTTCTCTTTGTTTACTCAAATATTGATTGCTTATGTCTTATAAATTTAGTAGGAACGTATTCTAATGACTTGCTTATGACACCTCATAGAATATATTATGTTTAGTACCTCGGACACTGTAGCTTATTCACTTAAATCTCTGATAAATTGTGTGTCTGCAATGCACAGTCTGGTTAGCACAGTCAGTAAGGTGTTGGGTTTGCACTATGAAATTAAGACTGTCATTGGTTCAAATCCCATGTTATCATGTTTCTATTTTACTAGTGTGGTTCGTGGCTCTATAATATGAATTCCTATGTCTTTTAACAACAATAGTCAAGTCTTCCAATGGACTTTTTAGTGAAACCCAATAGATAGCTTTATTTTCTCTTTGTTTACTCAAATATTGAATGCTTATGTCTTATAAATTTAGTAGGAAAGTATTCTAATGACTTGCTTATGACACCCCACAGAATATATTATGTTTAGTACCTCGGACACTGTAGCTTATTCACTTAAATCTCTGATAAATTGTGTGTCTGGTATGCACAGTCTGGTTAGCACAGTTAGTAAGGTGTTGGGTTTGCACTATCAAATTAAGACTGTCATTAGTTCGAATCCCATGTTATCATGTTTTTATTTTACTAGTGTGGTTTGTGGCTCTATAATATGAATGCCTATGTCTTTTAACAACAATAGTCAAGTCTTCCAATGGACTTTTTAGTGAAACCCAATAGATAGCTTTATTTTCTCTTTGTTTACTCAAATATTGAATGCTTATGTCTTATAAATTTAGTACGAAAGTATTCTAATGACTTGCTTATGACACCCCACAGAATATATTATGTTTAGTACCTCGGACACTGTAGCTTATTCACTTAAATCTCTGATAAATTGTGTGTCTGGTATGCACAGTCTGGTTAGCACAGTCAGTAAGGTGTTGGGTTTGCACTATCAAATTAAGACTGTCATTGGTTCGAATCACATGTTACCATGTTTTTATTTTACTAGTGTGGTTTGTGGCTCTATAATATGAATGCCTATGTCTTTTAACAACAATAGTCAAGTCTTTCAATGGACTTTTTAGTGAAACCCAATAGATAGCTTTATTTTCTCTTTGTTTACTCAAATATTGAATGCTTATGTCTTATAAATTTAGTAGGAAAGTATTCTAATGACTTGCTTATGACACCCCACAGAATATATTATGTTTAGTACCTCGGACACTGTAGCTTATTCACTTAAATCTCTGATAAATTGTGTGTATGGTATGCAAAGTCTGGTTAGCACAGTTAGTAAGGTGTTGGGTTTGCACTATCAAATTAAGACTGTCATTGGTTCGAATCCCATGTTATCATGTTTTTATTTTACTAGTGTGGTTTGTGGCTCTATAATATGAATGCCTATGTCTTTTAACAACAATAGTCATGTCTTCCAATGGACTTTTTAGTGAAACTCAATAGATAGCTTTATTTTCTCTTTGTTTACTAAAATATTGAATGCTTATGTCTTATAAATTTAGTAGGAAAGTATTCTAATGACTTGCTTATGACACCCCATAGAATATATTATGTTTAGTACCTTGCACACTGTAGCTTATTCACTTAAATCTCTGAAAAAATGAGTGTCTGGTATGCACAGTCTGGTTAGCACAGTTAGTAAGGTGTTTGGTTTGCACTATCAAATTAAGACTGTCATTAGTTCAAATCCCATGTTATCATGTTTTTATTTTACTAGTGTGGTTTGTGGCTCTATAATATGAATGCCTATGTCTTTTAACAACAATAGTCAAGTCTTTCAATGGACTTTTTAGTGAAACCCAATAGATAACTTTATTTTCTCTTTGTTTACTCAAATATTGAATGCTTATGTCTTATAAATTTAGTAGGAACGTATTCTAATGACTTGCTTATGACACCCCATAGAATATATTATGTTTAGTACCTTGGACACTGTAGCTTATTCACTTAAATCTCTGAAAAAATGTGTGTCTGGTATGCTCAGTCTGGTTAGCACAGTTAGTAAGGTGTTGGGTTTGCAAAATGAAATTAAGACTGTCATTGGTTCGAATCCCATGTTATCATGTTTTTATTTTACTAGTGTGGTTTGTGGCTCTATAATATGAATGCCTATGTCTTTTAACAACAATAGTCAAGTCTTCCAATGGACTTTTTAGTGAAACCCAATAAATAGCTTTATTTTCTCTTTGTTTACTCAAATATTGAATGCTTATGTCTTATAAATTTAGTAGGAACGTATTCTAATGACTTGCTTATGACACCCCATAGAATATATTATGTTTAGTACCTTGGACACTGTAGCTTATTCACTTAAATCTCTGATAAATTGAGCGTCTGAAATGCACAGTCTGGTTAGCACAGGTAGTAAGGTGTTGGGTTTGCACTATCAAATTAAGACTGTCATTGGTTCGAATCCCATGTTATCATGTTTTTATTTTACTAGTGTGGTTTGTGGCTCTATAATATGAATGCCTATGTCTTTTAACAACAATAGTCAAGTCTTCCAATGGACTTTTTAGTGAAACTCAATAGATAGCTTTATTTTCTCCTTGTTTACTAAAATATTGAACGCTTATGTCTTATAAATTTAGTAGGAAAGTATTCTAATGACTTGCTTATGACACCCCACAGAATATATTATGTTTAGTACCTCGGACACTGTAGCTTATTCACTTAAATCTCTGATAAATTGTGTGTATGGTATGCACAGTCTGGTTAGCACAGTCAGTAAGGTGTTGGGTTTGCACTATCAAATTAAGACTGTCATTGGTTCGAATAACATGTTATCATGTTTTTATTTTACTAGTGTGGTTTGTAGCTCTATAATATGAATGCCTATGTCTTTTAACAACAATAGTCAAGTCTTCCAATGGACTTTTTAGTGAAACCCAATAGATAGCTTTAGTTTCTCTTTGTTTACTCAAATATTGAATGCTTATGTCTTATAAATTTAGTAGGAAAGTATTCTAATGACTTGCTTATGACACCCCATAGAATATATTATGTTTAGTACCTCGGACACTGTAGCTTATTCACTTAAATCTCTGATAAATTGTTTGTCTGGTATGCACAGTCTGGTTAGCACAGTTAGTAAGGTGTTGGGTTTGCACTATCAAATTAAGACTGTCATTGGTTCGAATCACATGTTATCATGTTTTTATTTTACTAGTGTGGTTTGTGGCTCTATAATATGAATGCCTATATCTTTTAACAACAATAGTCATGTCTTCCAATGGACTTTTTAGTGAAACTCAATAGATAGCTTTATTTTCTCTTTGTTTACTAAAATATTGAATGCTTATGTCTTATAAATTTAGTAGGAAAGTATTCTAATGACTTGCTTATGACACCCCATAGAATATATTATGTTTAGTAGCTTGGACACTGTAGCTTATTCACTTAAATCTCTGGAAAAAATGTGTTTTTGGTATGCTCAGTCTGGTTAGCACAGTTAGTAAGGTGTTGGGTTTGCACTATCAAATTAAGACTGTCATTAGTTTGAATCCCATGTTATCATGTTATTATTTTACTAGTGTGGTTTGTGGCTCTATAATATGAATGCCTATGTCGTTTAACAACAATAGTCAAGTCTTCCAATGGACTTTTTAGTGAAACCCAATAAATAGCTTTATTTTCTCTTTGTTTACTCAAATATTGAATGCTTATGTCTTATAAATTTAGTAGGAACGTATTCTAATGACTTGCTTATGACACCCCATAGAATATATTATGTTTAGTACCTTGGACACTGTAGCTTATTCACTTAAATCTCTGATAAATTGTGCGCCTGGAATGCACAGTCTGGTTAGCACAGGTAGTAAGGTGTTAGGTTTGCACTATCAAATTAAGACTGTCATTGGTTCGAATCCCATGTTATCATGTTTTTATTTTACTAGTGTGATTTGTGGCTCTATAATATGAATGCCTATGTCTTTTAACAACAATAGTCAAGTCTTCCAATGGACTTTTTAGCGAAACTCAATAGATAGCTTTATTTTCTCTTTGTTTACTAAAATATTGAATGCTTATGTCTTATAAATTTAGTAGGAAAGTATTCTAATGACTTGCTTATGACACCCCATAAAATATATTATGTTTAGTACCTTGGACACTGTAGCTTATTCACTTAAATCTCTGAAAAAATGTGTGTCTGGTATGCACAGTCTGGTTAGCACAGTTAGTAAGGTGTTTGGTTTGCACTATCAAATTAAGACTGTCATTAGTTCAAATCCCATGTTATCATGTTTTTATTTTACTAGTGTGGTTTGTGGCTCTATAATATGAATGCCTATGTCTTTTAACAACAATAGTCAAGTCTTTCAATGGACTTTTTAGTGAAACCCAATAGATAACTTTATTTTCTCTTTGTTTACTCAAATATTGATTGCTTATGTCTTATAAATTTAGTAGGAACGTATTCTAATGACTTGCTTATGACACCTCATAGAATATATTATGTTTAGTACCTCGGACACTGTAGCTTATTCACTTAAATCTCTGATAAATTGTGTGTCTGCAATGCACAGTCTGGTTAGCACAGTCAGTAAGGTGTTGGGTTTGCACTATGAAATTAAGACTGTCATTGGTTCAAATCCCATGTTATCATGTTTCTATTTTACTAGTGTGGTTCGTGGCTCTATAATATGAATTCCTATGTCTTTTAACAACAATAGTCAAGTCTTCCAATGGACTTTTTAGTGAAACCCAATAGATAGCTTTATTTTCTCTTTGTTTACTCAAATATTGAATGCTTATGTCTTATAAATTTAGTAGGAAAGTATTCTAATGACTTGCTTATGACACCCCACAGAATATATTATGTTTAGTACCTCGGACACTGTAGCTTATTCACTTAAATCTCTGATAAATTGTGTGTCTGGTATGCACAGTCTGGTTAGCACAGTTAGTAAGGTGTTGGGTTTGCACTATCAAATTAAGACTGTCATTAGTTCGAATCCCATGTTATCATGTTTTTATTTTACTAGTGTGGTTTGTGGCTCTATAATATGAATGCCTATGTCTTTTAACAACAATAGTCAAGTCTTCCAATGGACTTTTTAGTGAAACCCAATAGATAGCTTTATTTTCTCTTTGTTTACTCAAATATTGAATGCTTATGTCTTATAAATTTAGTACGAAAGTATTCTAATGACTTGCTTATGACACCCCACAGAATATATTATGTTTAGTACCTCGGACACTGTAGCTTATTCACTTAAATCTCTGATAAATTGTGTGTCTGGTATGCACAGTCTGGTTAGCACAGTCAGTAAGGTGTTGGGTTTGCACTATCAAATTAAGACTGTCATTGGTTCGAATCACATGTTATCATGTTTTTATTTTACTAGTGTGGTTTGTGGCTCTATAATATGAATGCCTATGTCTTTTAACAACAATAGTCAAGTCTTTCAATGGACTTTTTAGTGAAACCCAATAGATAGCTTTATTTTCTCTTTGTTTACTCAAATATTGAATGCTTATGTCTTATAAATTTAGTAGGAAAGTATTCTAATGACTTGCTTATGACACCCCACAGAATATATTATGTTTAGTACCTCGGACACTGTAGCTTATTCACTTAAATCTCTGATAAATTGTGTGTATGGTATGCACAGTCTGGTTAGCACAGTTAGTAAGGTGTTGGGTTTGCACTATCAAATTAAGACTGTCATTGGTTCGAATCCCATGTTATCATGTTTTTATTTTACTAGTGTGGTTTGTGGCTCTATAATATGAATGCCTATGTCTTTTAACAACAATAGTCATGTCTTCCAATGGACTTTTTAGTGAAACTCAATAGATAGCTTTATTTTCTCTTTGTTTACTAAAATATTGAATGCTTATGTCTTATAAATTTAGTAGGAATGTATTCTAATGACTTGCTTATGACACCCCATAGAATATATTATGTTTAGTACCTTGGACACTGTAGCTTATTCACTTAAATCTCTGATAAATTGAGCGTCTAGAATGCACAGTCTGGTTAGCACAGGTAGTAAGGTGTTGGGTTTGCACTATCAAATTAAGACTGTCATTGGTTCGAATCCCATGTTATCATGTTTTTATTTTACTAGTGTGGTTTGTGGCTCTATAATATGAATGCCTATGTCTTTTAACAACAATAGTCAAGTCTTCCAATGGACTTTTTAGTGAAACTCAACAGATAGCTTTATTTTCTCTTTGTTTACTAAAATATTGAACGCTTATGTCTTATAAATTTAGTAGGAAAGTATTCTAATGACTTGCTTATGACACCCCACAGAATATATTATGTTTAGTACCTCGGACACTGTAGCTTATTCACTTAAATCTCTGATAAATTGTGTGTATGGTATGCACAGTCTGGTTAGCACAGTCAGTAAGGTGTTGGGTTTGCACTATCAAATTAAGACTGTCATTGGTTCGAATCACATGTTATCATGTTTTTATTTTACTAGTGTGGTTTGTAGCTCTATAATATGAATGCCTATGTCTTTTAACAACAATAGTCATGTCTTCCAATGGACTTTTTAGTGAAACTCAATAGATAGCTTTATTTTCTCTTTGTTTACTAAAATATTGAATGCTTATGTCTTATAAATTTAGTAGGAAAGTATTCTAATGACTTGCTTATGACACCCCATAGAATATATTATGTTTAGTACATTGGACACTGTAGCTTATTCACTCAAATCTCTGAAAAAATGTGTGTCTGGTATGCACAGTCAGGTTAGCACAGTTAGTAAGGTGTTTGGTTTGCACTATCAAATTAAGACTGTCATTAGTTCAAATCCCATGTTATCATGTTTTTATTTTTATTTTACTAGTGTGGTTTGTGGCTCTATAATATGAATGCCTATGTCTTTTAACAACAATAGTCAAGTCTTCCAATGGACTTTTTAGTGAAACCCAATAAATAGCTTTATTTTCTCTTTGTTTACTCAAATATTGAATGCTTATGTCTTATAAATTTAGTAGGAACGTATTCTAATGACTTGCTTATGACACCTCATAGAATATATTATGTTTAGTACCTTGGACACTGTAGCTTATTCACTTAAATCTCTGAAAAAATGTGTGTCTGGTATGCTCAGTCTGGTTAGCACAGGTAGTAAGGTGTTGGGTTTGCACTATCAAATTAAGACTGTCATTGGTTCGAATCGCATGTTATCATGTTTTTATTTTACTAGTGTGGTTTGTGGCTCTATAATATGAATGCCTATGTCTTTTAACAACAATAGTCAAGTCTTCCAATGGACTTTTTAGTGAAACTCAATAGATAGCTTTATTTTCTCTTTGTTTACTGAAATATTGAACGCTTATGTCTTATAAATTTAGTAGGAAAGTATTCTAATGACTTGCTTATGACACCCCACAGAATATATTATGTTTAGTACCTCGGACACTGTAGCTTATTCACTTAAATCTCTGATAAATTGTGTGTATGGTATGCACAGTCTGGTTAGCACAGTCAGTAAGGTGTTGGGTTTGCACTATCAAATTAAGACTGTCATTGGTTCGAATCACATGTTATCATGTTTTTATTTTACTAGTGTGGTTTGTGGCTCTATAATATGAATGCCTATGTCTTTTAACAACAATAGTCAAGTCTTTCAATGGACTTTTTAGTGAAACCCAATAGATAGCTTTATTTTCTCTTTGTTTACTCAAATATTGAATGCTTATGTCTTATAAATTTAGTAGGAAAGTATTCTAATGACTTGCTTATGACACCCCACAGTATATATTATGTTTAGTACCTCGGACACTGTAGCTTATTCACTTAAATCTCTGATAAATTGTGTGTATGGTATGCACAGTCTGGTTAGCACAGTTAGTAAGGTGTTGGGTTTGCACTATCAAATTAAGACTGTCATTGGTTCGAATCCCATGTTATCATGTTTTTATTTTACTAGTGTGGTTTGTGGCTCTATAATATGAATGCCTATGTCTTTTAACAACAATAGTCATGTCTTCCAATGGACTTTTTAGTGAAACTCAATAGATAGCTTTATTTTCTCTTTGTTTACTAAAATATTGAACGCTTATGTCTTATAAATTTAGTAGGAAAGTATTCTAATGACTTGCTTATGACACCCCACAGAATATATTATGTTTAGTACCTCGGACACTGTAGCTTATTCACTTAAATCTCTGATAAATTGTGTGTATGGTATGCACAGTCTGGTTAGCACAGTCAGTAAGGTGTTGGGTTTGCACTATCAAATTAAGACTGTCATTGGTTCGAATCACATGTTATCATGTTTTTATTTTACTAGTGTGGTTTGTAGCTCTATAATATGAATGCCTATGTCTTTTAACAACAATAGTCATGTCTTCCAATGGACTTTTTAGTGAAACTCAATAGATAGCTTTATTTTCTCTTTGTTTACTAAAATATTGAATGCTTATGTCTTATAAATTTAGTAGGAAAGTATTCTAATGACTTGCTTATGACACCCCATAGAATATATTATGTTTAGTACATTGGACACTGTAGCTTATTCACTTAAATCTCTGAAAAAATGTGTGTCTGGTATGCACAGTCAGGTTAGCACAGTTAGTAAGGTGTTTGGTTTGCACTATCAAATTAAGACTGTCATTAGTTCAAATCCCATGTTATCATGTTTTTATTTTTATTTTACTAGTGTGGTTTGTGGCTCTATAATATGAATGCCTATGTCTTTTAACAACAATAGTCAAGTCTTTCAATGGACTTTTTAGTGAAACCCAATAGATAGCTTTATTTTCTCTTTGTTTACTCAAATATTGAATGCTTATGTCTTATAAATTTAGTAGGAAAGTATTCTAATGACTTGCTTATGACACCCCACAGAATATATTATGTTTAGTACCTTGGACACTGTAGCTTATTCACTTAAATCTCTGAAAAAATGTGTGTCTGGTATGCTCAGTCTGGTTAGCACAGGTAGTAAGGTGTTGGGTTTGCACTATCAAATTAAGACTGTCATTGGTTCGACTCCCATGTTATCATGCTTTTATTTTACTAGTGTGGTTTGTGGCTCTATAATATGAATGCCTATGTCTTTTAACAACAATAGTCAAGTCTTCCAATGGACTTTTTAGTGAAACTCAATAGATAGCTTTATTTTCTCTTTGTTTACTGAAATATTGAACGCTTATGTCTTATAAATTTAGTAGGAAAGTATTCTAATGACTTGCTTATGACACCCCACAGAATATATTATGTTTAGTACCTCGGACACTGTAGCTTATTCACTTAAATCTCTGATACATTGTGTGTATGGTATGCACAGTCTGGTTAGCACAGTCAGTAAGGTGTTGGGTTTGCACTATCAAATTAAGACTGTCATTGGTTCGAATCACATGTTATCATGTTTTTATTTTACTAGTGTGGTTTGTGGCTCTATAATATGAATGCCTATGTCTTTTAACAACAATAGTCAAGTCTTTCAATGGACTTTTTAGTGAAACCCAATAGATAGCTTTATTTTCTCTTTGTTTACTCAAATATTGAATGCTTATGTCTTATAAATTTAGTAGGAAAGTATTCTAATGACTTGCTTATGACACCCCACAGTATATATTATGTTTAGTACCTCGGACACTGTAGCTTATTCACTTAAATCTCTGATAAATTGTGTGTATGGTATGCACAGTCTGGTTAGCACAGTTAGTAAGGTGTTGGGTTTGCACTATCAAATTAAGACTGTCATTGGTTCGAATCCCATGTTATCATGCTTTTATTTTACTAGTGTGGTTTGTGGCTCTATAATATGAATGCCTATGTCTTTTAACAACAATAGTCATGTCTTCCAATGGACTTTTTAGTGAAACTCAATAGATAGCTTTATTTTCTCTTTGTTTACTAAAATATTGAACGCTTATGTCTTATAAATTTAGTAGGAAAGTATTCTAATGACTTGCTTATGACACCCCACAGAATATATTATGTTTAGTACCTCGGACACTGTAGCTTATTCACTTAAATCTCTGATAAATTGTATGTATGGTATGCACAGTCTGGTTAGCACAGTCAGTAAGGTGTTGGGTTTGCACTATCAAATTAAGACTGTCATTGGTTCGAATCACATGTTATCATGTTTTTATTTTACTAGTGTGGTTTGTAGCTCTATAATATGAATGCCTATGTCTTTTAACAACAATAGTCATGTCTTCCAATGGACTTTTTAGTGAAACTCAATAGATAGCTTTATTTTCTCTTTGTTTACTAAAATATTGAATGCTTATATCTTATAAATTTAGTAGGAAAGTATTCTAATGACTTGCTTATGACACCCCAAAGAATATATTATGTTTAGTACATTGGACACTGTAGCTTATTCACTTAAATCTCTGAAAACATGTGTGTCTGGTATGCACAGTCAGGTTAGCACAGTTAGTAAGGTGTTTGGTTTGCACTATCAAATTAAGACTGTCATTAGTTCAAATCCCATGTTATCATGTTTTTATTTTTATTTTACTAGTGTGGTTTGTGGCTCTATAATATGAATGCCTATGTCTTTTAACAACAATAGTCAAGTCTTTCAATGGACTTTTTAGTGAAACCCAATAGATAGCTTTATTTTCTCTTTGTTTACTCAAATATTGAATGCTTATGTCTTATAAATTTAGTAGGAAAGTATTCTAATGACTTGCTTATGACACCCCACAGTATATATTATGTTTAGTACCTCGGACACTGTAGCTTATTCACTTAAATCTCTGATAAATTGTGTGTATGGTATGCACAGTCTGGTTAGCACAGTTAGTAAGGTGTTGGGTTTGCACTATCAAATTAAGACTGTCATTGGTTCGAATCCCATGTTATCATGTTTTTATTTTACTAGTGTGGTTTGTGGCTCTATAATATGAATGCCTATGTCTTTTAACAACAATAGTCATGTCTTCCAATGGACTTTTTAGTGAAACTCAATAGATAGCTTTATTTTCTCTTTGTTTACTAAAATATTGAACGCTTATGTCTTATAAATTTAGTAGGAAAGTATTCTAATGACTTGCTTATGACACCCCACAGAATATATTATGTTTAGTACCTCGGACACTGTAGCTTATTCACTTAAATCTCTGATAAATTGTGTGTATGGTATGCACAGTCTGGTTAGCACAGTCAGTAAGGTGTTGGGTTTGCACTATCAAATTAAGACTGTCATTGGTTCGAATCACATGTTATCATGTTTTTATTTTACTAGTGTGGTTTGTAGCTCTATAATATGAATGCCTATGTCTTTTAACAACAATAGTCATGTCTTCCAATGGACTTTTTAGTGAAACTCAATAGATAGCTTTATTTTCTCTTTGTTTACTAAAATATTGAATGCTTATGTCTTATAAATTTAGTAGGAAAGTATTCTAATGACTTGCTTATGACACCCCATAGAATATATTATGTTTAGTACATTGGACACTGTAGCTTATTCACTTAAATCTCTGAAAAAATGTGTGTCTGGTATGCACAGTCAGGTTAGCACAGTTAGTAAGGTGTTTGGTTTGCACTATCAAATTAAGACTGTCATTAGTTCAAATCCCATGTTATCATGTTTTTATTTTTATTTTACTAGTGTGGTTTGTGGCTCTATAATATGAATGCCTATGTCTTTTAACAACAATAGTCAAGTCTTTCAATGGACTTTTTAGTGAAACCCAATAGATAGCTTTATTTTCTCTTTGTTTACTCAAATATTGAATGCTTATGTCTTATAAATTTAGTAGGAAAGTATTCTAATGACTTGCTTATGACACCCCACAGAATATATTATGTTTAGTACCTTGGACACTGTAGCTTATTCACTTAAATCTCTGAAAAAATGTGTGTCTGGTATGCTCAGTCTGGTTAGCACAGGTAGTAAGGTGTTGGGTTTGCACTATCAAATTAAGACTGTCATTGGTTCGAATCCCATGTTATCATGCTTTTATTTTACTAGTGTGGTTTGTGGCTCTATAATATGAATGCCTATGTCTTTTAACAACAATAGTCAAGTCTTCCAATGGACTTTTTAGTGAAACTCAATAGATAGCTTTATTTTCTCTTTGTTTACTGAAATATTGAACGCTTATGTCTTATAAATTTAGTAGGAAAGTATTCTAATGACTTGCTTATGACACCCCACAGAATATATTATGTTTAGTACCTCGGACACTGTAGCTTATTCACTTAAATCTCTGATACATTGTGTGTATGGTATGCACAGTCTGGTTAGCACAGTCAGTAAGGTGTTGGGTTTGCACTATCAAATTAAGACTGTCATTGGTTCGAATCACATGTTATCATGTTTTTATTTTACTAGTGTGGTTTGTGGCTCTATAATATGAATGCCTATGTCTTTTAACAACAATAGTCAAGTCTTTCAATGGACTTTTTAGTGAAACCCAATAGATAGCTTTATTTTCTCTTTGTTTACTCAAATATTGAATGCTTATGTCTTATAAATTTAGTAGGAAAGTATTCTAATGACTTGCTTATGACACCCCACAGTATATATTATGTTTAGTACCTCGGACACTGTAGCTTATTCACTTAAATCTCTGATAAATTGTGTGTATGGTATGCACAGTCTGGTTAGCACAGTTAGTAAGGTGTTGGGTTTGCACTATCAAATTAAGACTGTCATTGGTTCGAATCCCATGTTATCATGCTTTTATTTTACTAGTGTGGTTTGTGGCTCTATAATATGAATGCCTATGTCTTTTAACAACAATAGTCATGTCTTCCAATGGACTTTTTAGTGAAACTCAATAGATAGCTTTATTTTCTCTTTGTTTACTAAAATATTGAACGCTTATGTCTTATAAATTTAGTAGGAAAGTATTCTAATGACTTGCTTATGACACCCCACAGAATATATTATGTTTAGTACCTCGGACACTGTAGCTTATTCACTTAAATCTCTGATAAATTGTATGTATGGTATGCACAGTCTGGTTAGCACAGTCAGTAAGGTGTTGGGTTTGCACTATCAAATTAAGACTGTCATTGGTTCGAATCACATGTTATCATGTTTTTATTTTACTAGTGTGGTTTGTAGCTCTATAATATGAATGCCTATGTCTTTTAACAACAATAGTCATGTCTTCCAATGGACTTTTTAGTGAAACTCAATAGATAGCTTTATTTTCTCTTTGTTTACTAAAATATTGAATGCTTATATCTTATAAATTTAGTAGGAAAGTATTCTAATGACTTGCTTATGACACCCCAAAGAATATATTATGTTTAGTACATTGGACACTGTAGCTTATTCACTTAAATCTCTGAAAACATGTGTGTCTGGTATGCACAGTCAGGTTAGCACAGTTAGTAAGGTGTTTGGTTTGCACTATCAAATTAAGACTGTCATTAGTTCAAATCCCATGTTATCATGTTTTTATTTTTATTTTACTAGTGTGGTTTGTGGCTCTATAATATGAATGCCTATGTCTTTTAACAACAATAGTCAAGTCTTTCAATGGACTTTTTAGTGAAACCCAATAGATAGCTTTATTTTCTCTTTGTTTACTCAAATATTGAATGCTTCTGTCTTATAAATTTAGTAGGAAAGTATTCTAATGACTTGCTTATGACACCCCACAGAATATATTATGTTTAGTACCTCGGACACTGTAGCTTATTCACTTAAATCTCTGATAAATTGTGTGTATGGTATGCACAGTCTGGTTAGCACAGTTAGTAAGGTGTTGGGTTTGCACTATCAAATTAAGACTGTCATTGGTTCGAATCCCATGTTATCATGTTTTTATTTTACTAGTGTGGTTTGTGGCTCTATAATATGAATGCCTATGTCTTTTAACAACAATAGTCATGTCTTCCAATGGACTTTTTAGTGAAACTCAATAGATAGCTTTATTTTCTCTTTGTTTACTAAAATATTGAATGCTTCTGTCTTATAAATTTAGTAGGAAAGTATTCTAATGACTTGCTTATGACACCCCATAGAATATATTCTGTTTAGTACCTTGGACACTGTAGCTTATTCACTTAAATCTCTGAAAAAATGAGTGTCTGGTATGCACAGTCTGGTTAGCACAGTTAGTAAGGTGTTTGGTTTGCACTATCAAATTAAGACTGTCATTAGTTCAAATCCCATGTTATCATGTTTTTATTTTACTAGTGTGGTTTGTGGCTCTATAATATGAATGCCTATGTCTTTTAACAACAATAGTCAAGTCTTTCAATGGACTTTTTAGTGAAACCCAATAGATAACTTTATTTTCTCTTTGTTTACTCAAATATTGAATGCTTATGTCTTATAAATTTAGTAGGAACGTATTCTAATGACTTGCTTATGACACCCCATAGAATATATTATGTTTAGTACCTTGGACACTGTAGCTTATTCACTTAAATCTCTGAAAAAATGTGTGTCTGGTATGCTTAGTCTGGTTAGCACAGGTAGTAAGGTGTTGGGTTTGCACTATCAAATTAAGACTGTCATTGGTTCGAATCCCATGTTATCATGCTTTTATTTTACTAGTGTGGTTTGTGGCTCTATAATATGAATGCCTATGTCTTTTAACAACAATAGTCAAGTCTTCCAATGGACTTTTTAGTGAAACTCAATAGATAGCTTTATTTTCTCTTTGTTTACTAAAATATTGAACGCTTATGTCTTATAAATTTAGTAGGAAAGTATTCTAATGACTTGCTTATGACACCCCACAGAATATATTATGTTTAGTACCTCGGACACTGTAGCTTATTCACTTAAATCTCTGATAAATTGTGTGTATGGTATGCACAGTCTGGTTAGCACAGTCAGTAAGGTGTTGGGTTTGCACTATCAAATTAAGACTGTCATTGGTTCGAATCCCATGTTATCATGTTTTTATTTTACTAGTGTGGTTTGTGGCTCTATAATATGAATGCCTATGTCTTTTAACAACAATAGTCAAGTCTTTCAATGGACTTTTTAGTGAAACCCAATAGATAGCTTTATTTTCTCTTTGTTTACTCAAATATTGAATGCTTATGTCTTATAAATTTAGTAGGAAAGTATTCTAATGACTTGCTTATGACACCCCACAGAATATATTATGTTTAGTACCTCGGACACTGTAGCTTATTCACTTAAATCTCTGATAAATTGTGTGTATGGTATGCAAAGTCTGGTTAGCACAGTTAGTAAGGTGTTGGGTTTGCACTATCAAATTAAGACTGTCATTGGTTCGAATCCCATGTTATCATGTTTTTATTTTACTAGTGTGGTTTGTGGCTCTATAATATGAATGCCTATGTCTTTTAACAACAATAGTCATGTCTTCCAATGGACTTTTTAGTGAAACTCAATAGATAGCTTTATTTTCTCTTTGTTTACTAAAATATTGAATGCTTATGTCTTATAAATTTAGTAGGAAAGTATTCTAATGACTTGCTTATGACACCCCATAGAATATATTATGTTTAGTACCTTGCACACTGTAGCTTATTCACTTAAATCTCTGAAAAAATGAGTGTCTGGTATGCACAGTCTGGTTAGCACAGTTAGTAAGGTGTTTGGTTTGCACTATCAAATTAAGACTGTCATTAGTTCAAATCCCATGTTATCATGTTTTTATTTTACTAGTGTGGTTTGTGGCTCTATAATATGAATGCCTATGTCTTTTAACAACAATAGTCAAGTCTTTCAATGGACTTTTTAGTGAAACCCAATAGATAACTTTATTTTCTCTTTGTTTACTCAAATATTGAATGCTTATGTCTTATAAATTTAGTAGGAACGTATTCTAATGACTTGCTTATGACACCCCATAGAATATATTATGTTTAGTACCTTGGACACTGTAGCTTATTCACTTAAATCTCTGAAAAAATGTGTGTCTGGTATGCTCAGTCTGGTTAGCACAGTTAGTAAGGTGTTGGGTTTGCAAAATGAAATTAAGACTGTCATTGGTTCGAATCCCATGTTATCATGTTTTTATTTTACTAGTGTGGTTTGTGGCTCTATAATATGAATGCCTATGTCTTTTAACAACAATAGTCAAGTCTTCCAATGGACTTTTTAGTGAAACCCAATAAATAGCTTTATTTTCTCTTTGTTTACTCAAATATTGAATGCTTATGTCTTATAAATTTAGTAGGAACGTATTCTAATGACTTGCTTATGACACCCCATAGAATATATTATGTTTAGTACCTTGGACACTGTAGCTTATTCACTTAAATCTCTGATAAATTGAGCGTCTGAAATGCACAGTCTGGTTAGCACAGGTAGTAAGGTGTTGGGTTTGCACTATCAAATTAAGACTGTCATTGGTTCGAATCCCATGTTATCATGTTTTTATTTTACTAGTGTGGTTTGTGGCTCTATAATATGAATGCCTATGTCTTTTAACAACAATAGTCAAGTCTTCCAATGGACTTTTTAGTGAAACTCAATAGATAGCTTTATTTTCTCCTTGTTTACTAAAATATTGAACGCTTATGTCTTATAAATTTAGTAGGAAAGTATTCTAATGACTTGCTTATGACACCCCACAGAATATATTATGTTTAGTACCTCGGACACTGTAGCTTATTCACTTAAATCTCTGATAAATTGTGTGTATGGTATGCACAGTCTGGTTAGCGCAGTCAGTAAGGTGTTGGGTTTGCACTATCAAATTAAGACTGTCATTGGTTCGAATAACATGTTATCATGTTTTTATTTTACTAGTGTGGTTTGTAGCTCTATAATATGAATGCCTATGTCTTTTAACAACAATAGTCAAGTCTTCCAATGGACTTTTTAGTGAAACCCAATAGATAGCTTTAGTTTCTCTTTGTTTACTCAAATATTGAATGCTTATGTCTTATAAATTTAGTAGGAAAGTATTCTAATGACTTGCTTATGACACCCCATAGAATATATTATGTTTAGTACCTCGGACACTGTAGCTTATTCACTTAAATCTCTGATAAATTGTTTGTCTGGTATGCACAGTCTGGTTAGCACAGTTAGTAAGGTGTTGGGTTTGCACTATCAAATTAAGACTGTCATTGGTTCGAATCACATGTTATCATGTTTTTATTTTACTAGTGTGGTTTGTGGCTCTATAATATGAATGCCTATATCTTTTAACAACAATAGTCATGTCTTCCAATGGACTTTTTAGTGAAACTCAATAGATAGCTTTATTTTCTCTTTGTTTACTAAAATATTGAATGCTTATGTCTTATAAATTTAGTAGGAAAGTATTCTAATGACTTGCTTATGACACCCCATAGAATATATTATGTTTAGTACCTTGGACACTGTAGCTTATTCACTTAAATCTCTGGAAAAAATGTGTTTTTGGTATGCTCAGTCTGGTTAGCACAGTTAGTAAGGTGTTGGGTTTGCACTATCAAATTAAGACTGTCATTAGTTTGAATCCCATGTTATCATGTTATTATTTTACTAGTGTGGTTTGTGGCTCTATAATATGAATGCCTATGTCGTTTAACAACAATAGTCAAGTCTTCCAATGGACTTTTTAGTGAAACCCAATAAATAGCTTTATTTTCTCTTTGTTTACTCAAATATTGAATGCTTATGTCTTATAAATTTAGTAGGAACGTATTCTAATGACTTGCTTATGACACCCCATAGAATATATTATGTTTAGTACCTTGGACACTGTAGCTTATTCACTTAAATCTCTGATAAATTGTGCGCCTGGAATGCACAGTCTGGTTAGCACAGGTAGTAAGGTGTTAGGTTTGCACTATCAAATTAAGACTGTCATTGGTTCGAATCCCATGTTATCATGTTTTTATTTTACTAGTGTGATTTGTGGCTCTATAATATGAATGCCTATGTCTTTTAACAACAATAGTCAAGTCTTCCAATGGACTTTTTAGCGAAACTCAATAGATAGCTTTATTTTCTCTTTGTTTACTAAAATATTGAATGCTTATGTCTTATAAATTTAGTAGGAAAGTATTCTAATGACTTGCTTATGACACCCCATAAAATATATTATGTTTAGTACCTTGGACACTGTAGCTTATTCACTTAAATCTCTGAAAAAATGTGTGTCTGGTATGCACAGTCTGGTTAGCACAGTTAGTAAGGTGTTTGGTTTGCACTATCAAATTAAGACTGTCATTAGTTCAAATCCCATGTTATCATGTTTTTATTTTACTAGTGTGGTTTGTGGCTCTATAATATGAATGCCTATGTCTTTTAACAACAATAGTCAAGTCTTTCAATGGACTTTTTAGTGAAACCCAATAGATAACTTTATTTTCTCTTTGTTTACTCAAATATTGATTGCTTATGTCTTATAAATTTAGTAGGAACGTATTCTAATGACTTGCTTATGACACCTCATAGAATATATTATGTTTAGTACCTCGGACACTGTAGCTTATTCACTTAAATCTCTGATAAATTGTGTGTCTGCAATGCACAGTCTGGTTAGCACAGTCAGTAAGGTGTTGGGTTTGCACTATGAAATTAAGACTGTCATTGGTTCAAATCCCATGTTATCATGTTTCTATTTTACTAGTGTGGTTCGTGGCTCTATAATATGAATTCCTATGTCTTTTAACAACAATAGTCAAGTCTTCCAATGGACTTTTTAGTGAAACCCAATAGATAGCTTTATTTTCTCTTTGTTTACTCAAATATTGAATGCTTATGTCTTATAAATTTAGTAGGAAAGTATTCTAATGACTTGCTTATGACACCCCACAGAATATATTATGTTTAGTACCTCGGACACTGTAGCTTATTCACTTAAATCTCTGATAAATTGTGTGTCTGGTATGCACAGTCTGGTTAGCACAGTTAGTAAGGTGTTGGGTTTGCACTATCAAATTAAGACTGTCATTAGTTCGAATCCCATGCTATCATGTTTTTATTTTACTAGTGTGGTTTGTGGCTCTATAATATGAATGCCTATGTCTTTTAACAACAATAGTCAAGTCTTCCAATGGACTTTTTAGTGAAACCCAATAGATAGCTTTATTTTCTCTTTGTTTACTCAAATATTGAATGCTTATGTCTTATAAATTTAGTACGAAAGTATTCTAATGACTTGCTTATGACACCCCACAGAATATATTATGTTTAGTACCTCGGACACTGTAGCTTATTCACTTAAATCTCTGATAAATTGTGTGTCTGGTATGCACAGTCTGGTTAGCACGGTCAGTAAGGTGTTGGGTTTGCACTATCAAATTAAGACTGTCATTGGTTCGAATCACATGTTATCATGTTTTTATTTTACTAGTGTGGTTTGTGGCTCTATAATATGAATGCCTATGTCTTTTAACAACAATAGTCAAGTCTTTCAATGGACTTTTTAGTGAAACCCAATAGATAGCTTTATTTTCTCTTTGTTTACTCAAATATTGAATGCTTATGTCTTATAAATTTAGTAGGAAAGTATTCTAATGACTTGCTTATGACACCCCATAGAATATATTATGTTTAGTACCTTGGACACTGTAGCTTATTCACTTAAATCTCTGAAAAAATGTGTGTCTGGTATGCTCAGTCTGGTTAGCACAGTTAGTAAGGTGTTGGGTTTCCACTATCAAATTAAGACTGTCATTAGTTCGAATCCCATGTTATCATGTTTTTATTTTACTAGTGTGGTTTGTGGCTCTATAATATGAATGCCTATGTCTTTTAACAACAATAGTCAAGTCTTCCAATGGACTTTTTAGTGAAACCCAATAGATAGCTTTATTTTCTCTTTGTTTACTCAAATATTGAATGCTTATGTCTTATAAATTTAGTAGGAATGTATTCTAATGACTTGCTTATGACACCCCATAGAATATATTATGTTTAGTACCTTGGACACTGTAGCTTATTCACTTAAATCTCTGATAAATTGTGCGTCTGGAATGCACAGTCTGGTTAGCACAGTTAGTAAGGTGTTGGGTTTGCACTATCAAATTAAGACTGTCATTTGTTCAAATCCCATGTTATCATGTTTTTATTTTACTAGTGTGGTTTGTGGCTCTATAATATGAATGCCTATTTCTTTTAACAACAATAGTCAAGTCTTCCAATGGACTTTTTAGTGAAACCCAATAGATAGCTTTATTTTCTCTTTGTTTACTCAAATATTGAATGCTTATGTCTTATAAATTTAGTAGGAAAGTATTCTAATGACTTGCTTATGACACCCCACAGAATATATTATGTTTAGTACCTCAGACACTGTAGCTTATTCACTTAAATCTCTGATAAATTGGGTGTATGGTATGCACAGTCTGGTTAGCACAGTTAGTAAGGTGTTGGGTTTGCACTATCAAATTAAGACTGTCATTGGTTCGAATCCCATGTTATCATGTTTTTATTTTACTAGTGTGGTTTGTGGCTCTATAATATGAATGCCTATGTCTTTTAACAACAATAGTCATGTCTTCCAATGGACTTTTTAGTGAAACTCAATAGATAGCTTTATTTTCTCTTTGTTTACTAAAATATTGAATGCTTATGTCTTATAAATTTAGTAGGAAAGTATTCTAATGACTTGCTTATGACACCCCATAGAATATATTATGTTTAGTACCTTGGACACTGTAGCTTATTCACTTAAATCTCTGAAAAAATGTGTGTCTGGTATGCTCAGTCTGGTTAGCACAGTTAGTAAGGTGTTGGGTTTCCACTATCAAATTAAGACTGTAATTAGTTCGAATCCCATGTTATCATGTTTTTATTTTACTAGTGTGGTTTGTGGCTCTATAATATGAATGCCTATGTCTTTTAACAACAATAGTCAAGTCTTCCAATGGACTTTTTAGTGAAACCCAATAGATAGCTTTATTTTCTCTTTGTTTACTCAAATATTGAATGCTTATGTCTTATAAATTTAGTAGGAACGTATTCTAATGACTTGCTTATGACACCCCATAGAATATATTATGTTTAGTACCTTGGACACTGTAGCTTATTCACTTAAATCTCTGATAAATTGTGTGTCTGTAATGCACAGTCTGGTTAGCACAGTCAGTGAGGTGTTGGGTTTACACTATTAAATTAAGCCTGTCATTGGTTCAAATCCCGTGTTATCATGTTTCTATTTTACTAGTGTGGTTTGTGGCTCTATAATATGAATTCCTATGTCTTTTAACAACAATAGTCAAGTCTTTCAATGGATTTTTTAGTGAAACCCAATAGATAGCTTTATTTTCTCTTTGTTTACTCAAATATTGAATGCTTATGTCTTATAAATTTAGTAGGAAAGTATTCTGACTTGCTTATGACACCCCACAGAATATATTATGTTTAGTACCTCGGACACTGTAGCTTATTCACTTAAATCTCTGATAAATTGTGTGTCTGGTATGCACAGTCTGGTTAGCACAGTTAGTAAGGTGTTGGGTTTGCACTATCAAATTAAGACTGTCATTGGTTCGAATCACATGTTATCATGTTTTTATTTTACTAGTGTGGTTTGTGGCTCTATAATATGAATGCCTATATCTTTTAACAACAATAGTCATGTCTTCCAATGGACTTTTTAGTGAAACTCAATAGATAGCTTTATTTTCTCTTTGTTTACTCAAATATTGAATGCTTATGTCTTATAAATTTAGTAGGAAAGTATTCTAATGACTTGCTTATGACACCCCATAGAATATATTATGTTTAGTACCTTGGACACTGTGGCTTATTCACTTAAATCTTTGAAAAAATGTGTGTATGGTATTCTCAGTCTGGTTAGCACAGTTAGTAAGGTGTTTGGTTTGCACTATCAAATTAAGACTGTCATTAGTTCGAATCCCATGTTATCATGTTTTTATTTTACTAGTGTGGTTTGTGGCTCTATAATATGAATGCCTATGTCTTTTAACAACAATAGTCAAGTCTTCCAATGGACTTTTTAGTGAAACCCAATAGATAGCTTTATTTTCTCTTTGTTTACTCAAATATTGAATGCTTATGTCTTATAAATTTAGTAGGAACGTATTCTAATGACTTGCTTATGACACCCCATAGAATATATTATGTTTAGTACCTTGGACACTGTAGCTTATTCACTTAAATCTCTGATAAATTGTGCGTCTGGAATGCACAGTCTGGTTAGCACAGTTAGTAAGGTGTTGGGTTTGCACTATCAAATTAAGACTGTCATTTGTTCAAATCCCATGTTATCATGTTTTTATTTTACTAGTGTGGTTTGTGGCTCTATAATATGAATGCCTATTTCTTTTAACAACAATAGTCAAGTCTTCCAATGGACTTTTTAGTGAAACCCAATAAATAGCTTTATTTTCTCTTTGTTTACTCAAATATTGAATGCTTATGTCTTATAAATTTAGTAGGAACGTATTCTAATGACTTGCTTATGACACCCCATAGAATATATTATGTTTAGTATCTTGGACACTGTAGCTTATTCACTTAAATCTCTGATAAATTGTGTTTCTGGAATGCACAGTCTGGTTAGCACAGGTAGTAAGGTGATGGGTTTGCACTATCAAATTAAGACTGTCATTAGTTCGAATCCCATGTTATCATGTTTTTATTTTACTAGTGTGGTGTGTGGCTCTATAATATGAATGCCTATGTCTTTTAACAACAATAGTCATGTCTTCCAATGGACTTTTTAGTGAAACTCAATAGATAGCTTTATTTTCTCTTTGTTTACTAAAATATTGAATGCTTATGTCTTATAAATTTAGTAGGAAAGTATTCTAATGACTTGCTTATGACACCCTATAGAATATATTATGTTTAGTACCTTGGACACTGTAGCTTATTCACTTAAATCTCTGAAAAAATGTGTGTCTGGTATGCACAGTCTGGTTAGCACAGTTAGTAAGGTGTTTGGTTTGCACTATCAAATTAAGACTGTCATTAGTTCAAATCCCATGTTATCATGTTTTTATTTTACTAGTGTGGTTTGTGGCTCTATAATATGAATGCCTATGTCTTTTAACAACAATAGTCAAGTCTTTCAATGGACTTTTTAGTGAAACCCAATAGATAACTTTATTTTCTCTTTGTTTACTCAAATATTGAATGCTTATGTCTTATAAATTTAGTAGGAAAGTATTCTAATGACTTGCTTATGACACCCCATAGAATATATTATGTTTAGTACATTGGACACTGTAGCTTATTCACTTAAATCTCTGATAAATTGTGTGTCTGTAATGCACAGTTTGGTTAGCACAGTCAGTAAGGTGTTGGGTTTGCACTATGAAATTAAGACTGTCATTGGTTCGAATCCCATGTTATCATGTTTCTATTTTACTAGTGTGGTTTGTGGCTCTATAATATGAATTCCTATGTCTTTTAACAACAATAGTCAAGTCTTCCAATGGACTTTTTAGTGAAACCCAATAGATAGCTTTATTTTCTCTTTGTTTACTCAAATATTGAATGCTTATGTCTTATAAATTTAGTAGGAAAGTATTCTAATGACTTGCTTATGACACCCCTCAGAATATATTATGTTTAGTACCTCGGACACTGTAGCTTATTCACTTAAATCTCTGATAAATTGTGTGTCTGGTATGCACAGTCTGGTTAGCACAGTTAGTAAGGTGTTGGGTTTGCACTATCAAATTAAGACTGTCATTAGTTCGAATCCCATGTTATCATGTTTTTATTTTACTAGTGTGGTTTGTGGCTCTATAATATGAATGCCTATGTCTTTTAACAACAATAGTCAAGTCTTCCAATGGACTTTTTAGTGAAACCCAATAGATAGCTTTATTTTCTCTTTGTTTACTAAAATATTGAATGCTTATGTCTTATAAATTTAGTAGGAAAGTATTCTAATGACTTGCTTATGACACCACATAGAATATATTATGTTTAGTACCTTGGACACTGTAGCTTATTCACTTAAATCTCTGAAAAAATGTGTGTCTGGTATGCTCAGTCTGGTTAGCACAGTTAGTAAGGTGTTGGGTTTCCACTATCAAATTAAGACTGTAATTAGTTCGAATCCCATGTTATCATGTTTTTATTTTACTAGTGTGGTTTGTGGCTCTATAATATGAATGCCTATGTCTTTTAACAACAATAGTCAAGTCTTCCAATGGACTTTTTAGTGAAACCCAATAGATAGCTTTATTTTCTCTTTGTTTACTCAAATATTGAATGCTTATGTCTTATAAATTTAGTAGGAACGTATTCTAATGACTTGCTTATGACACCCCATAGAATATATTATGTTTAGTACCTTGGACACTGTAGCTTATTCACTTAAATCTCTGATAAATTGTGTGTCTGTAATGCACAGTCTGGTTAGCACAGTCAGTGAGGTGTTGGGTTTACACTATTAAATTAAGCCTGTCATTGGTTCAAATCCCGTGTTATCATGTTTCTATTTTACTAGTGTGGTTTGTGGCTCTATAATATGAATTCCTATGTCTTTTAACAACAATAGTCAAGTCTTTCAATGGATTTTTTAGTGAAACCCAATAGATAGCTTTATTTTCTCTTTGTTTACTCAAATATTGAATGCTTATGTCTTATAAATTTAGTAGGAAAGTATTCTGACTTGCTTATGACACCCCACAGAATATATTATGTTTAGTACCTCGGACACTGTAGCTTATTCACTTAAATCTCTGATAAATTGTGTGTCTGGTATGCACAGTCTGGTTAGCACAGTTAGTAAGGTGTTGGGTTTGCACTATCAAATTAAGACTGTCATTGGTTCGAATCACATGTTATCATGTTTTTATTTTACTAGTGTGGTTTGTGGCTCTATAATATGAATGCCTATATCTTTTAACAACAATAGTCATGTCTTCCAATGGACTTTTTAGTGAAACTCAATAGATAGCTTTATTTTCTCTTTGTTTACTCAAATATTGAATGCTTATGTCTTATAAATTTAGTAGGAAAGTATTCTAATGACTTGCTTATGACACCCCATAGAATATATTATGTTTAGTACCTTGGACACTGTGGCTTATTCACTTAAATCTTTGAAAAAATGTGTGTATGGTATTCTCAGTCTGGTTAGCACAGTTAGTAAGGTGTTTGGTTTGCACTATCAAATTAAGACTGTCATTAGTTCAAATCCCATGTTATCATGTTTTTATTTTACTAGTGTGGTTTGTGGCTCTATAATATGAATGCCTATGTCTTTTAACAACAATAGTCAAGTCTTCCAATGGACTTTTTAGTGAAACCCAATAGATAGCTTTATTTTCTCTTTGTTTACTCAAATATTGAATGCTTATGTCTTATAAATTTAGTAGGAACGTATTCTAATGACTTGCTTATGACACCCCATAGAATATATTATGTTTAGTACCTTGGACACTGTAGCTTATTCACTTAAATCTCTGATAAATTGTGCGTCTGGAATGCACAGTCTGGTTAGCACAGTTAGTAAGGTGTTGGGTTTGCACTATCAAATTAAGACTGTCATTTGTTCAAATCCCATGTTATCATGTTTTTATTTTACTAGTGTGGTTTGTGGCTATATAATATGAATGCCTATTTCTTTTAACAACAATAGTCAAGTCTTCCAATGGACTTTTTAGTGAAACCCAATAAATAGCTTTATTTTCTCTTTGTTTACTCAAATATTGAATGCTTATGTCTTATAAATTTAGTAGGAACGTATTCTAATGACTTGCTTATGACACCCCATAGAATATATTATGTTTAGTATCTTGGACACTGTAGCTTATTCACTTAAATCTCTGATAAATTGTGTTTCTGGAATGCACAGTCTGGTTAGCACAGGTAGTAAGGTGATGGGTTTGCACTATCAAATTAAGACTGTCATTAGTTCGAATCCCATGTTATCATGTTTTTATTTTACTAGTGTGGTGTGTGGCTCTATAATATGAATGCCTATGTCTTTTAACAACAATAGTCATGTCTTCCAATGGACTTTTTAGTGAAACTCAATAGATAGCTTTATTTTCTCTTTGTTTACTAAAATATTGAATGCTTATGTCTTATAAATTTAGTAGGAAAGTATTCTAATGACTTGCTTATGACACCCTATAGAATATATTATGTTTAGTACCTTGGACACTGTAGCTTATTCACTTAAATCTCTGAAAAAATGTGTGTCTGGTATGCACAGTCTGGTTAGCACAGTTAGTAAGGTGTTTGGTTTGCACTATCAAATTAAGACTGTCATTAGTTCAAATCCCATGTTATCATGTTTTTATTTTACTAGTGTGGTTTGTGGCTCTATAATATGAATGCCTATGTCTTTTAACAACAATAGTCAAGTCTTTCAATGGACTTTTTAGTGAAACCCAATAGATAACTTTATTTTCTCTTTGTTTACTCAAATATTGAATGCTTATGTCTTATAAATTTAGTAGGAAAGTATTCTAATGACTTGCTTATGACACCCCATAGAATATATTATGTTTAGTACATTGGACACTGTAGCTTATTCACTTAAATCTCTGATAAATTGTGTGTCTGTAATGCACAGTTTGGTTAGCACAGTCAGTAAGGTGTTGGGTTTGCACTATGAAATTAAGACTGTCATTGGTTCGAATCCCATGTTATCATGTTTCTATTTTACTAGTGTGGTTTGTGGCTCTATAATATGAATTCCTATGTCTTTTAACAACAATAGTCAAGTCTTCCAATGGACTTTTTAGTGAAACCCAATAGATAGCTTTATTTTCTCTTTGTTTACTCAAATATTGAATGCTTATGTCTTATAAATTTAGTAGGAAAGTATTCTAATGACTTGCTTATGACACCCCTCAGAATATATTATGTTTAGTACCTCGGACACTGTAGCTTATTCACTTAAATCTCTGATAAATTGTGTGTCTGGTATGCACAGTCTGGTTAGCACAGTTAGTAAGGTGTTGGGTTTGCACTATCAAATTAAGACTGTCATTAGTTCGAATCCCATGTTATCATGTTTTTATTTTACTAGTGTGGTTTGTGGCTCTATAATATGAATGCCTATGTCTTTTAACAACAATAGTCAAGTCTTCCAATGGACTTTTTAGTGAAACCCAATAGATAGCTTTATTTTCTCTTTGTTTACTCAAATATTGAATGCTTATGTCTTATAAATTTAGTAGGAAAGTATTCTAATGACTTGCTTATGACACCCCACAGAATATATTATGTTTAGTACCTTGGACACTGTAGCTTATTCACTTAAATCTCTGGAAAAAATGTGTTTTTGGTATGCTCAGTCTGGTTAGCACAGTTAGTAAGGTGTTGGGTTTGCACTATCAAATTAAGACTGTCATTAGTTTGAATCCCATGTTATCATGTTATTATTTTACTAGTGTGGTTTGTGGCTCTATAATATGAATGCCTATGTCGTTTAACAACAATAGTCAAGTCTTCCAATGGACTTTTTAGTGAAACCCAATAAATAGCTTTATTTTCTCTTTGTTTACTCAAATATTGAATGCTTATGTCTTATAAATTTAGTAGAAACGTATTCTAATGACTTGCTTATGACACCCCATAGAATATATTATGTTTAGTACCTTGGACACTGTAGCTTATTCACTTAAATCTCTGATAAATTGTGCTCCTGGAATGCACAGTCTGGTTAGCACAGGTAGTAAGGTGTTGGGTTTGCACTATCAAATTAAGACTGTCATTGGTTCGAATCCCATGTTATCATGTTTTTATTTTACTAGTGTGATTTGTGGCTCTATAATATGAATGCCTATGTCTTTTAACAACAATAGTCAAGTCTTCCAATGGACTTTTTAGCGAAACTCAATAGATAGCTTTATTTTCTCTTTGTTTACTAAAATATTGAATGCTTATGTCTTATAAATTTAGTAGGAAAGTATTCTAATGACTTGCTTATGACACCCCATAAAATATATTATGTTTAGTACCTTGGACACTGTAGCTTATTCACTTAAATCTCTGAAAAAATGTGTGCCTGGTATGCACAGTCTGGTTAGCACAGTTAGTAAGGTGTTTGGTTTGCACTATCAAATTAAGACTGTCATTAGTTCAAATCCCATGTTATCATGTTTTTATTTTACTAGTGTGGTTTGTGGCTCTATAATATGAATGCCTATGTCTTTTAACAACAATAGTCAAGTCTTTCAATGGACTTTTTAGTGAAACCCAATAGATAACTTTATTTTCTCTTTGTTTACTCAAATATTGAATGCTTATGTCTTATAAATTTAGTAGGAACGTATTCTAATGACTTGCTTATGACACCTCATAGAATATATTATGTTTAGTACCTTGGACACTGTAGCTTATTCACTTAAATCTCTGATAAATTGTGTGTTTGCAATGCACAGTCTGGTTCGCACAGTCAGTAAGGTGTTGGGTTTGCACTATGAAATTAAGACTGTCATTGGTTCAAATCCCATGTTATCATGTTTCTATTTTACTAGTGTGGTTCGTGGCTCTATAATATGAATTCCTATGTCTTTTAACAACAATAGTCAAGTCTTCCAATGGACTTTTTAGTGAAACCCAATAGATAGCTTTATTTTCTCTTTGTTTACTCAAATATTGAATGCTTATGTCTTATAAATTTAGTAGGAAAGTATTCTAATGACTTGCTTATGACACCCCATAAAATATATTATGTTTAGTACCTTGGACACTGTGGCTTATTCACTTAAATCTTTGAAAAAATGTGTGTATGGTATGCTCAGTCTGGTTAGCACAGTTAGTAAGGTGTTGGGTTTGCACTATCAAATTAAGACTGTCATTAGTTCGAATCCCATGTTATCATGTTTTTATTTTACTAGTGTGGTTTGTGGCTCTATAATATGAATGCCTATGTCTTTTAACAACAATAGTCAAGTCTTCCAATGGATTTTTTAGTGAAACCCAATAGATAGCTTTATTTTCTCTTTGTTTACTCAAATATTGAATGCTTATGTCTTATAAATTTAGTAGGAACGTATTCTAATGACTTGCTTATGACACCCCATAGAATATATTATGTTTAGTATCTTGGACACTGTAGCTTATTCACTTAAATCTCTGATAAATTGTGTGTCTGGAATGCACAGTCTGGTTAGCACAGGTAGTAAGGTGATGGGTTTGCACTATCAAATTAAGACTGTCATTAGTTCAAATCCCATGTTATCATGTTTTTATTTTACTAGTGTGGTTTGTGGCTCTATAATATGAATGCCTATGTCTTTTAACAACAATAGTCAAGTCTTCCAATGGACTTTTTAGTGAAACTCAATAGATAGCTTTATTTTCTCTTTGTTTACTAAAATATTGAACGCTTATGTCTTGTAAATTTAGTAGGAAAGTATTCTAATGACTTGCTTATGACACCCCACAGAATATATTATGTTTAGTACCTCGGACACTGTAGCTTATTCACTTAAATCTCTGATAAATTGAGTGTATGGTATGCACAGTCTGGTTAGCACAGTCAGTAAGGTGTTGGGTTTGCACTATCAAATTAAGACTGTCATTGGTTCGAATCACATGTTATCATGTTTTTATTTTACTAGTGTGGTTTGTGGCTCTATAATATGAATGCCTATGTCTTTTAACAACAATAGTCAAGTCTTTCAATGGACTTTTTAGTGAAACCCAATAGATAGCTTTATTTTCTCTTTGTTTACTCAAATATTTAATGCTTATGTCTTATAAATTTAGTAGGAAAGTATTCTAATGACTTGCTTATGACACCCCACAGAATATATTATGTTTAGTACCTCGGACACTGTAGCTTATTCACTTAAATCTCTGATAAATTGTGTGTATGGTATGCACAGTCTGGTTAGCACAGTTAGTAAGGTGTTGGGTTTGCACTATCAAATTAAGACTGTCATTGGTTCGAATCCCATGTTATCATGTTTTTATTTTACTAGTGTGGTTTGTGGCTCTATAATATGAATGCCTATGTCTTTTAACAACAATAGTCAAGTCTTCCAATGGACTTTTTAGTGAAACCCAATAGATAGCTTTATTTTCTCTTTGTTTACTCAAATATTGAATGCTTATGTCTTATAAATTTAGTAGGAACGTATTCTAATGACTTGCTTATGACACCCCATAGAATATATTATGTTTAGTACCTTGGACACTGTAGCTTATTCACTTAAATCTCTGATAAATTGTGCGTTTGGAATGCCCAGTCTGGTTAGCACAGTTAGTAAGGTGTTGGGTTTGCACTATCAAATTAAGACCGTCATTTGTTCAAATCCCATGTTATCATGTTTTTATTTTACTAGTGTGGTTTGTGGCTCTATAATATGAATGCCTATTTCTTTTAACAACAATAGTCAAGTCTTCCAATGGACTTTTTAGTGAAACCCAATAAATAGCTTTATTTTCTCTTTGTTTACTCAAATATTGAATGCTTATGTCTTATAAATTTAGTAGGAAAGTATTCTAATGACTTGCTTATGACACCCTATAGAATATATTATGTTTAGTACCTCGGACACTGTAGCTTATTCACTTAAATCTCTGATAAATTGAGCGTATGGTATGCACAGTCTGGTTAGCACAGTCAGTAAGGTGTTGGGTTTGCACTATCAAATTAAGACTGTCATTGGTTCGAATCACATGTTATCATGTTTTTATTTTACTAGTGTGGTTTGTGGCTCTATAATATGAATGCCTATATCTTTTAACAACAATAGTCAAGTCTTTCAATGGACTTTTTAGTGAAACCCAATAGATAGCTTTATTTTCTCTTTGTTTACTCAAATATTGAATGCTTATGTCTTATAAATTTAGTAGGAAAGTATTCTAATGACTTGCTTATGACACCCCACAGAATATATTATGTTTAGTACCTCAGACACTGTAGCTTATTCACTTAAATCTCTGATAAATTGTGTGTATGGTATGCACAGTCTGGTTAGCACAGTTAGTAAGGTGTTGGGTTTGCACTATCAAATTAAGACTGTCATTGGTTCGAATCCCGTGTTATCATGTTTTTATTTTACTAGTGTGGTTTGTGGCTCTATAATATGAATGCCTATGTCTTTTAACAACAATAGTCATGTCTTCCAATGGACTTTTTAGTGAAACCCAATAAATAGCTTTATTTTCTCTTTGTTTACTCAAATATTGAATGCTTATGTCTTATAAATTTAGTAGGAACGTATTCTAATGACTTACTTATGACACCCCATAGAATATATTATGTTTAGTATCTTGGACACTGTAGCTTATTCACTTAAATCTCTGATAAATTGTGTGTCTGGAATGCACAGTCTGGTTAGCACAGGTAGTAAGGTGATGGGTTTGCACTATCAAATTAAGACTGTCATTAGTTCAAATCCCATGATATCATGTTTTTATTTTACTAGTGTGGTTTGTGGCTCTATAATATGAATGCCTATGTCTTTTAACAACAATAGTCAAGTCTTCCAATGGACTTTTTAGTGAAACCCAATAGATAGCTTTATTTTCTCTTTGTTTACTCAAATATTGAATGCTTATGTCTTATAAATTTAGTAGGAAAGTATTCTAATGACTTGCTTATGACACCCCACAGAATATATTATGTTTAGTACCTCGGACACTGTAGCTTATTCACTTAAATCTCTGATAAATTGTGTGTCTGGTATGCACAGTCTGGTTAGCACAGTTGGTAAGGTGTTGGGTTTGCACTATCAAATTAAGACTGTCATTGGTTCGAATCATATGTTATCATGTTTTTATTTTACTAGTGTGGTTTGTGGCTCTATAATATGAATGCCTATGTCTTTTAACAACAATAGTCAAGTCTTCCAATGGACTTTTTAGTGAAACTCAATAGATAGCTTTATTTTCTCTTTGTTTACTAAAATATTGAACGCTTATGTCTTGTAAATTTAGTAGGAAAGTATTCTAATGACTTGCTTATGACACCCCACAGAATATATTATGTTTAGTACCTCGGACACTGTAGCTTATTCACTTAAATCTCTGATAAATTGAGTGTATGGTATGCACAGTCTGGTTAGCACAGTCAGTAAGGTGTTGGGTTTGCACTATCAAATTAAGACTGTCATTGGTTCGAATCACATGTTATCATGTTTTTATTTTACTAGTGTGGTTTGTGGCTCTATAATATGAATGCCTATGTCTTTTAACAACAATTGTCAAGTCTTTCAATGGACTTTTTAGTGAAACCCAATAGATAGCTTTATTTTCTCTTTGTTTACTCAAATATTTAATGCTTATGTCTTATAAATTTAGTAGGAAAGTATTCTAATGACTTGCTTATGACACCCCACAGAATATATTATGTTTAGTACCTCGGACACTGTAGCTTATTCACTTAAATCTCTGATAAATTGTGTGTCTGGTATGCACAGTCTGGTTAGCACAGTTGGTAAGGTGTTGGGTTTGCACTATCAAATTAAGACTGTCATTGGTACGAATCATATGTTATCATGTTTTTATTTTACTAGTGTGGTTTGTGGCTCTATAATATGAATGCCTATGTCTTTTAACAACAATAGTCAAGTCTTCCAATGGACTTTTTAGTGAAACTCAATAGATAGCTTTATTTTCTCTTTGTTTACTAAAATATTGAACGCTTATGTCTTGTAAATTTAGTAGGAAAGTATTCTAATGACTTGCTTATGACACCCCACAGAATATATTATGTTTAGTACCTCGGACACTGTAGCTTATTCACTTAAATCTCTGATAAATTGAGTGTATGGTATGCACAGTCTGGTTAGCACAGTCAGTAAGGTGTTGGGTTTGCACTATCAAATTAAGACTGTCATTGGTTCGAATCACATGTTATCATGTTTTTATTTTACTAGTGTGGTTTGTGGCTCTATAATATGAATGCCTATGTCTTTTAACAACAATAGTCAAGTCTTTCAATGGACTTTTTAGTGAAACCCAATAGATAGCTTTATTTTCTCTTTGTTTACTCAAATATTTAATGCTTATGTCTTATAAATTTAGTAGGAAAGTATTCTAATGACTTGCTTATGACACCCCACAGAATATATTATGTTTAGTACCTCGGACACTGTAGCTTATTCACTTAAATCTCTGATAAATTGTGTGTATGGTATGCACAGTCTGGTTAGCACAGTTAGTAAGGTGTTGGGTTTGCACTATCAAATTAAGACTGTCATTGGTTCGAATCCCATGTTATCATGTTTTTATTTTACTAGTGTGGTTTGTGGCTCTATAATATGAATGCCTATGTCTTTTAACAACAATAGTCAAGTCTTCCAATGGACTTTTTAGTGAAACCCAATAAATAGCTTTATTTTCACTTTGTCTACTCAAATATTGAATGCTTATGTCTTATAAATTTAGTAGGAAAGTATTCTAATGACTTGCTTATGACACCCTATAGAATATATTATGTTTAGTACCTCGGACACTGTAGCTTATTCACTTAAATCTCTGATAAATTGAGTGTATGGTATGCACAGTCTGGTTAGCACAGTCAGTAAGGTGTTGGGTTTGCACTATCAAATTAAGACTGTCATTGGTTTGAATCACATGTTATCATGTTTTTATTTTACTAGTGTGGTTTGTGGCTCTATAATATGAATGCCTATATCTTTTAACAACAATAGTCAAGTCTTTCAATGGACTTTTTAGTGAAACCCAATAGATAGCTTTATTTTCTCTTTGTTTACTCAAATATTGAATGCTTATGTCTTATAAATTTAGTAGGAAAGTATTCTAATGACTTGCTTATGACACCCCACAGAATATATTATGTTTAGTACCTCAGACACTGTAGCTTATTCACTTAAATCTCTGATAAATTGTGTGTCTGGTATGCACAGTCTGGTTAGCACAGTTGGTAAGGTGTTGGGTTTGCACTATCAAATTAAGACTGTCATTGGTTCGAATCATATGTTATCATGTTTTTATTTTACTAGTGTGGTTTGTGGCTCTATAATATGAATGCCTATGTCTTTTAACAACAATAGTCAAGTCTTCCAATGGACTTTTTAGTGAAACTCAATAGATAGCTTTATTTTCTCTTTGTTTACTAAAATATTGAACGCTTATGTCTTGTAAATTTAGTAGGAAAGTATTCTAATGACTTGCTTATGACACCCCACAGAATATATTATGTTTAGTACCTCGGACACTGTAGCTTATTCACTTAAATCTCTGATAAATTGAGTGTATGGTATGCACAGTCTGGTTAGCACAGTCAGTAAGGTGTTGGGTTTGCACTATCAAATTAAGACTGTCATTGGTTCGAATCACATGTTATCATGTTTTTATTTTACTAGTGTGGTTTGTGGCTCTATAATATGAATGCCTATGTCTTTTAACAACAATAGTCAAGTCTTTCAATGGACTTTTTAGTGAAACCCAATAGATAGCTTTATTTTCTCTTTGTTTACTCAAATATTTAATGCTTATGTCTTATAAATTTAGTAGGAAAGTATTCTAATGACTTGCTTATGACACCCCACAGAATATATTATGTTTAGTACCTCGGACACTGTAGCTTATTCACTTAAATCTCTGATAAATTGTGTGTCTGGTATGCACAGTCTGGTTAGCACAGTTGGTAAGGTGTTGGGTTTGCACTATCAAATTAAGACTGTCATTGGTACGAATCATATGTTATCATGTTTTTATTTTACTAGTGTGGTTTGTGGCTCTATAATATGAATGCCTATGTCTTTTAACAACAATAGTCAAGTCTTCCAATGGACTTTTTAGTGAAACTCAATAGATAGCTTTATTTTCTCTTTGTTTACTAAAATATTGAACGCTTATGTCTTGTAAATTTAGTAGGAAAGTATTCTAATGACTTGCTTATGACACCCCACAGAATATATTATGTTTAGTACCTCGGACACTGTAGCTTATTCACTTAAATCTCTGATAAATTGAGTGTATGGTATGCACAGTCTGGTTAGCACAGTCAGTAAGGTGTTGGGTTTGCACTATCAAATTAAGACTGTCATTGGTTCGAATCACATGTTATCATGTTTTTATTTTACTAGTGTGGTTTGTGGCTCTATAATATGAATGCCTATGTCTTTTAACAACAATAGTCAAGTCTTTCAATGGACTTTTTAGTGAAACCCAATAGATAGCTTTATTTTCTCTTTGTTTACTCAAATATTTAATGCTTATGTCTTATAAATTTAGTAGGAAAGTATTCTAATGACTTGCTTATGACACCCCACAGAATATATTATGTTTAGTACCTCGGACACTGTAGCTTATTCACTTAAATCTCTGATAAATTGTGTGTATGGTATGCACAGTCTGGTTAGCACAGTTAGTAAGGTGTTGGGTTTGCACTATCAAATTAAGACTGTCATTGGTTCGAATCCCATGTTATCATGTTTTTATTTTACTAGTGTGGTTTGTGGCTCTATAATATGAATGCCTATGTCTTTTAACAACAATAGTCAAGTCTTCCAATGGACTTTTTAGTGAAACCCAATAAATAGCTTTATTTTCTCTTTGTCTACTCAAATATTGAATGCTTATGTCTTATAAATTTAGTAGGAAAGTATTCTAATGACTTGCTTATGACACCCTATAGAATATATTATGTTTAGTACCTCGGACACTGTAGCTTATTCACTTAAATCTCTGATAAATTGAGTGTATGGTATGCACAGTCTGGTTAGCACAGTCAGTAAGGTGTTGGGTTTGCACTATCAAATTAAGACTGTCATTGGTTTGAATCACATGTTATCATGTTTTTATTTTACTAGTGTGGTTTGTGGCTCTATAATATGAATGCCTATATCTTTTAACAACAATAGTCAAGTCTTTCAATGGACTTTTTAGTGAAACCCAATAGATAGCTTTATTTTCTCTTTGTTTACTCAAATATTGAATGCTTATGTCTTATAAATTTAGTAGGAAAGTATTCTAATGACTTGCTTATGACACCCCACAGAATATATTATGTTTAGTACCTCAGACACTGTAGCTTATTCACTTAAATCTCTGATAAATTGAGTGTATGGTATGCACAGTCTGGTTAGCACAGTTAGTAAGGTGTTGGGTTTGCACTATCAAATTAAGACTGTCATTGGTTCGAATCCCGTGTTATCATGTTTTTATTTTACTAGTGTGGTTTGTGGCTCTATAATATGAATGCCTATGTCTTTTAACAACAATAGTCATGTCTTCCAATGGACTTTTTAGTGAAACTCAATAGATAGCTTTATTTTCTCTTTGTTTACTAAAATATTGAATGCTTATGTCTTATAAATTTAGTAGGAAAGTATTCTAATGACTTGCTTATGACACCCCATAGAATATATTATGTTTAGTACCTTGGACACTGTAGCTTATTCACTTAAATCTCTGAAAAAATGTGTGTCTGGTATGCTCAGTCTGGTTAGCACAGTTAGTAAGGTGTTGGGTTTCCACTATCAAATTAAGACTGTCATTAGTTCGAATCCCATGTTATCATGTTTTTATTTTACTAGTGTGGTTTGTGGCTCTATAATATGAATGCCTATGTCTTTTAACAACAATAGTCAAGTCTTCCAATGGACTTTTTAGTGAAACCCAATAGATAGCTTTATTTTCTCTTTGTTTACTCAAATATTGAATGCTTATGTCTTATAAATTTAGTAGGAACGTATTCTAATGACTTGCTTATGACACCCCATAGAATATATTATGTTTAGTATCTTGGACACTGTAGCTTATTCACTTAAATCTCTGATAAATTGTGTTTCTGGAATGCACAGTCTGGTTAGCACAGGTAGTAAGGTGATGGGTTTGCACTATCAAATTAAGACTGTCATTAGTTCGAATCCCATGTTATCATGTTTTTATTTTACTAGTGTGGTGTGTGGCTCTATAATATGAATGCCTATGTCTTTTAACAACAATAGTCATGTCTTCCAATGGATTTTTTAGTGAAACCCAATAGATAGCTTTATTTTCTCTTTGTTTACTCAAATATTGAATGCTTATGTCTTATAAATTTAGTAGGAAAGTATTCTGACTTGCTTATGACACCCCACAGAATATATTATGTTTAGTACCTCGGACACTGTAGCTTATTCACTTAAATCTCTGATAAATTGTGTGTCTGGTATGCACAGTCTGGTTAGCACAGTTAGTAAGGTGTTGGGTTTGCACTATCAAATTAAGACTGTCATTGGTTCGAATCACATGTTATCATGTTTTTATTTTACTAGTGTGGTTTGTGGCTCTATAATATGAATGCCTATATCTTTTAACAACAATAGTCATGTCTTCCAATGGACTTTTTAGTGAAACTCAATAGATAGCTTTATTTTCTCTTTGTTTACTCAAATATTGAATGCTTATGTCTTATAAATTTAGTAGGAAAGTATTCTAATGACTTGCTTATGACACCCCATAGAATATATTATGTTTAGTACCTTGGACACTGTGGCTTATTCACTTAAATCTTTGAAAAAATGTGTGTATGGTATGCTCAGTCTGGTTAGCACAGTTAGTAAGGTGTTTGGTTTGCACTATCAAATTAAGACTGTCATTAGTTCAAATCCCATGTTATCATGTTTTTATTTTACTAGTGTGGTTTGTGGCTCTATAATATGAATGCCTATGTCTTTTAACAACAATAGTCAAGTCTTCCAATGGACTTTTTAGTGAAACCCAATAGATAGCTTTATTTTCTCTTTGTTTACTCAAATATTGAATGCTTATGTCTTATAAATTTAGTAGGAACGTATTCTAATGACTTGCTTATGACACCCCATAGAATATATTATGTTTAGTATCTTGGACACTGTAGCTTATTCACTTAAATCTCTGATAAATTGTGTTTCTGGAATGCACAGTCTGGTTAGCACAGGTAGTAAGGTGATGGGTTTGCACTATCAAATTAAGACTGTCATTAGTTCGAATCCCATGTTATCATGTTTTTATTTTACTAGTGTGGTGTGTGGCTCTATAATATGAATGCCTATGTCTTTTAACAACAATAGTCATGTCTTCCAATGGACTTTTTAGTGAAACTCAATAGATAGCTTTATTTTCTCTTTGTTTACTAAAATATTGAATGCTTATGTCTTATAAATTTAGTAGGAAAGTATTCTAATGACTTGCTTATGACACCCTATAGAATATATTATGTTTAGTACCTTGGACACTGTAGCTTATTCACTTAAATCTCTGAAAAAATGGGTGTCTGGTATGCACAGTCTGGTTAGCACAGTTAGTAAGGTGTTTGGTTTGCACTATCAAATTAAGACTGTCATTAGTTCAAATCCCATGTTATCATGTTTTTATTTTACTAGTGTGGTTTGTGGCTCTATAATATGAATGCCTATGTCTTTTAACAACAATAGTCAAGTCTTTCAATGGACTTTTTAGTGAAACCCAATAGATAACTTTATTTTCTCTTTGTTTACTCAAATATTGAATGCTTATGTCTTATAAATTTAGTAGGAAAGTATTCTAATGACTTGCTTATGACACCCCATAGAATATATTATGTTTAGTACCTTGGACACTGTAGCTTATTCACTTAAATCTCTGATAAATTGTGTGTCTGTAATGTACAGTTTGGTTAGCACAGTCAGTAAGGTGTTGGGTTTGCACTATGAAATTAAGACTGTCATTGGTTCGAATCCCATGTTATCATGTTTCTATTTTACTAGTGTGGTTTGTGGCTCTATAATATGAATTCCTATGTCTTTTAACAACAATAGTCAAGTCTTCCAATGGACTTTTTAGTGAAACCCAATAGATAGCTTTATTTTCTCTTTGTTTACTCAAATATTGAATGCTTATGTCTTATAAATTTAGTAGGAAAGTATTCTAATGACTTGCTTATGACACCCCACAGAATATATTATGTTTAGTACCTCGGACACTGTAGCTTATTCACTTAAATCTCTGATAAATTGTGTGTCTGGTATGCACAGTCTGGTTAGCACAGTTAGTAAGGTGTTGGGTTTGCACTATCAAATTAAGACTGTCATTAGTTCGAATCCCATGTTATCATGTTTTTATTTTACTAGTGTGGTTTGTGGCTCTATAATATGAATGCCTATGTCTTTTAACAACAATAGTCAAGTCTTCCAATGGACTTTTTAGTGAAACCCAATAGATAGCTTTATTTTCTCTTTGTTTACTCAAATATTGAATGCTTATGTCTTATAAATTTAGTAGGAAAGTATTCTAATGACTTGCTTATGACACCCCACAGAATATATTATGTTTAGTACCTCGGACACTGTAGCTTATTCACTTAAATCTCTGATAAATTGTGTGTCTGGTATGCACAGTCTGGTTAGCACAGTTGGTAAGGTGTTGGGTTTGCACTATCAAATTAAGACTGTCATTGGTTCGAATCACATGTTATCATGTTTTTATTTTACTAGTGTGGTTTGTGGCTCTATAATATGAATGCCTATATCTTTTAACAACAATAGTCATGTCTTCCAATGGACTTTTTAGTGAAACTCAATAGATAGCTTTATTTTCTCTTTGTTTACTAAAATATTGAATGCTTATGTCTTATAAATTTAGTAGGAAAGTATTCTAATGACTTGCTTATGACACCCCATAGAATATATTATGTTTAGTACCTTGGACACTGTAGCTTATTCACTTAAATCTCTGGAAAAAATGTGTTTTTGGTATGCTCAGTCTGGTTAGCACAGTTAGTAAGGTGTTGGGTTTGCACTATCAAATTAAGACTGTCATTAGTTTGAATCCCATGTTATCATGTTATTATTTTACTAGTGTGGTTTGTGGCTCTATAATATGAATGCCTATGTCGTTTAACAACAATAGTCAAGTTTTCCAATGGACTTTTTAGTGAAACCCAATAAATAGCTTTATTTTCTCTTTGTTTACTCAAATATTGAATGCTTATGTCTTATAAATTTAGTAGGAACGTATTCTAATGACTTGCTTATGACACCCCATAGAATATATTATGTTTAGTACCTTGGACACTGTAGCTTATTCACTTAAATCTCTGATAAATTGTGCGCCTGGAATGCACAGTCTGGTTAGCACAGGTAGTAAGGTGTTGGGTTTGCACTATCAAATTAAGACTGTCATTGGTTCGAATCCCATGTTATCATGTTTTTATTTTACTAGTGTGATTTGTGGCTCTATAATATGAATGCCTATGTCTTTTAACAACAATAGTCAAGTCTTCCAATGGACTTTTTAGCGAAACTCAATAGATAGCTTTATTTTCTCTTTGTTTACTAAAATATTGAATGCTTATGTCTTATAAATTTAGTAGGAAAGTATTCTAATGACTTGCTTATGACACCCCATAAAATATATTATGTTTAGTACCTTGGACACTGTAGCTTATTCACTTAAATCTCTGAAAAAATGTGTGCCTGGTATGCACAGTCTGGTTAGCACAGTTAGTAAGGTGTTTGGTTTGCACTATCAAATTAAGACTGTCATTAGTTCAAATCCCATGTTATCATGTTTTTATTTTACTAGTGTGGTTTGTGGCTCTATAATATGAATGCCTATGTCTTTTAACAACAATAGTCAAGTCTTTCAATGGACTTTTTAGTGAAACCCAATAGATAACTTTATTTTCTCTTTGTTTACTCAAATATTGAATGCTTATGTCTTATAATTTTAGTAGGAACGTATTCTAATGACTTGCTTATGACACCTCATAGAATATATTATGTTTAGTACCTTGGACACTGTAGCTTATTCACTTAAATCTCTGATAAATTGTGTGTCTGCAATGCACAGTCTGGTTAGCACAGTCAGTAAGGTGTTGGGTTTGCACTATGAAATTAAGACTGTCATTGGTTCAAATCCCATGTTATCATGTTTCTATTTGACTAGTGTGGTTCGTGGCTCTATAATATGAATTCCTATGTCTTTTAACAACAATAGTCAAGTCTTCCAATGGACTTTTTAGTGAAACCCAATAGATAGCTTTATTTTCTCTTTGTTTACTCAAATATTGAATGCTTATGTCTTATAAATTTAGTAGGAAAGTATTCTAATGACTTGCTTATGACACCCCATAAAATATATTATGTTTAGTACCTTGGACACTGTGGCTTATTCACTTAAATCTTTGAAAAAATGTGTGTATGGTATGCTCAGTCTGGTTAGCACAGTTAGTAAGGTGTTGGGTTTGCACTATCAAATTAAGACTGTCATTAGTTCGAATCCCATGTTATCATGTTTTTATTTTACTAGTGTGGTTTGTGGCTCTATAATATGAATGCCTATGTCTTTTAACAACAATAGTCAAGTCTTCCAATGGACTTTTTAGTGAAACCCAATAGATAGCTTTATTTTCTCTTTGTTTACTCAAATATTGAATGCTTATGTCTTATAAATTTAGTAGGAACGTATTCTAATGACTTGCTTATGACACCCCATAGAATATATTATGTTTAGTACCTTGGACACTGTAGCTTATTCACTTAAATCTCTGATAAATTGTGCATCTGGAATGCACAGTCTGGTTAGCACAGTTAGTAAGGTGTTGGGTTTGCACTATCAAATTAAGACTGTCATTTGTTCAAATCCCATGTTATCATGTTTTTATTTTACTAGTGTGGTTTGTGGCTCTATAATATGAATGCCTATTTCTTTTAACAACAATAGTCAAGTCTTCCAATGGACTTTTTAGTGAAACCCAATAAATAGCTTTATTTTCTCTTTGTTTACTCAAATATTGAATGCTTATGTCTTATAAATTTAGTAGGAACGTATTCTAATGACTTGCTTATGACACCCCATAGAATATATTATGTTTAGTATCTTGGACACTGTAGCTTATTCACTTAAATCTCTGATAAATTGTGTGTCTGGAATGCACAGTCTGGTTAGCACAGGTAGTTAGGTGATGGGTTTGCACTATCAAATTAAGACTGTCATTAGTTCAAATCCCATGTTATCATGTTTTTATTTTACTAGTGTGGTGTGTGGCTCTATAATATGAATGCCTATGTCTTTTAACAACAATAGTCATGTCTTCCAATGGACTTTTTAGTGAAACTCAATAGATAGCTTTATTTTCTCTTTGTTTACTAAAATATTGAATGCTTATGTCTTATAAATTTAGTAGGAAAGTATTCTAATGACTTGCTTATGACACCCTATAGAATATATTATGTTTAGTACCTTGGACACTGTAGCTTATTCACTTAAATCTCTGAAAAAATGGGTGTCTGGTATGCACAGTCTGGTTAGCACAGTTAGTAAGGTGTTTGGTTTGCACTATCAAATTAAGACTGTCATTAGTTCAAATCCCATGTTATCATGTTTTTATTTTACTAGTGTGGTTTGTGGCTCTATAATATGAATGCCTATGTCTTTTAACAACAATAGTCAAGTCTTTCAATGGACTTTTTAGTGAAACCCAATAGATAACTTTATTTTCTCTTTGTTTACTCAAATATTGAATGCTTATGTCTTATAAATTTAGTAGGAACGTATTCTAATGACTTGCTTATGACACCCCATAGAATATATTATGTTTAGTACCTTGGACACTGTAGCTTATTCACTTAAATCTCTGATAAATTGTGTGTCTGTAATGCACAGTTTGGTTAGCACAGTCAGTAAGGTGTTGGGTTTGCACTAAGAAATTAAGACTGTCATTGGTTCGAATCCCATGTTATCATGTTTCTATTTTACTAGTGTGGTTTGTGGCTCTATAATATGAATTCCTATGTCTTTTAACAACAATAGTCAAGTCTTCCAATGGACTTTTTAGTGAAACCCAATAGATAGCTTTATTTTCTCTTTGTTTACTCAAATATTGAATGCTTATGTCTTATAAATTTAGTAGGAAAGTATTCTAATGACTTGCTTATGACACCCCATAAAATATATTATGTTTAGTACCTTGGACACTGTAGCTTATTCACTTAAATCTCTGATAAATTGTGTGTCTGGTATGCACAGTCTGGTTAGCACAGTTAGTAAGGTGTTGGGTTTGCACTATCAAATTAAGACTGTCATTGGTTCGAATCACATGTTATCATGTTTTTATTTTACTAGTGTGGTTTGTGGCTCTATAATATGAATGCCTATATCTTTTAACAACAATAGTCATGTCTTCCAATGGACTTTTTAGTGAAACTCAATAGATAGCTTTATTTTCTCTTTGTTTACTAAAATATTGAATGCTTATGTCTTATAAATTTAGTAGGAAAGTAATCTAATGACTTGCTTATGACACCCCATAGAGTATATTATGTTTAGTACCTTGGACACTGTAGCTTATTCACTTAAATCTCTGAAAAAATGTGTGTCTGGTATGCTCAGTCTGGTTAGCACAGTTAGTAAGGTGTTGGGTTTGCACAATGAAATTAAGACTGTCATTGGTTCGAATCCCATGTTATCATGTTTTTATTTTACTAGTGTGGTTTGTGGCTCTATAATATGAATGCCTATGTCTTTTAACAACAATAGTCAAGTCTTCCAATGGACTTTTTAGTAAAACCCAATAAATAGCTTTATTTTCTCTTTGTTTACTCAAATATTGAATGCTTATGTCTTATAAATTTAGTAGGAACGTATTCTAATGACTTGCTTATGACACCCCATAGAATATATTATGTTTAGTACCTTGGACACTGTAGCTTATTCACTTAAATCTCTGATAAATTGTGTGTCTGTAATGCACAGTTTGGTTAGCACAGTCAGTAAGGTGTTGGGTTTGCACTATGAAATTAAGACTGTCATTGGTTCAAATCAGATGTTATCATGTTTCTATTTTACTAGTGTGGTTTGTGGCTCTATAATATGAATTCCTATGTCTTTTAACAACAATAGTCAAGTCTTCCAATGGACTTTTTAGTGAAACCCAATAGATAGCTTTATTTTCTCTTTGTTTACTCAAATATTGAATGCTTATGTCTTATAAATTTAGTAGGAAAGTATTCTAATGACTTGCTTATGACACCCCACAGAATATATTATGTTTAGTACCTCGGACACTGTAGCTTATTCACTTAAATCTCTGATAAATTGTGTGTCTGGTATGCACAGTCTGGTTAGCACAGTTAGTAAGGTGTTGGGTTTGCACTATCAAATTAAGACTGTCATTAGTTCGAATCCCATGTTATCATGTTTTTATTTTACTAGTGTGGTTTGTGGCTCTATAATATGAATGCCTATGTCTTTTAACAACAATAGTCAAGTCTTCCAATGGACTTTTTAGTGAAACTCAATAGATAGCTTTATTTTCTCTTTGTTTACTCAAATATTGAATGCTTATGTCTTATAAATTTAGTAGGAAAGTATTCTAATGACTTGCTTATGACACCCCACAGAATATATTATGTTTAGTACCTCGGACACTGTAGCTTATACACTTAAATCTCTGATAAATTGTGTGTCTGGTATGCACAGTCTGGTTAGCACAGTTGGTAAGGTGTTGGGTTTGCACTATCAAATTAAGACTGTCATTGGTTCGAATCACATGTTATCATGTTTTTATTTTACTAGTGTGGTTTGTGGCTCTATAATATGAATGCCTATATCTTTTAACAACAATAGTCATGTCTTCCAATGGACTTTTTAGTGAAACTCAATAGATAGCTTTATTTTCTCTTTGTTTACTAAAATATTGAATGCTTATGTCTTATAAATTTAGTAGGAAAGTATTCTAATGACTTGCTTATGACACCCCATAGAATATATTATGTTTAGTACCTTGGACACTGTAGCTTATTCACTTAAATCTCTGAAAAAAGGTGTTTTTGGGATGCTCAGTCTGGTTAGCACAGTTAGTAAGGTGTTGGGTTTGCACTATCAAATTAAGACTGTCATTAGTTTGAATCCCATGTTATCATGTTATTATTTTACTAGTGTGGTTTGTGGCTCTATAATATGAATGCCTATGTCTTTTAACAACAATAGTCAAGTCTTCCAATGGACTTTTTAGTGAAACCCAATAAATAGCTTTATTTTCTCTTTGTTTACTCAAATATTGAATGCTTATGTCTTATAAATTTAGTAGGAACGTATTCTAATGACTTGCTTATGACACCCCATAGAATATATTATGTTTAGTACCTTGGACACTGTAGCTTATTCACTTAAATCTCTGATAAATTGTGCGCCTGGAATGCACAGTCTGGTTAGCACAGGTAGTAAGGTGTTGGGTTTGCACTATGAAATTAAGACTGTCATTGGTTCGAATCCCATGTTATCATGTTTTTATTTTACTAGTGTGGTTTGTGGCTCTATAATATGAATGCCTATGTCTTTTAACAACAATAGTCAAGTCTTCCAATGGACTTTTTAGTGAAACTCAATAGATAGCTTTATTTTCTCTTTGTTTACTAAAATATTGAATGCTTATGTCTTATAAATTTAGTAGGAAAGTATTCTAATGACTTGCTTATGACACCCCATAAAATATATTATGTTTAGTACCTTGGACACTGTAGCTTATTCACTTAAATCTCTGAAAAAATGTGTGTCTGGTATGCACAGTCTGGTTAGCACAGTTAGTAAGGTGTTTGGTTTGCACTCTCAAATTAAGACTGTCATTAGTTCAAATCCCATGTTATCATGTTTTTATTTTACTAGTGTGGTTTGTGGCTCTATAATATGAATGCTTATGTCTTTTAACAACAATAGTCAAGTCTTTCAATGGACTTTTTAGTGAAACCCAATAGATAACTTTATTTTCTTTTTGTTTACTCAAATATTGAATGCTTATGTCTTATAAATTTAGTAGGAACGTATTCTAATGACTTGCTTATGACACCCCATAGAATATATTATGTTTAGTACCTTGGACACTGTAGCTTATTCACTTAAATCTCTGATAAATTGTGTGTCTGCAATGCACAGTCTGGTTAGCACAGTCAGTAAGGTGTTGGGTTTGCACTATGAAATTAAGACTGTCATTGGTTCGAATCCCATGTTATCATGTTTCTATTTTACTAGTGTGGTTTGTGGCTCTATAATATGAATTCCTATGTCTTTTAACAACAATAGTCAAGTCTTCCAATGGACTTTTTAGTGAAACCCAATAGATAGCTTTATTTTCTCTTTGTTTACTCAAATATTGAATGCTTATGTCTTATAAATTTAGTAGGAAAGTATTCTAATGACTTGCTTATGACACCCCACAGTATATATTATGTTTAGTACCTCGGACACTGTAGCTTATTCACTTAAATCTCTGATAAATTGTGTGTCTGGTATGCACAGTCAGGTTAGCACAGTTAGTAAGGTGTTGGGTTTGCACTATCAAATTAAGACTGTCATTGGTTCGAATCACATGTTATCATGTTTTTATTTTACTAGTGTGGTTTGTGGCTCTATAATATGAATGCCTATATCTTTTAACAACAATAGTCATGTCTTCCAATGGACTTTTTAGTGAAACTCAATAGATAGCTTTATTTTCTCTTTGTTTACTAAAATATTGAATGCTTATGTCTTATAAATTTAGTAGGAAAGTAATCTAATGACTTGCTTATGACACCCCATAGAGTATATTATGTTTAGTACCCTGGACACTGTAGCTTATTCACTTAAATCTCTGAAAAAATGTGTGTCTGGTATGCTCAGTCTGGTTAGCACAGTTAGTAAGGTGTTGGGTTTGCACAATGACATTAAGACTGTCATTGGTTCAAATCCTATGTTTTTATTTTACTAGTGTGGTTTGTGGCTCTATAATATGAATGCCTATGTCTTTTAACAACAATAGTCAAGTCTTCCAATAGACTTTTTAGTAAAACCCAATAAATAGCTTTATTTTCTCTTTGTTTACTCAAATATTGAATGCTTATGTCTTATAAATTTAGTAGGAACGTATTCTAATGACTTGCTTATGACACCCCATAGAATATATTATGTTTAGTACCTTGGACACTGTAGCTTATTCACTTAAATCTCTGATAAATTGTGCGTCTTGAATGCACAGTCTGGTTAGCACAGGTAGTAAGGTGTTGGGTTTGCACTATCAAATTAAGACTGTCATTGGTTCGAATCCCATGTTATCATGTTTTTATTTTACTAGTGTGGTTTGTGGCTTTATAATATGAATGCCTATGTCTTTTAACAACAATAGTCAAGTCTTTCAATGGACTTTTTAGTGAAACCCAATAGATAACTTTATTTTCTCTTTGTTTACTCAAATATTGAATGCTTATGTCTTATAAATTTAGTAGGAACGTATTCTAATGACTTGCGTATGACACCCCATAGAATATATTATGTTTAGTACCTTGGACACTGTAGCTTATTCACTTAAATCTCTGATAAATTGTGAGTCTGCAATGCACAGTCTGGTTAGCACAGTCAGTAAGGTGTTGGGTTTGCACTATGAAATTAAGACTGTCATTGGTTCGAATCCCATGTTATGATGTTTCTATTTTACTAGTGTGGTTTGTGGCTCTATAATATGAATTCCTATGTCTTTTAACAACAATAGTCAAGTCTTCCAATAGACTTTTTAGTGAAACCCAATAGATAGCTTTATTTTCTCTTTGTTTACTCAAATATTGAATGCTTATGTCTTATAAATTTAGTAGGAAAGTATTCTAATGACTTGCTTATGACACCCCACAGAATATATTATGTTTAGTACCTCGGACACTGTAGCTTATTCACATAATATGAATTCCTATGTCTTTTAACAACAATAGTCAAGTCTTCCAATGGACTTTTTAGTGAAACCCAATAGATAGCTTTATTTATCTTTGTTTACTCAAATATTGAATGCTTATGTCTTATAAATTTAGTAGGAACGTATTCTAATGACTTGCTTATGACACCCCATAGAATATATTATGTTTAGTACCTTGGACACTGTAGCTTATTCACTTAAATCTCTGATAAATTGTGTGTCTGGAATGCACAGTCTGGTTAGCACAGGTAGTAAGGTGTTGGGTTTGCACTATCAAATTAAGACTGTCATTAGTTCGAATCCCATGTTATCATGTTTTTATTTTACTAGTGTGGTTTGTGGCTCTATAATATGAATGCCTAAGTCTTTTAACAACAATAGTCATGTCTTCCAATAGACTTTTTAGTGAAACTCAATAGATAGCTTTATTTTCTCTTTGTTTACTAAAATATTGAATGCTTATGTCTTATAAATTTAGTAGGAAAGTATTCTAATGACTTGCTTATGACACCCTATAGAATATATTATGTTTAGTACCTTGGACACTGTAGCTTATTCACTTAAATCTCTGAAAAAATGTGTGTCTGGTATGCACAGTATGGTTAGCACAGTTAGTAAGGTGTTTGGTTTGCACTATCAAATTAAGACTGTCATTAGTTCAAATCCCATGTTATCATGTTTTTATTTTACTAGTGTGGTTTGTGGCTCTATAATATGAATGCCTATGTCTTTTAACAACAATAGTCATGTCTTCCAATGGACTTTTTAGTAAAACTCAATAGATAGCTTTATTTTCTCTTTGTTTACTAAAATATTGAATGCTTATGTCTTATAAATTTAGTAGGAAAGTATTCTAATGACTTGCTTATGACACCCCATAAAATATATTATGTTTAGTACCTTGGACACTGTAGCTTATTCACTTAAATCTCTGAAAAAATGTGTGTCTGGTATGCACAGTCTGGTTAGCACAGTTAGTAAGGTGTTTGGTTTGCACTATCAAATTAAGACTGTCATTAGTTCAAATCCCATGTTATCATGTTTTTATTTTACTAGTGTGGTTTGTGGCTCTATAATATGAATGCCTATGTCTTTTAACAACAATAGTCAAGTCTTTCAATGGACTTTTTAGTGAAACCCAATAGATAACTTTATTTTCTCTTTGTTTACTCAAATATTGAATGCTTATGTCTTATAAATTTAGTAGGAACGTATTCTAATGACTTGCTTATGACACCCCATAGAATATATTATGTTTAGTACCTTGGACACTGTAGCTTATTCACTTAAATCTCTGATAAATTGTGTGTCTGTAATGCACAGTCTGGTTAGCACAGTCAGTAAGGTGTTGGGTTTGCACTATGAAATTAAGACTGTCATTGGTTCGAATCCCATGTTATCATGTTTCTATTTTACTAGTGTGGTTTGTGGCTCTATAATATGAATGCCTATGTCTTTTAACAACAATAGTCAAGTCTTTCAATGGACTTTTTAGTGAAACCCAATAGATAACTTTATTTTCTCTTTGTTTACTCAAATATTGAATGCTTATGTCTTATAAATTTAGTAGGAAAGTATTCTAATGACCTGCTTATGACACCCCACAGAATATATTATGTTTAGTACCTCGGACACTGTAGCTTATTCACTTAAATCTCTGATAAATTGTGTGACTGGTATTCACAGTCTGGTTAGCACAGTTAGTAAGGTATTGGGTTTTCACTATCAAATTAAGACTGTCATTGGTTCAAATCACATGTTATCATGTTTTTATTTTACTAGTGTGGTTTGTGGCTCTATAATAAGAATGCCTATATGTTTTCACAACAATAGTCATGTCTTCCAATGGACTTTTTAGTGAAACTCAATAGATAGCTTTATTTTCTTTTTGTTTACTAAAATATTGAATGCTTATGTCTTATAAATTGAGTAGGAAAGTATTCTAATGACTTGCTTATGACACCCCATAGAATATATTATGTTTAGTACCTTGGACACTGTAGCTTATTCACTTAAATTTCTGAAAAAATGTGTGTCTGGTATGCTCAGTCTGTTTAGCACAGTTAGTAAGGTGTTGGGTTTGCTCTATCAAATTAAGACTGTCATTAGTTCAAATCCCATGTAATCATGTTTTTATTTTACTAGTGTGGTTTGTGGCTCTATAATATGAAAGCCTATATCTTTTATCAACAATAGTCAAGTCTTCCAATGGACTTTTTAGTGAAACCCAATAGATAGCTTTATTTTCTCTTTGTTTACTCAAATATTGAATGCTTATGTCTAATAAATTTAGTAGGAACGTATTCTAATGACTTGCTTATGACACCCCATAGAATATATTATGTTTAGTACCTTGGACACTGTAGCTTATTCACTTAAATCTCTGATAAATTGTGAGTCTGGAATGCACAGTCTGGTTAGCACAGGTAGTAAGGTGTTGGGTTTGCACTATCAAATTAAGACTGTCATTGGTTCGAATCCCATGTTATCATGTTTTTATTTTACTAGTGTGGTTTGTGGCTCTATAATATGAATGCCTATGTCTTTTAACAACAATAGTCATGTCTTCCAATGGACTTTTTAGTGAAACTCAATAGATAGCTTTATTTTCTCTTTGTTTACTCAAATATTGAATGCTTATGTCTTATAAATTTAGTAGGAACGTATTCTAATGACTTGCTTATGACACCCCATAGAATATATTATGTTTAGTACCTTGGACACTGTAGCTTATTCACTTAAATCTCTGATAAATTGTGTGTCTGTAATGCACAGTCTGGTTAGCACAGTCAGTAAGGTGTTGGGTTTGCACTATGAAATTAAGACTGTCATTGGTTCGAATCCCATATTATCATGTTTCTATTTTACTAGTGTAGTTTGTGGCTCTATAATATGAATTCCTATGTCTTTTAACAACAATAGTCAAGTCTTTCAATGGACTTTTTAGTGAAACCCAATAGATAACTTTATTTTCTCTTTGTTTACTCAAAAATTGAATGCTTATGTCTTATAAATTTAGTAGGAATGTATTCTAATGACTTGCTTATGACACCCCATAGAATATATTATGTTTAGTACCTTGGACACTGTAGCTTATTCACTTAAATCTCTGATAAATTGTGTATATGCAATGCACAGGATGGTTAGCACAGTCAGTAAGGTGTTGGGTTTGCACTATGAAATTAAGACTGTCATTGGTTCGAATCCCATGTTATCATGTTTATATTTTACTAGTGTGGTTTGTGGCTCTATAATATGAATTCCTATGTCTTTTAACAACAATAGTCAAGTCTTCCAATGGACTTTTTAGTGAAACCCAATAGATAGCTTTATTTTCTCTTTGTTTACTCAAATATTGAATGCTTATGTCTTATAAATTTAGTAGGAAAGTATTCTAATGACCTGCTTATGACACCCCACAGAATATATTATGTTTAGTACCTCGGACACTGTAGCTTATTCACTTAAATCTCTGATAAATTGTGTGACTGGTATTCACAGTCTGGTTAGCACAGTTAGTAAGGTGTTGGGTTTTCACTATCAAATTAAGACTGTCATTGGTTCAAATCACATGTTATCATGTTTTTATTTTACTAGTGTGGTTTGTGGCTCTATAATATGAATGCCTAAGTCTTTTAACAACAATAGTCATGTCTTCCAATAGACTTTTTAGTGAAACTCAATAGATAGCTTTATTTTCTTTTTGTTTACTAAAATATTGAATGCTTATGTCTTATAAATTTAGTAGGAAAGTATTCTAATGACTTGCTTATAACACCCCATAGAATATATTATGTTTAGTACCTTGGACACTGTAGCTTATTCACTTAAATTTCTGAAAAAATGTGTGTCTGGTATGCTCAGTCTGGTTAGCACAGTTAGTAAGGTGTTGGGTTTGCACTATCAAATTAAGACTGTCATTAGTTCAAATCCCATGTTATCATGTTTTTATTTTACTAGTGTGGTTTGTGGCTCTATAATATGAATGCCTATGTCTTTTAACAACAATAGTCAAGTCTTCCAATGGACTTTTTAGTGAAACCCAATAGATAGCTTTATTTTCTCTTTGTTTACTCAAATATTGAATGCTTATGTCTAATAAATTTAGTAGGAACGTATTCTAATGACTTGCTTATGACACCCCATAGAATATATTATGTTTAGTACCTTGGACACTGTAGCTTATTCACTTAAATCTCTGATAAATTGTGTGTCTGGAATGCACAGTCAGGTTAGCACAGGTAGTAAGGTGTTGGGTTTGCACTATCAAATTAAGACTGTCATTGGTTCGAATCCCATGTTATCATGTTTTTATTTTACTAGTGTGGTTTGTGGCTCTATAATATGAATGCCTAAGTCTTTTAACAACAATAGTCATGTCTTCCAATAGACTTTTTAGTGAAACTCAATAGATAGCTTTATTTTCTCTTTGTTTACTAAAATATTGAATGCTTATGTCTTATAAATTTAGTAGGAAAGTATTCTAATGACTTGCTTATGACACCCTATAGAATATATTATGTTTAGTACCTTGGACACTGTAGCTTATTCACTTAAATCTCTGAAAAAAGGTGTGTCAGGTATGCACAGTCTGGTTAGCACAGTTAGTAAGGTGTTTGGTTTGCACTATCAAATTAAGACTGTCATTAGTTCAAATCCCATGTTATCATGTTTTTATTTTACTAGTGTGGTTTGTGGCTCTATAATATGAATGCCTATGTCTTTTAACAACAGTAGTCAAGTCTTTCAATGGACTTTTTAGTGAAACCCAATAGATAACTTTATTTTCTCTTTGTTTACTCAAATATTGAATGCTTATGTCTTATAAATTTAGTAGGAACGTATTCTAATGACTTGCTTATGACACCCCATAGAATATATTATGTTTAGTACCTTGGACACTGTAGCTTATTCACTTAAATCTCTGATAAATTGTGTGTCTGTAATGCACAGTCTGGTTAGCACAGTCAGTAAGGTGTTGGGTTTGCACTATGAAATTAAGACCGTCATTGGTTCGAATCCCATGTTATCATGTTTCTATTTTACTAGTGTGGTTTGTGGCTCTATAATATGAATTCCTATGTCTTTTAACAACAATAGTCAAGTCTTCCAATGGACTTTTTAGTGAAACCCAATAGATAGCTTTATTTTCTCAAATATTGAATGCTTATGTCTTATAAATTTAGTAGGAAAGTATTCTAATGACTGGCTTATGACACCCCACAGAATATATTATGTTTAGTACCTCAGACACTGTAGCTTATTCACTTAAATCTCTGATAAATTGAGTGTCTGGTATGCACAGTCTGGTTAGCACAGTTAGTAAGGTGTTGGGTTTGCACTATCAAATTAAGACTGTCATTGGTTCGAAACATGTTATCATGTTTTTATTTTACTAGTGTGGTTTGTGGCTCTATAATATGAATGCCTATATCTTTTAACAACAATAGTCATGTCTTCCAATGGACTTTTTAGTGAAACTCAATAGATAGCTTTATTTTCTCTTTGTTTACTCAAATATTGAATGCTTATGTCTTATAAATTTAGTAGGAACGTATTCTAATGACTTGCTTATGACACCCCATAGAATATATTATGTTTAGTACCTTGGACACTGTAGCTTATTCACTTAAATCTCTGATAAATTGTGCATCTGGAATGCACAGTCTGGTTAGCACAGGTAGTAAGGTGTTGGGTTTGCACTATCAAATTAAGACCGTCATTGGTTCGAATCCCATGTTATCATGTTTCTATTTTACTAGTGTGGTTTGTGGCTCTATAATATGAATTCCTATGTCTTTTAACAACAATAGTCAAGTCTTCCAATGGACTTTTTAGTGAAACCCAATAGATAGCTTTATTTTCTCAAATATTGAATGCTTATGTCTTATAAATTTAGTAGGAAAGTATTCTAATGACTTGCTTATGACACCCCATAGAATATATTATGTTTAGTACCTTGGACACTGTAGCTTATTCACTTAAATCTCTGAAAAAATGTGTGTCTGGTATGCTCAGTCTGGTTAGCACAGTTAGTAAGGTGTTGGGTTTGCACTATCGAATTAAGACTGTCATTAGTTCGAATCCCATATTATCATGTTTTTATTTTACTAGTGTGGTTTGTGGCTCTATAATATGAATGCCTATGTCTTTTAACAACAATAGTCAAGTCTTCCAATGGACTTTTTAGTGAAACCCAATAGATAGCTTTATTTTCTCTTTGTTTACTCAAATATTGAATGCTTATGTCTTATAAATTTAGTAGGAACGTATTCTAATGACTTGCTTATGACACCCCATAGAATATATTATGTTTAGTACCTTGGACACTGTAGCTTATTCACTTAAATCTCTGATAAATTGTGCATCTGGAATGCACAGTCTGGTTAGCACAGGTAGTAAGGTGTTGGGTTTACACTATCAAATTAAGACTGTCATTGGTTCAAATCCCATGTTATCATGTTTTTATTTTACTAGTGTGGTTTGTGGCTCTATATTATGAATGCCTATGTCTTTTAACAACAATAGTCATGTCTTCCAATGGACTTTTTAGTGAAACTCAATAGATAGCTTTATTTTCTCTTTGTTTACTAAAATATTGAATGCTTATGTCTTATAAATTTAGTAGGAAAGTATTCTAATGACTTGCTTATGACACCCCATAAAATATATTATGTTTAGTACCTTGGACACTGTAGCTTATTCACTTAAATCTCTGAAAAAATGTGTGTCTGGTATGCTCAGTCTGGTTAGCACAGTTAGTAAGGTGTTGGGTTTGCACTATCAAATTAAGACTGTCATTAGTTCAAATCCCATGTTATCATGTTTTTATTTTACTAGTGTGGTTTGTGGCTCTATAATATGAATGCCTATGTCTTTTAACAACAATAGTCAAGTCTTCCAATGGACTTTTTAGTGAAACCCAATAGATAGCTTTATTTTCTCTTTGTTTACTCAAATATTGAATGCTTATGTCTAATAAATTTAGTAGGAACGTATTCTAATGACTTGCTTATGACACCCCATAGAATATATTATGTTTAGTACCTTGGACACTGTAGCTTATTCACTTAAATCTCTGATAAATTGTGTGTCTGGAATGCACAGTCAGGTTAGCACAGGTAGTAAGGTGTTGGGTTTGCACTATCAAATTAAGACTGTCATTGGTTCGAATCCCATGTTATCATGTTTTTATTTTACTAGTGTGGTTTGTGGCTCTATAATATGAATGCCTAAGTCTTTTAACAACAATAGTCATGTCTTCCAATAGACTTTTTAGTGAAACTCAATAGATAGCTTTATTTTCTCTTTGTTTACTAAAATATTGAATGCTTATGTCTTATAAATTTAGTAGGAAAGTATTCTAATGACTTGCTTATGACACCCTATAGAATATATTATGTTTAGTACCTTGGACACTGTAGCTTATTCACTTAAATCTCTGAAAAAAGGTGTGTCAGGTATGCACAGTCTGGTTAGCACAGTTAGTAAGGTGTTTGGTTTGCACTATCAAATTAAGACTGTCATTAGTTCAAATCCCATGTTATCATGTTTTTATTTTACTAGTGTGGTTTGTGGCTCTATAATATGAATGCCTATGTCTTTTAACAACAGTAGTCAAGTCTTTCAATGGACTTTTTAGTGAAACCCAATAGATAACTTTATTTTCTCTTTGTTTACTCAAATATTGAATGCTTATGTCTTATAAATTTAGTAGGAACGTATTCTAATGACTTGCTTATGACACCCCATAGAATATATTATGTTTAGTACCTTGGACACTGTAGCTTATTCACTTAAATCTCTGATAAATTGTGTGTCTGTAATGCACAGTCTGGTTAGCACAGTCAGTAAGGTGTTGGGTTTGCACTATGAAATTAAGACCGTCATTGGTTCGAATCCCATGTTATCATGTTTCTATTTTACTAGTGTGGTTTGTGGCTCTATAATATGAATTCCTATGTCTTTTAACAACAATAGTCAAGTCTTCCAATGGACTTTTTAGTGAAACCCAATAGATAGCTTTATTTTCTCAAATATTGAATGCTTATGTCTTATAAATTTAGTAGGAAAGTATTCTAATGACTGGCTTATGACACCCCACAGAATATATTATGTTTAGTACCTCAGACACTGTAGCTTATTCACTTAAATCTCTGATAAATTGAGTGTCTGGTATGCACAGTCTGGTTAGCACAGTTAGTAAGGTGTTGGGTTTGCACTATCAAATTAAGACTGTCATTGGTTCGAAACATGTTATCATGTTTTTATTTTACTAGTGTGGTTTGTGGCTCTATAATATGAATGCCTATATCTTTTAACAACAATAGTCATGTCTTCCAATGGACTTTTTAGTGAAACTCAATAGATAGCTTTATTTTCTCTTTGTTTACTCAAATATTGAATGCTTATGTCTTATAAATTTAGTAGGAACGTATTCTAATGACTTGCTTATGACACCCCATAGAATATATTATGTTTAGTACCTTGGACACTGTAGCTTATTCACTTAAATCTCTGATAAATTGTGCATCTGGAATGCACAGTCTGGTTAGCACAGGTAGTAAGGTGTTGGGTTTGCACTATCAAATTAAGACCGTCATTGGTTCGAATCCCATGTTATCATGTTTCTATTTTACTAGTGTGGTTTGTGGCTCTATAATATGAATTCCTATGTCTTTTAACAACAATAGTCAAGTCTTCCAATGGACTTTTTAGTGAAACCCAATAGATAGCTTTATTTTCTCAAATATTGAATGCTTATGTCTTATAAATTTAGTAGGAAAGTATTCTAATGACTTGCTTATGACACCCCATAGAATATATTATGTTTAGTACCTTGGACACTGTAGCTTATTCACTTAAATCTCTGAAAAAATGTGTGTCTGGTATGCTCAGTCTGGTTAGCACAGTTAGTAAGGTGTTGGGTTTGCACTATCGAATTAAGACTGTCATTAGTTCGAATCCCATATTATCATGTTTTTATTTTACTAGTGTGGTTTGTGGCTCTATAATATGAATGCCTATGTCTTTTAACAACAATAGTCAAGTCTTCCAATGGACTTTTTAGTGAAACCCAATAGATAGCTTTATTTTCTCTTTGTTTACTCAAATATTGAATGCTTATGTCTTATAAATTTAGTAGGAACGTATTCTAATGACTTGCTTATGACACCCCATAGAATATATTATGTTTAGTACCTTGGACACTGTAGCTTATTCACTTAAATCTCTGATAAATTGTGCATCTGGAATGCACAGTCTGGTTAGCACAGGTAGTAAGGTGTTGGGTTTGCACTATCAAATTAAGACTGTCATTGGTTCAAATCCCATGTTATCATGTTTTTATTTTACTAGTGTGGTTTGTGGCTCTATATTATGAATGCCTATGTCTTTTAACAACAATAGTCATGTCTTCCAATGGACTTTTTAGTGAAACTCAATAGATAGCTTTATTTTCTCTTTGTTTACTAAAATATTGAATGCTTATGTCTTATAAATTTAGTAGGAAAGTATTCTAATGACTTGCTTATGACACCCCATAAAATATATTATGTTTAGTACCTTGGACACTGTAGCTTATTCACTTAAATCTCTGAAAAAATGTGTGTCTGGTATGCACAGTCTGGTCAGCACAGTTAGTAAGGTGTTTGGTTTGCACTATCAAATTAAGACTATCATTTGTTCAAATCCCATGTTATCATGTTTTTATTTTACTAGTGTGGTTTGTGGCTCTATAATATGAATGCCTATGTCTTTTAACAGCAATAGTCAAGTCTTTCAATGGACTTTTTAGTGAAACCCAATAGATAACTTTATTTTCTCTTTGTTTACTCAAAAATTGAATGCTTACGTCTTATAAATTTAGTAGGAATGTATTCTAATGACTTGCTTATGACACCCCATAGAATATATTATGTTTAGTACCTTGGACACTGTAGCTTATTCACTTAAATCTCTGATAAATTGTGTATATGCAATGCACAGACTGGTTAGCACAGTCAGTAAGGTGTTGGGTTTGCACTATGAAATTAAGACTGTCATTGGTTCTAATCCCATGTTATCATGTTTCTATTTTACTAGTGTGGTTTGTGGCTCTATAATATGAATTCCTATGTCTTTTAACAACAATAGTCAAGTCTTCCAATGGACTTTTTAGTGAAACCCAATAGATAGCTTTATTTTCTCTTTGTTTACTCAAATATTGAATGCTTATGTCTTATAAATTTAGTAGGAAAGTATTCTAATGACCTGCTTATGACACCCCACAGAATATATTATGTTTAGTACCTCGGACACTGTAGCTTATTCACTTAAATCTCTGATAAATTGTGTGACTGGTATTCACAGTCTGGTTAGCACAGTTAGTAAGGTGTTGGGTTTTCACTATCAAATTAAGACTGTCATTAGTTCAAATCACATGTTATCATGTTTTTATTTTACTAGTGTGGTTTGTGGCTCTATAATATGAATTCCTATGTCTTTTAACAACAATAGTCAAGTCTTCCAATGGACTTTTTAGTGAAACCCAATAGATAGCTTTATTTTCTCTTTGTTTACTCAAAAATTGAATGCTTATGTCTTATAAATTTAGTAGGAATGTATTCTAATGACTTGCTTATGACACCCCATAGAATATATTATGTTTAGTACCTTGGACACTGTAGCTTATTCACTTAAATCTCTGATAAATTGTGTATATGCAATGCACAGGCTGGTTAGCACAGTCAGTAAGGTGTTGGGTTTGCACTATGAAATTAAGACTGTCATTGGTTCGAATCCCATGTTATCATGTTTATATTTTACTAGTGTGGTTTGTGGCTCTATAATATGAATTCCTATGTCTTTTAACAACAATAGTCAAGTCTTCCAATGGACTTTTTAGTGAAACCCAATAGATAGCTTTATTTTCTCTTTGTTTACTCAAATATTGAATGCTTATGTCTTATAAATTTAGTAGGAAAGTATTCTAATGACCTGCTTATGACACCCCACAGAATATATTATGTTTAGTACCTCGGACACTGTAGCTTATTCACTTAAATCTCTGATAAATTGTGTGACTGGTATTCACAGTCTGGTTAGCACAGTTAGTAAGGTGTTGGGTTTTCACTATCAAATTAAGACTGTCATTGGTTCAAATCACATGTTATCATGTTTTTATTTTACTAGTGTGGTTTGTGGCTCTATAATATGAATGCCTATGTCTTTTAACAACAATAGTCAAGTCTTCCAATGGACTTTTTAGTGAAACCCAATAGATAGCTTTATTTTCTCTTTGTTTACTCAAATATTGAATGCTTATGTCTAATAAATTTAGTAGGAACGTATTCAAATGACTTGCTTATGACACCCCATAGAATATATTATGTTTAGTACCTTGGACACTGTAGCTTATTCACTTAAATCTCTGATAAATTGTGAGTTTGGAACGCACAGTCTGGTTAGCACAGGTAGTAAGGTGTTGGGTTTGCACTATCAAATTAAGACTGTCATTGGTTCGAATCCCATGTTATCATGTTTTTATTTTACTAGTGTGGTTTGTGGCTCTATAATATGAATGCCTAAGTCTTTTAACAACAATAGTCATGTCTTCCAATAGACTTTTTAGTGAAACTCAATAGATAGCTTTATTTTCTCTTTGTTTACTAAAATATTGAATGCTTATGTCTTATAAATTTAGTAGGAAAGTATTCTAATGACTTGCTTATGACACCCCATAGAATATATTATGTTTAGTACCTTGGACACTGTAGCTTATTCACTTAAATTTCTGAAAAAATGTGTGTCTGGTATGCTCAGTCTGGTTAGCACAGTTAGTAAGGTGTTGGGTTTGCACTATCAAATTAAGACTGTCATTAGTTCAAATCCCATGTTATCATGTTTTTATTTTACTAGTGTGGTTTGTGGCTCTATAATATGAATGCCTATGTCTTTTAACAACAATAGTCAAGTCTTCCAATGGACTTTTTAGTGAAACCCAATAGATAGCTTTATTTTCTCTTTGTTTACTCAAATATTGAATGCTTATGTCTAATAAATTTAGTAGGAACGTATTCTAATGACTTGCTTATGACACCCCATAGAATATATTATGTTTAGTACCTTGGACACTGTAGCTTATTCACTTAAATCTCTGATAAATTGTGTGTCTGGAATGCACAGTCAGGTTAGCACAGGTAGTAAGGTGTTGGGTTTGCACTATCAAATTAAGACTGTCATTGGTTCGAATCCCATGTTATCATGTTTTTATTTTACTAGTGTGGTTTGTGGCTCTATAATATGAATGCCTAAGTCTTTTAACAACAATAGTCATGTCTTCCAATAGACTTTTTAGTGAAACTCAATAGATAGCTTTATTTTCTCTTTGTTTACTAAAATATTGAATGCTTATGTCTTATAAATTTAGTAGGAAAGTATTCTAATGACTTGCTTATGACACCCTATAGAATATATTATGTTTAGTACCTTGGACACTGTAGCTTATTCACTTAAATCTCTGAAAAAAGGTGTGTCAGGTATGCACAGTCTGGTTAGCACAGTTAGTAAGGTGTTTGGTTTGCACTATCAAATTAAGACTGTCATTAGTTCAAATCCCATGTTATCATGTTTTTATTTTACTAGTGTGGTTTGTGGCTCTATAATATGAATGCCTATGTCTTTTAACAACAGTAGTCAAGTCTTTCAATGGACTTTTTAGTGAAACCCAATAGATAACTTTATTTTCTCTTTGTTTACTCAAATATTGAATGCTTATGTCTTATAAATTTAGTAGGAACGTATTCTAATGACTTGCTTATGACACCCCATAGAATATATTATGTTTAGTACCTTGGACACTGTAGCTTATTCACTTAAATCTCTGATAAATTGTGTGTCTGTAATGCACAGTCTGGTTAGCACAGTCAGTAAGGTGTTGGGTTTGCACTATGAAATTAAGACCGTCATTGGTTCGAATCCCATGTTATCATGTTTCTATTTTACTAGTGTGGTTTGTGGCTCTATAATATGAATTCCTATGTCTTTTAACAACAATAGTCAAGTCTTCCAATGGACTTTTTAGTGAAACCCAATAGATAGCTTTATTTTCTCAAATATTGAATGCTTATGTCTTATAAATTTAGTAGGAAAGTATTCTAATGACTGGCTTATGACACCCCACAGAATATATTATGTTTAGTACCTCAGACACTGTAGCTTATTCACTTAAATCTCTGATAAATTGAGTGTCTGGTATGCACAGTCTGGTTAGCACAGTTAGTAAGGTGTTGGGTTTGCACTATCAAATTAAGACTGTCATTGGTTCGAAACATGTTATCATGTTTTTATTTTACTAGTGTGGTTTGTGGCTCTATAATATGAATGCCTATATCTTTTAACAACAATAGTCATGTCTTCCAATGGACTTTTTAGTGAAACTCAATAGATAGCTTTATTTTCTCTTTGTTTACTCAAATATTGAATGCTTATGTCTTATAAATTTAGTAGGAACGTATTCTAATGACTTGCTTATGACACCCCATAGAATATATTATGTTTAGTACCTTGGACACTGTAGCTTATTCACTTAAATCTCTGATAAATTGTGCATCTGGAATGCACAGTCTGGTTAGCACAGGTAGTAAGGTGTTGGGTTTGCACTATCAAATTAAGACCGTCATTGGTTCGAATCCCATGTTATCATGTTTCTATTTTACTAGTGTGGTTTGTGGCTCTATAATATGAATTCCTATGTCTTTTAACAACAATAGTCAAGTCTTCCAATGGACTTTTTAGTGAAACCCAATAGATAGCTTTATTTTCTCAAATATTGAATGCTTATGTCTTATAAATTTAGTAGGAAAGTATTCTAATGACTTGCTTATGACACCCCATAGAATATATTATGTTTAGTACCTTGGACACTGTAGCTTATTCACTTAAATCTCTGAAAAAATGTGTGTCTGGTATGCTCAGTCTGGTTAGCACAGTTAGTAAGGTGTTGGGTTTGCACTATCGAATTAAGACTGTCATTAGTTCGAATCCCATATTATCATGTTTTTATTTTACTAGTGTGGTTTGTGGCTCTATAATATGAATGCCTATGTCTTTTAACAACAATAGTCAAGTCTTCCAATGGACTTTTTAGTGAAACCCAATAGATAGCTTTATTTTCTCTTTGTTTACTCAAATATTGAATGCTTATGTCTTATAAATTTAGTAGGAACGTATTCTAATGACTTGCTTATGACACCCCATAGAATATATTATGTTTAGTACCTTGGACACTGTAGCTTATTCACTTAAATCTCTGATAAATTGTGCATCTGGAATGCACAGTCTGGTTAGCACAGGTAGTAAGGTGTTGGGTTTGCACTATCAAATTAAGACTGTCATTGGTTCAAATCCCATGTTATCATGTTTTTATTTTACTAGTGTGGTTTGTGGCTCTATATTATGAATGCCTATGTCTTTTAACAACAATAGTCATGTCTTCCAATGGACTTTTTAGTGAAACTCAATAGATAGCTTTATTTTCTCTTTGTTTACTAAAATATTGAATGCTTATAACTTATAAATTTAGTAGGAAAGTATTCTAATGACTTGCTTATGACACCCCATAAAATATATTATGTTTAGTACCTTGGACACTGTAGCTTATTCACTTAAATCTCTGAAAAAATGTGTGTCTGGTATGCACAGTCTGGTCAGCACAGTTAGTAAGGTGTTTGGTTTGCACTATCAAATTAAGACTATCATTTGTTCAAATCCCATGTTATCATGTTTTTATTTTACTAGTGTGGTTTGTGGCTCTATAATATGAATGCCTATGTCTTTTAACAACAATAGTCAAGTCTTTCAATGGACTTTTTAGTGAAACCCAATAGATAACTTTATTTTCTCTTTGTTTACTCAAAAATTGAATGCTTACGTCTTATAAATTTAGTAGGAATGTATTCTAATGACTTGCTTATGACACCCCATAGAATATATTATGTTTAGTACCTTGGACACTGTAGCTTATTCACTTAAATCTCTGATAAATTGTGTATATGCAATGCACAGACTGGTTAGCACAGTCAGTAAGGTGTTGGGTTTGCACTATGAAATTAAGACTGTCATTGGTTCTAATCCCATGTTATCATGTTTCTATTTTACTAGTGTGGTTTGTGGCTCTATAATATGAATTCCTATGTCTTTTAACAACAATAGTCAAGTCTTCCAATGGACTTTTTAGTGAAACCCAATAGATAGCTTTATTTTCTCTTTGTTTACTCAAATATTGAATGCTTATGTCTTATAAATTTAGTAGGAAAGTATTCTAATGACCTGCTTATGACACCCCACAGAATATATTATGTTTAGTACCTCGGACACTGTAGCTTATTCACTTAAATCTCTGATAAATTGTGTGACTGGTATTCACAGTCTGGTTAGCACAGTTAGTAAGGTGTTGGGTTTTCACTATCAAATTAAGACTGTCATTAGTTCAAATCACATGTTATCATGTTTTTATTTTACTAGTGTGGTTTGTGGCTCTATAATATGAATTCCTATGTCTTTTAACAACAATAGTCAAGTCTTCCAATGGACTTTTTAGTGAAACCCAATAGATAGCTTTATTTTCTCTTTGTTTACTCAAAAATTGAATGCTTATGTCTTATAAATTTAGTAGGAATGTATTCTAATGACTTGCTTATGACACCCCATAGAATATATTATGTTTAGTACCTTGGACACTGTAGCTTATTCACTTAAATCTCTGATAAATTGTGTATATGCAATGCACAGGCTGGTTAGCACAGTCAGTAAGGTGTTGGGTTTGCACTATGAAATTAAGACTGTCATTGGTTCGAATCCCATGTTATCATGTTTATATTTTACTAGTGTGGTTTGTGGCTCTATAATATGAATTCCTATGTCTTTTAACAACAATAGTCAAGTCTTCCAATGGACTTTTTAGTGAAACCCAATAGATAGCTTTATTTTCTCTTTGTTTACTCAAATATTGAATGCTTATGTCTTATAAATTTAGTAGGAAAGTATTCTAATGACCTGCTTATGACACCCCACAGAATATATTATGTTTAGTACCTCGGACACTGTAGCTTATTCACTTAAATCTCTGATAAATTGTGTGACTGGTATTCACAGTCTGGTTAGCACAGTTAGTAAGGTGTTGGGTTTTCACTATCAAATTAAGACTGTCATTGGTTCAAATCACATGTTATCATGTTTTTATTTTACTAGTGTGGTTTGTGGCTCTATAATATGAATGCCTATGTCTTTTAACAACAATAGTCAAGTCTTCCAATGGACTTTTTAGTGAAACCCAATAGATAGCTTTATTTTCTCTTTGTTTACTCAAATATTGAATGCTTATGTCTAATAAATTTAGTAGGAACGTATTCAAATGACTTGCTTATGACACCCCATAGAATATATTATGTTTAGTACCTTGGACACTGTAGCTTATTCACTTAAATCTCTGATAAATTGTGAGTCTGGAATGCACAGTCTGGTTAGCACAGGTAGTAAGGTGTTGGGTTTGCACTATCAAATTAAGACTGTCATTGGTTCGAATCCCATGTTATCATGTTTTTATTTTACTAGTGTGGTTTGTGGCTCTATAATATGAATGCCTAAGTCTTTTAACAACAATAGTCATGTCTTCCAATAGACTTTTTAGTGAAACTCAATAGATAGCTTTATTTTCTCTTTGTTTACTAAAATATTGAATGCTTATGTCTTATAAATTTAGTAGGAAAGTATTCTAATGACTTGCTTATGACACCCCATAGAATATATTATGTTTAGTACCTTGGACACTGTAGCTTATTCACTTAAATTTCTGAAAAAATGTGTGTCTGGTATGCTCAGTCTGGTTAGCACAGTTAGTAAGGTGTTGGGTTTGCACTATCAAATTAAGACTGTCATTAGTTCAAATCCCATGTTATCATGTTTTTATTTTACTAGTGTGGTTTGTGGCTCTATAATATGAATGCCTATGTCTTTTAACAACAATAGTCAAGTCTTCCAATGGACTTTTTAGTGAAACCCAATAGATAGCTTTATTTTCTCTTTGTTTACTCAAATATTGAATGCTTATGTCTTATAAATTTAGTAGGAACGTATTCTAATGACTTGCTTATGACACCCCATAGAATATATTATGTTTAGTACCTTGGACACTGTAGCTTATTCACTTAAATCTCTGATAAATTGTGTGTCTGTAATGCACAGTCTGGTTAGCACAGTCAGTAAGGTGTTGGGTTTGCACTATGAAATTAAGACCGTCATTGGTTCGAATCCCATGTTATCATGTTTCTATTTTACTAGTGTGGTTTGTGGCTCTATAATATGAATTCCTATGTCTTTTAACAACAATAGTCAAGTCTTCCAATGGACTTTTTAGTGAAACCCAATAGATAGCTTTATTTTCTCAAATATTGAATGCTTATGTCTTATAAATTTAGTAGGAAAGTATTCTAATGACTTGCTTATGACACCCCACAGAATATATTATGTTTAGTACCTCAGACACTGTAGCTTATTCACTTAAATCTCTGATAAATTGTGTGTCTGGTATGCACAGTCTGGTTAGCACAGTTAGTAAGGTGTTGGGTTTGCACTATCAAATTAAGACTGGCATTGGTTCGAAACATGTTATCATGTTTTTATTTTACTAGTGTGGTTTGTGGCTCTATAATATGAATGCCTATATCTTTTAACAACAATAGTCATGTCTTCCAATGGACTTTTTAGTGAAACTCAATAGATAGCTTTATTTTCTCTTTGTTTACTCAAATATTGAATGCTTATGTCTTATAAATTTAGTAGGAACGTATTCTAATGACTTGCTTATGACACCCCATAGAATATATTATGTTTAGTACCTTGGACACTGTAGCTTATTCACTTAAATCTCTGATAAATTGTGCATCTGGAATGCACAGTCTGGTTAGCACAGGTAGTAAGGTGTTGGGTTTGCACTATCAAATTAAGACCGTCATTGGTTCGAATCCCATGTTATCATGTTTCTATTTTACTAGTGTGGTTTGTGGCTCTATAATATGAATTCCTATGTCTTTTAACAACAATAGTCAAGTCTTCCAATGGACTTTTTAGTGAAACCCAATAGATAGCTTTATTTTCTCAAATATTGAATGCTTATGTCTTATAAATTTAGTAGGAAAGTATTCTAATGACTTGCTTATGACACCCCATAGAATATATTATGTTTAGTACCTTGGACACTGTAGCTTATTCACTTAAATCTCTGAAAAAATGTGTGTCTGGTATGCTCAGTCTGGTTAGCACAGTTAGTAAGGTGTTGGGTTTGCACTATCGAATTAAGACTGTCATTAGTTCGAATCCCATATTATCATGTTTTTATTTTACTAGTGTGGTTTGTGGCTCTATAATATGAATGCCTATGTCTTTTAACAACAATAGTCAAGTCTTCCAATGGACTTTTTAGTGAAACCCAATAGATAGCTTTATTTTCTCTTTGTTTACTCAAATATTGAATGCTTATGTCTTATAAATTTAGTAGGAACGTATTCTAATGACTTGCTTATGACACCCCATAGAATATATTATGTTTAGTACCTTGGACACTGTAGCTTATTCACTTAAATCTCTGATAAATTGTGCATCTGTAATGCACAGTTTGGTTAGCACAGGTAGTAAGGTGTTGGGTTTGCACTATCAAATTAAGACTGTCATTGGTTCAAATCCCATGTTATCATGTTTTTATTTTACTAGTGTGGTTTGTGGCTCTATATTATGAATGCCTATGTCTTTTAACAACAATAGTCATGTCTTCCAATGGACTTTTTAGTGAAACTCAATAGATAGCTTTATTTTCTCTTTGTTTACTAAAATATTGAATGCTTATGTCTTATAAATTTAGTAGGAAAGTATTCTAATGACTTGCTTATGACACCCCATAAAATATATTATGTTTAGTACCTTGGACACTGTAGCTTATTCACTTAAATCTCTGAAAAAATGTGTGCCTGGTATGCACAGTCTGGTCAGCACAGTTAGTAAGGTGTTTGGTTTGCACTATCAAATTAAGACTATCATTTGTTCAAATCCCATGTTATCATGTTTTTATTTTACTAGTGTGGTTTGTGGCTCTATAATATGAATGCCTATGTCTTTTAACAACAATAGTCAAGTCTTTCAATGGACTTTTTAGTGAAACCCAATAGATAACTTTATTTTCTCTTTGTTTACTCAAAAATTGAATGCTTACGTCTTATAAATTTAGTAGGAATGTATTCTAATGACTTGCTTATGACACCCCATAGAATATATTATGTTTAGTACCTTGGACACTGTAGCTTATTCACTTAAATCTCTGATAAATTGTGTATATGCAATGCACAGACTGGTTAGCACAGTCAGTAAGGTGTTGGGTTTGCACTATGAAATTAAGACTGTCATTGGTTCGAATCCCATGTTATCATGTTTCTATTTTACTAGTGTGGTTTGTGGCTCTATAATATGAATTCCTATGTCTTTTAACAACAATAGTCAAGTCTTCCAATGGACTTTTTAGTGAAACCCAATAGATAGCTTTATTTTCTCTTTGTTTACTCAAATATTGAATGCTTATGTCTTATAAATTTAGTAGGAAAGTATTCTAATGACCTGCTTATGACACCCCACAGAATATATTATGTTTAGTACCTCGGACACTGTAGCTTATTCACTTAAATCTCTGATAAATTGTGTGACTGGTATTCACAGTCTGGTTAGCACAGTTAGTAAGGTGTTGGGTTTTCACTATCAAATTAAGACTGTCATTAGTTCAAATCACATGTTATCATGTTTTTATTTTACTAGTGTGGTTTGTGGCTCTATAATATGAATGCCTATATCTTTTCACAACAATAGTCATGTCTTCCAATGGACTTTTTAGTGAAACTCAATAGATAGCTTTATTTTCTTTTTGTTTACTAAAATATTGAATGCTTATGTCTTATAAATTGAGTAGGAAAGTATTCTGACTTGCTTATGACACCCCATAGAATATATTATGTTTAGTACCTTGGACACTGTAGCTTATTCACTTAAATTTCTGAAAAAATGTATGTCTGGTATGCTCAGTCTGGTTAGCACAGTTAGTAAAGTGTTGGGTTTGCACTATCAAATTAAGACTGTCATTAGTTCAAATCCCATGTTATCATGTTTTTATTTTACTAGTGTGGTTTGTGGCTCTATAATATGAATGCCTATGTCTTTTAACAACAATAGTCAAGTCTTCCAATGGACTTTTTAGTGAAACCCAATAGATAGCTTTATTTTCTCTTTGTTTACTCAAATATTGAATGATTATGTCTAATAAATTTAGTAGGAACGTATTCTAATGACTTGCTTATGACACCCCATAGAATATATTATGTTTAGTACCTTGGACACTGTAGCTTATTCACTTAAATCTATGATAAATTGTGCGTCTGGAATGCACAGTCCGGTTAGCACAGGTAGTAAGGTGTTGGGTTTGCACTATCAAATTAAGACTGTCATTGGTTTGAATCCCATGTTATCATGTTTTTATTTTACTAGTATGGTTTGTGGCTCTATAATATGAATGCCTATGTCTTTTAACAATAATAGTCATGTCTTCCAATGGACTTTTTAGTGAAACTCAATAGATAGCTTTATTTTCTCTTTGTTTACTCAAATATTGAATGCTTATGTCTTATAAATTTAGTAGGAACGTATTCTAATGACTTGCTTATGACACCCCATAGAATATATTATGTTTAGTACCTTGGACACTGTAGCTTATTCACTTAAATCTCTGATAAATTGTGTGTCTGTAATGCACAGTCTGGTTAGCACAGTCAGTAAGGTGTTGGGTTTGCACTATGAAATTAAGACTGTCATTGGTTCGAATCCCATGTTATCATGTTTCTATTTTACTAGTGTAGTTTGTGGCTCTATAATATGAATTCCTATGTCTTTTAACAACAATAGTCAAGTCTTTCAATGGACTTTTTAGTGAAACCCAATAGATAGCTTTATTTTCTCTTTGTTTACTCAAAAATTGAATGCTTATGTCTTATAAATTTAGTAGGAATGTATTCTAATGACTTGCTTATGACACCCCATAGAATATATTATGTTTAGTACCTTGGACACTGTAGCTTATTCACTTAAATCTCTGATAAATTGTGTATATGCAATGCACAGGCTGGTTAGCACAGTCAGTAAGGTGTTGGGTTTGCACTATGAAATTAAGACTGTCATTGGTTCGAATCCCATGTTATCATGTTTCTATTTTACTAGTGTGGTTTGTGGCTCTATAATATGAATTCCTATGTCTTTTAACAACAATAGTCAAGTCTTCCAATGGACTTTTTAGTGAAACCCAATAGACAGCTTTATTTTCTCTTTGTTTACTCAAATATTGAATGCTTATGTCTTATAAATTTAGTAGGAAAGTATTCTAATGACCTGCTTATGACACCCCACAGAATATATTATGTTTAGTACCTCGGACACTGTAGCTTATTCACTTAAATCTCTGATAAATTGTGTGACTGGTATTCACAGTCTGGTTAGCACAGTTAGTAAGGTGTTGGGTTTTCACTATCAAATTAAGACTGTCATTGGTTCAAATCACATGTTATCATGTTTTTATTTTACTAGTGTGGTTTGTGGCTCTATAATATGAATGCCTATATCTTTTCACAACAATAGTCATGTCTTCCAATGGACTTTTTAGTGAAACCCAATAGATAGCTTTATTTTCTCTTTGTTTACTCAAATATTGAATGCTTATGTCTTATAAATTTTGTAGGAAAGTATTCTAATGACCTGCTTATGACACCCCACAGAATATATTATGTTTAGTACCTCGGACACTGTAGCTTATTCACTTAAATCTCTGATAAATTGTGTGAATGGTATTCACAGTCTGGTTAGCACAGTTAGTAAAGTGTTGGGTTTTCACTATCAAATTAAGACTGTCATTGGTTCAAATCACATGTTATCATGTTTTTATTTTACTAGTGTGGTTTGTGGCTCTATAATATGAATGCCTATATCTTTTAACAACAATAGTCATGTCTTCCAATGGACTTTTTAGTGAAACTCAATAGATAGCTTTATTTTCTTTTTGTTTACTAAAATATTGAATGCTTATGTCTTATAAATTGAGTAGGAAAGTATTCTAATGACTTGCTTATGACACCCCATAGAATATATTATGTTTAGTACCTTGGACACTGTAGCTTATTCACTTAAATTTCTGAAAAAATGTATGTCTGGTATGCTCAGTCTGGTTAGCACAGTTAGTAAGGTGTTGGGTTTGCACTATCAAATTAAGACTGTCATTAGTTCAAATCCCATGTTATCATGTTTTTATTTTACTAGTGTGGTTTGTGGCTCTATAATATGAATGCCTATGTCTTTTAACAACAATAGTCAAGTCTTCCAATGGACTTTTTAGTGAAACCCAATAGATAGCTTTATTTTCTCTTTGTTTACTCAAATATTGAATGATTATGTCTAATAAATTTAGTAGGAACGTATTCTAATGACTTGCTTATGACACCCCATAGAATATATTATGTTTAGTACCTTGGACACTGCAGCTTATTCACTTAAATTTCTGAAAAAATGTATGTCTGGTATGCTCAGTCTGGTTAGCACAGTTAGTAAGGTGTTGGGTTTGCACTATAAAATTAAGACTGTCATTAGTTCAAATCCCATGTTATCATGTTTTTATTTTACTAGTGTGGTTTGTGGCTCTATAATATGAATGCCTATGTCTTTTAACAACAATAGTCAAGTCTTCCAATGGACTTTTTAGTGAAACCCAATAGATAGCTTTATTTTCTCTTTGTTTACTCAAATATTGAATGCTTATGTCTTATAAATTTAGTAGGAACGTATTCTAATGACCTGCTTATGACACCCCACAGAATATATTATGTTTAGTACCTCGGACACTGTAGCTTATTCACTTAAATCTCTGATAAATTGTGTGACTGGTATACACAGTCTGGTTAGCACAGTTAGTAAGGTGTTGGGTTTTCACTATCAAATTAAGACTGTCATTGGTTCAAATCACATGTTATCATGTTTTTATTTTACTAGTGTGGTTTGTGGCTCTATAATATGAATGCCTATATCTTTTCACAACAATAGTCATGTCTTCCAATGGACTTTTTAGTGAAACTCAATAGATAGCTTTATTTTCTTTTTGTTTACTCAAATATTGAATGCTTATGTCTTATAAATTTAGTAGGAACGTATTCTAATGACTTGCTTATGACACCCCATAGAATATATTATGTTTAGTACCTTGGACACTGTAGCTTATTCACTTAAATCTATGATAAATTGTGTGTCTGGAATGCACAGTCTGGTTAGCACAGGTAGTAAGGTGTTGGGTTTGCACTATCAAATTAAGACTGTCATTGGTTTGAATCCCATGTTATCATGTTTTTATTTTACTAGTGTGGTTTGTGGCTCTATAATATGAATGCCTATGTCTTTTAACAACAATAGTCATGTCTTCCAATGGACTTTTTAGTGAAACTCAATAGATAGCTTTATTTTCTCTTTGTTTACTCAAATATTGAATGCTTATGTCTTATAAATTTAGTAGGAACGTATTCTAATGACTTGCTTATGACACCCCATAGAATATATTATGTTTAGTACCTTGGACACTGTAGCTTATTCACTTAAATCTATGATAAATTGTGTGTCTGTAATGCAGAGTCTGGTTAGCACAGTCAGTAAGGTGTTGGGTTTGCACTATGAAATTAAGACTGTCATTGGTTCGAATCCCATGTTATCATGTTTCTATTTTACTAGTGTGGTTTGTGGCTCTATAATATGAATTCCTATGTCTTTTAACAACAATAGTCAAGTCTTCCAATGGACTTTTTAGTGAAACCCAATAGATAGCTTTATTTTCTCTTTGTTTACTCAAATATTGAATGCTTATGTCTTATAAATTTAGTAGGAAAGTATTCTAATGACTTGCTTATGACACCCCACAGAATATATTATGTTTAGTACCTCGGACACTGTAGCTTATTCACTTAAATCTCTGATAAATTGTGTGTCTGGTATGCACAGTCTGGTTAGCACAGTTAGTAAGGTGTTGGGTTTGCACTATCAAATTAAGACTGTCATTGGTTCGAAACACGTTATCATGTTTTTATTTTACTAGTGTGGTTTGTGGCTCTATAATATGAATGCCTATATCTTTTAACAACAATAGTCAAGTCTTCCAATGGACTTTTTAGTGAAACTCAATAGATAGCTTTATTTTCTCTTTGTTTACTAAAATATTGAATGCTTATGTCTTATAAATTTAGTAGGAAAGTATTCTAATGACTTGCTTATGACACCCCATAGAATATATTATGTTTAGTACCTTGGACACTGTAGCTTATTCACTTAAATCTCTGAAAAAATGGGTGTCTGATATGCTCAGTCTGGTTAGCACAGTTAGTAAGGTGTTGGGTTTGCACTATCAAATTAAGACTGTCATTAGTTCGAATCCCATGTTATCATGTTTTTATTTTACTAGTGTGGTTTGTGGCTCTATAATATGAATGCCTATGTCTTTTAACAACAATAGTCAAGTCTTTCAATGGACTTTTTAGTGAAACCCAATAGATAACTTTATTTTCTCTTTGTTTACTCAAATATTGAATGCTTATGTCTTATAAATTTATTAGGAACGTATTCTAATGACTTGATTATGACACCCCATAGAATATATTATGTTTAGTACCTCGGACACTGTAGCTTATTCACTTAAATCTCTGATAAATTGTGTGTCTGTAATGCACAGTCTGGTTAGCACAGTCAGTAAGGTGTTGGGTTTGCACTATGAAATTAAGACCGTCATTGGTTCGAATCCCATGTTATCACGTTTCTATTTTACTAGTGTGGTTTGTGGCTCTATAATATGAATTCCTATGTCTTTTATCAACAATAGTCAAGTCTTCCAATGGACTTTTTAGTGAAACCCAATAGATAGCTTTATTTTCTCAAATATTGAATGCTTATGTCTTATAAATTTAGTAGGAAAGTATTCTAATGACTTGCTTATGACACCCCACAGAATATATTATGTTTAGTACCTCGGACACTGTAGCTTATTCACTTAAATCTCTGATAAATTGTGTGTCTGGTATGCACAGTCTGGTTAGCACAGTTAGTAAGGTGTTGGGTTTGCACTATCAAATTAAGACTGTCATTGGTTCGAAACACGTTATCATGTTTTTATTTTACTAGTGTGGTTTGTGGCTCTATAATATGAATGCCTATATCTTTTAACAACAATAGTCATGTCTTCCAATGGACTTTTTAGTGAAACTCAATAGATAGCTTTATTTTCTCTTTGTTTACTAAAATATTGAATGCTTATGTCTTATAAATTTAGTAGGAAAGTATTCTAATGACTTGCTTATGACACCCCATAGAATATATTATGTTTAGTACCTTGGACACTGTAGCTTATTCACTTAAATCTCTGAAAAAATGTGTGTCTGGTATGCTTAGTCTGGTTAGCACAGTTAGTAAGGTGTTGGGTTTGCACTATCAAATTAAGACTGTCATTAGTTCGAATCCCATATTATCATGTTTTTATTTTACTAGTGTGGTTTGTGGCTCTATAATATGAATGCCTATGTCTTTTAACAACAATAGTCAAGTCTTCCAATGGACTTTTTAGTGAAACCCAATAGATAGCTTTATTTTCTCTTTGTTTACTCAAATATTGAATGCTTATGTCTTATAAATTTAGTAGGAACGTATTCTAATGACTTGCTTATGACACCCCATAGAATATATTATGTTTAGTACCTTGGACACTGTAGCTTATTCACTTAAATCTCTGATAAATTGTGCATCTGGAATGCACAGTCTGGTTAGCACAGGTAGTAAGGTGTTGGGTTTGCACTATCAAATTAAGACTGTCATTGGTTCGAATCCCATGTTATCATGTTTTTATTTTACTAGTGTGGTTTGTGGCTCTATATTATGAATGCCTATGTCTTTTAACAACAATAGTCATGTCTTCCAATGGACTTTTTAGTGAAACTCAATAGATAGCTTTATTTTCTCTTTGTTTACTAAAATATTGAATGCTTATGTCTTATAAATTTAGTAGGAAAGTATTCTAATGACTTGCTTATGACACCCCATAAAATATATTATGTTTAGTACCTTGGACACTGTAGCTTATTCACTTAAATCTCTGAAAAAATGTGTGTCTGGTATGCACAGTCTGGTTAGCACAGTTAGTAAGGTGTTTGGTTTGCACTATCAAATTAAGACTGTCATTAGTTCAAATCCCATGTTATCATGTTTTTATTTTACTAGTGTGGTTTGTGGCTCTATAATATGAATGCCTATGTCTTTTAACAACAATAGTCAAGTCTTTCAATGGACTTTTTAGTGAAACCCAATAGATAACTTTATTTTCTCTTTGTTTACTCAAAAATTGAATGCTTATGTCTTATAAATTTAGTAGGAATGTATTCTAATGACTTGCTTATGACACCCCATAGAATATATTATGTTTAGTACCTTGGACACTGTAGCTTATTCACTTAAATCTATGATAAATTGTGTATATGCAATGCACAGACTGGTTAGCACAGTCAGTAAGGTGTTGGGTTTGCACTATGAAATTAAGACTGTCATTGGTTCGAATCCCATGTTATCATGTTTCTATTTTACTAGTGTGGTTTGTGGCTCTATAATATGAATTCCTATGTCTTTTAACAACAATAGTCAAGTCTTCCAATGGACTTTTTAGTGAAACCCAATAGATAGCTTTATTTTCTCTTTGTTTACTCAAATATTGAATGCTTATGTCTTATAAATTTAGTAGGAAAGTATTCTAATGACCTGCTTATGACACCCCACAGAATATATTATGTTTAGTACCTCGGACACTGTAGCTTATTCACTTAAATCTCTGATAAATTGTGTGACTTGTATTCACAGTCTGGTTAGCACAGTTAGTAAGGTGTTGGGTTTTCACTATCAAATTAAGACTGTCATTGGTTCAAATCACATGTTATCATGTTTTTATTTTACTAGTGTGGTTTGTGGCTCTATAATATGAATGCCTATATCTTTTCACAACAATAGTCATGTCTTCCAATGGACTTTTTAGTGAAACTCAATAGATAGCTTTATTTTCTTTTTGTTTACTAAAATATTGAATGCTTATGTCTTATAAATTGAGTAGGAAAGTATTCTAATGACTTGCTTATGACACCCCATAGAATATATTATGTTTAGTACCTTGGACACTGTAGCTTATTCACTTAAATTTCTGAAAAAATGTGTGTCTGGTATGCTCAGTCTGGTTAGCACAGTTAGTAAGGTGTTGGGTTTGCACTATCAAATTAAGACTGTCATTAGTTCAAATCCCATGTTATCATGTTTTTATTTTACTAGTGTGGTTTGTGGCTCTATAATATGAATGCCTATGTCTTTTAACAACAATAGTCAAGTCTTTCAATGGACTTTTTAGTGAAACCCAATAGATAACTTTATTTTCTCTTTGTTTACTCAAATATTGAATGCTTACGTCTTATAAATTTAGTAGGAACGTATTCTAATGACTTGCTTATGACACCCCATAGAATATATTATGTTTAGTACCTTGGACACTGTAGCTTATTCACTTAAATCTCTGATAAATTGTGTGTCTGGAATGCACAGTCTGGTTAGCACAGTTAGTAAGGTGTTGGGTTTGCACTATCAAATTAAGACTGTCAATGGTTCGAATCCCATGTTATCATGTTTTTATTTTACTAGTGTGGTTTGTGGCTCTATAATATGAATGCCTAAGTCTTTTAACAACAATAGTCATGTCTTCCAATAGACTTTTTAGTGAAACTCAATAGATAGCTTTATTTTCTCTTTGTTTACTAAAATATTGAATGCTTATGTCTTATAAATTTAGTAGGAAAGTATTCTAATGACTTGCTTATGACACCCTATAGAATATATTATGTTTAGTACCTTGGACACTGTAGCTTATTCACTTAAATCTCTGAAAAAATGTGTGTCTGGTATGCACAGTCTGGTTAGCACAGTTAGTAAGGTGTTTGGTTTGCACTATCAAATTAAGACTGTCATTAGTTCAAATCCCATGTTATCATGTTTTTATTTTACTAGTGTGGTTTGTGGCTCTATAATATGAATGCCTATGTCTTTTAACAACAATAGTCAAGTCTTTCAATGGACTTTTTAGTGAAACCCAATAGATAACTTTATTTTCTCTTTGTTTACTCAAATATTGAATGCTTACGTCTTATAAATTTAGTAGGAACGTATTCTAATGACTTGCTTATGACACCCCATAGAATATATTATGTTTAGTACCTTGGACACTGTAGCTTATTCACTTAAATATCTGATAAATTGTGTGTCTTTAATGCACAGTCTGGTTAGCACAGTCAGTAAGGTGTTGGGTTTGCACTATGAAATTAAGACTGTCATTGGTTCGAATCCCATGTTATCATGTTTCTATTTTACTAGTGTGGTTTGTGGCTCTATAATATGAATTCCTATGTCTTTTAACAACAATAGTCAAGTCTTCCAATTGACTTTTTAGTGAAACCCAATAGATAGCTTTATTTTCTCAAATATTGAATGCTTATGTCTTATAAATTTAGTAGGAAAGTATTCTAATGACTTGCTTATGACACCCCACAGAATATATTATGTTTAGTACCTCGGACACTGTAGCTTATTCACTTAAATCTCTGATAAATTGTGTGTCTGGTATGCACAGTCTGGTTAGCACAGTTAGTAAGGTGTTGGGTTTGCACTATCAAATTAAGACTGTCATTGGTTCGAAACACGTTATCATGTTTTTATTTTACTAGTGTGGTTTGTGGCTCTATAATATGAATGCCTATATCTTTTAACAACAATAGTCATGTCTTCCAATTGACTTTTTAGTGAAACTCAATAGATAGCTTTATTTTCTCTTTGTTTACTAAAATATTGAATGCTTATGTCTTATAAATTTAGTAGGAAAGTATTCTAATGACCTGCTTATGACACCCCACAGAATATATTATGTTTAGTACCTCGGACACTGTAGCTTATTCACTTAAATCTCTGATAAATTGTGTGTCTGGTATTCACAGTCTGGTTAGCACAGTTAGTAAGGTGTTGGGTTTTCACTATCAAATTAAGACTGTCATTGGTTCAAATCACATGTTATCATGTTTTTATTTTACTAGTGTGGTTTGTGGCTCTATAATATGAATGCCTATATCTTTTAACAACAATAGTCATGTCTTCCAATGGACTTTTTAGTGAAACTCAATAGATAGCTTTATTTTCTTTTTGTTTACTAAAATATTGAATGCTTATGTCTTATAAATTGAGTAGGAACGTATTCTAATGACTTGCTTATGACACCCCATAGAATATATTATGTTTAGTACCTTGGACACTGTAGCTTATTCACTTAAATCTATGATAAATTGTGTGTCTGGAATGCACAGTCTGGTTAGCACAGGTAGTAAGGTGTTGGGTTTGCACTATCAAATTAAGACTGTCATTGGTTTGAATCCCATGTTATCATGTTTTTATTTTACTAGTGTGGTTTGTGGCTCTATAATATGAATGCCTATGTCTTTTAACAACAATAGTCATGTCTTCCAATGGACTTTTTAGTGAAACTCAATAGATAGCTTTATTTTCTCTTTGTTTACTCAAATATTGAATGCTTATGTCTTATAAATTTAGTAGGAACGTATTCTAATGACTTGCTTATGACACCCCATAGAATATATTATGTTTAGTACCTTGGACACTGTAGCTTATTCACTTAAATCTCTGATAAAATGGGAGTCTGGAATGCACAGTCTGGTTAGCACAGGTAGAAAGGTGTTGGGTTTGCACTATCAAATTAAGACTGTCATTGGTTCGAATTCCATGTTATTATGTTTTTATTTTACTAGTGTGGTTTGTGGCTCTATATTATGAATGCCTATGTCTTTTAACAACAATAGTCATGTCTTCCAATGGACTTTTTAGTGAAACTCAATAGATAGCTTTATTTTCTCTTTGTTTACTAAAATATTGAATGCTTATGTCTTATAAATTTAGTAGGAAAGTATTCTAATGACTTGCTTATGACACCCCATAAAATATATTATGTTTAGTACCTTGGACACTGTAGCTTATTCACTTAAATCTCTGAAAAAATGTGTGTCTGGTATGCACAGTCTGGTTAGCACAGTTAGTAAGGTGTTTGGTTTGCACTATCAAATTAAGACTGTCATTAGTTCAAATCCCATGTTATCATGTTTTTATTTTACTAGTGTGGTTTGTGGCTCTATAATATGAATGCCTATGTCTTTTAACAACAATAGTCAAGTCTTTCAATGGACTTTTTAGTGAAACCCAATAGATAACTTTATTTTCTCTTTGTTTACTCAAATATTGAATGCTTATGTCTTATAAATTTAGTAGGAACGTATTCTAATGACTTGCTTATGACACCCCACAGAATATATTATGTTTAGTACCTCGGACACTGTAGCTTATTCACTTAAATCTCTGATAAATTGTGTGTCTGGTATTCACAGTCTGGTTAGCACAGTTAGTAAGGTGTTTGGTTTGCACTATCAAATTAAGACTGTCATTAGTTCAAATCCCATGTTATCATGTTTTTATTTTACTAGTGTGGTTTGTGGCTCTATAATATGAATGCCTATGTCTTTTATCAACAATAGTCAAGTCTTTCAATGGACTTTTTAGTGAAACCCAATAGATAACTTTATTTTCTCTTTGTTTACTCAAAAATTGAATGCTTATGTCTTATAAATTTAGTAGGAATGTATTCTAATGACTTGCTTATGACACCCCATAGAATATATTATGTTTAGTACCTTGGACACTGTAGCTTATTCACTTAAATCTATGATAAATTGTGTATATGCAATGCACAGACTGGTTAGCACAGTCAGTAAGGTGTTGGGTTTGCACTATGAAATTAAGACTGTCATTGGTTCGAATCCCATGTTATCATGTTTCTATTTTACTAGTGTGGTTTGTGGCTCTATAATATGAATTCCTATGTCTTTTAACAACAATAGTCAAGTCTTCCAATGGACTTTTTAGTGAAACCCAATAGATAGCTTTATTTTCTCTTTGTTTACTCAAATATTGAATGCTTATGTCTTATAAATTTAGTAGGAAAGTATTCTAATGACCTGCTTATGACACCCCACAGAATATATTATGTTTAGTACCTCGGACACTGTAGCTTATTCACTTAAATCTCTGATAAATTGTGTGACTTGTATTCACAGTCTGGTTAGCACAGTTAGTAAGGTGTTGGGTTTTCACTATCAAATTAAGACTGTCATTGGTTCAAATCACATGTTATCATGTTTTTATTTTACTAGTGTGGTTTGTGGCTCTATAATATGAATGCCTATATCTTTTCACAACAATAGTCATGTCTTCCAATGGACTTTTTAGTGAAACTCAATAGATAGCTTTATTTTCTTTTTGTTTACTAAAATATTGAATGCTTATGTCTTATAAATTGAGTAGGAAAGTATTCTAATGACTTGCTTATGACACCCCATAGAATATATTATGTTTAGTACCTTGGACACTGTAGCTTATTCACTTAAATTTCTGAAAAAATGTGTGTCTGGTATGCTCAGTCTGGTTAGCACAGTTAGTAAGGTGTTGGGTTTGCACTATCAAATTAAGACTGTCATTAGTTCAAATCCCATGTTATCATGTTTTTATTTTACTAGTGTGGTTTGTGGCTCTATAATATGAATGCCTATGTCTTTTAACAACAATAGTCAAGTCTTTCAATGGACTTTTTAGTGAAACCCAATAGATAACTTTATTTTCTCTTTGTTTACTCAAATATTGAATGCTTACGTCTTATAAATTTAGTAGGAACGTATTCTAATGACTTGCTTATGACACCCCATAGAATATATTATGTTTAGTACCTTGGACACTGTAGCTTATTCACTTAAATCTCTGATAAATTGTGTGTCTGGAATGCACAGTCTGGTTAGCACAGTTAGTAAGGTGTTGGGTTTGCACTATCAAATTAAGACTGTCAATGGTTCGAATCCCATGTTATCATGTTTTTATTTTACTAGTGTGGTTTGTGGCTCTATAATATGAATGCCTAAGTCTTTTAACAACAATAGTCATGTCTTCCAATAGACTTTTTAGTGAAACTCAATAGATAGCTTTATTTTCTCTTTGTTTACTAAAATATTGAATGCTTATGTCTTATAAATTTAGTAGGAAAGTATTCTAATGACTTGCTTATGACACCCTATAGAATATATTATGTTTAGTACCTTGGACACTGTAGCTTATTCACTTAAATCTCTGAAAAAATGTGTGTCTGGTATGCACAGTCTGGTTAGCACAGTTAGTAAGGTGTTTGGTTTGCACTATCAAATTAAGACTGTCATTAGTTCAAATCCCATGTTATCATGTTTTTATTTTACTAGTGTGGTTTGTGGCTCTATAATATGAATGCCTATGTCTTTTAACAACAATAGTCAAGTCTTTCAATGGACTTTTTAGTGAAACCCAATAGATAACTTTATTTTCTCTTTGTTTACTCAAATATTGAATGCTTACGTCTTATAAATTTAGTAGGAACGTATTCTAATGACTTGCTTATGACACCCCATAGAATATATTATGTTTAGTACCTTGGACACTGTAGCTTATTCACTTAAATATCTGATAAATTGTGTGTTTTTAATGCACAGTCTGGTTAGCACAGTCAGTAAGGTGTTGGGTTTGCACTATGAAATTAAGACTGTCATTGGTTCGAATCCCATGTTATCATGTTTCTATTTTACTAGTGTGGTTTGTGGCTCTATAATATGAATTCCTATGTCTTTTAACAACAATAGTCAAGTCTTCCAATTGACTTTTTAGTGAAACCCAATAGATAGCTTTATTTTCTCAAATATTGAATGCTTATGTCTTATAAATTTAGTAGGAAAGTATTCTAATGACTTGCTTATGACACCCCACAGAATATATTATGTTTAGTACCTCGGACACTGTAGCTTATTCACTTAAATCTCTGATAAATTGTGTGTCTGGTATGCACAGTCTGGTTAGCACAGTTAGTAAGGTGTTGGGTTTGCACTATCAAATTAAGACTGTCATTGGTTCGAAACACGTTATCATGTTTTTATTTTACTAGTGTGGTTTGTGGCTCTATAATATGAATGCCTATATCTTTTAACAACAATAGTCATGTCTTCCAATTGACTTTTTAGTGAAACTCAATAGATAGCTTTATTTTCTCTTTGTTTACTAAAATATTGAATGCTTATGTCTTATAAATTTAGTAGGAAAGTATTCTAATGACCTGCTTATGACACCCCACAGAATATATTATGTTTAGTACCTCGGACACTGTAGCTTATTCACTTAAATCTCTGATAAATTGTGTGTCTGGTATTCACAGTCTGGTTAGCACAGTTAGTAAGGTGTTGGGTTTTCACTATCAAATTAAGACTGTCATTGGTTCAAATCACATGTTATCATGTTTTTATTTTACTAGTGTGGTTTGTGGCTCTATAATATGAATGCCTATATCTTTTAACAACAATAGTCATGTCTTCCAATGGACTTTTTAGTGAAACTCAATAGATAGCTTTATTTTCTTTTTGTTTACTAAAATATTGAATGCTTATGTCTTATAAATTGAGTAGGAACGTATTCTAATGACTTGCTTATGACACCCCATAGAATATATTATGTTTAGTACCTTGGACACTGTAGCTTATTCACTTAAATCTATGATAAATTGTGTGTCTGGAATGCACAGTCTGGTTAGCACAGGTAGTAAGGTGTTGGGTTTGCACTATCAAATTAAGACTGTCATTGGTTTGAATCCCATGTTATCATGTTTTTATTTTACTAGTGTGGTTTGTGGCTCTATAATATGAATGCCTATGTCTTTTAACAACAATAGTCATGTCTTCCAATGGACTTTTTAGTGAAACTCAATAGATAGCTTTATTTTCTCTTTGTTTACTCAAATATTGAATGCTTATGTCTTATAAATTTAGTAGGAACGTATTCTAATGACTTGCTTATGACACCCCATAGAATATATTATGTTTAGTACCTTGGACACTGTAGCTTATTCACTTAAATCTCTGATAAAATGGGAGTCTGGAATGCACAGTCTGGTTAGCACAGGTAGAAAGGTGTTGGGTTTGCACTATCAAATTAAGACTGTCATTGGTTCGAATTCCATGTTATTATGTTTTTATTTTACTAGTGTGGTTTGTGGCTCTATATTATGAATGCCTATGTCTTTTAACAACAATAGTCATGTCTTCCAATGGACTTTTTAGTGAAACTCAATAGATAGCTTTATTTTCTCTTTGTTTACTAAAATATTGAATGCTTATGTCTTATAAATTTAGTAGGAAAGTATTCTAATGACTTGCTTATGACACCCCATAAAATATATTATGTTTAGTACCTTGGACACTGTAGCTTATTCACTTAAATCTCTGAAAAAATGTGTGTCTGGTATGCACAGTCTGGTTAGCACAGTTAGTAAGGTGTTTGGTTTGCACTATCAAATTAAGACTGTCATTAGTTCAAATCCCATGTTATCATGTTTTTATTTTACTAGTGTGGTTTGTGGCTCTATAATATGAATGCCTATGTCTTTTAACAACAATAGTCAAGTCTTCCAATGGACTTTTTAGTGAAACTCAATAGATAGCTTTATTTTCTTTTTGTTTACTAAAATATTGAATGCTTATGTCTTATAAATTGAGTAGGAACGTATTCTAATGACTTGCTTATGACACCCCATAGAATATATTATGTTTAGTACCTTGGACACTGTAGCTTATTCACTTAAATCTATGATAAATTGTGTGTCTGGAATGCACAGTCTGGTTAGCACAGGTAGTAAGGTGTTGGGTTTGCACTATCAAATTAAGACTGTCATTGGTTTGAATCCCATGTTATCATGTTTTTATTTTACTAGTGTGGTTTGTGGCTCTATAATATGAATGCCTATGTCTTTTAACAACAATAGTCATGTCTTCCAATGGACTTTTTAGTGAAACTCAATAGATAGCTTTATTTTCTCTTTGTTTACTCAAATATTGAATGCGTATGTCTTATAAATTTAGTAGGAACGTATTCTAATGACTTGCTTATGACACCCCATAGAATATATTATGTTTAGTACCTTGGACACTGTAGCTTATTCACTTAAATCTCTAATTAATTGTGTGTCTGTAATGCACAGTCTGGTTAGCACAGTCAGTAAGGTGTTGGGTTTGCACTATGAAATTAAGACTGTCATTGGTTCGAATCCCATGTTATCATGTTTCTATTTTACTAGTGTGGTTTGTGGCTCTATAATATGAATTCCTATGTCTTTTAACAACAATAGTCAAGTCTTCCAATGGACTTTTTAGTGAAACCCAATAGATAGCTTTATTTTCTCTTTGTTTACTCAAATATTGAATGCTTATGTCTTATAAATTTAGTAGGAAAGTATTCTAATGACTTGCTTATGACACCCCACAGAATATATTATGTTTAGTACCTCGGACACTGTAGCTTATTCACTTAAATCTCTGATAAATTGTGTGTCTGGTATGCACAGTCTGGTTAGCACAGTTAGTAAGGTGTTGGGTTTGCACTATCAAATTAAGACTGTCATTGGTTCGAAACACGTTATCATGTTTGTATTTTACTAGTGTGGTTTGTGGCTCTATAATATGAATGCCTATATCTTTTAACAACCATAGTCATGTCTTCCAATGAACTTTTTAGTGAAACTCAATAGATAGCTTTATTTTCTCTTTGTTTACTCAAATATTGAATGCTTATGTCTTATAAATTTAGTAGGAAAGTATTCTAATGACCTGCTTATGACACCCCACAGAATATATTATGTTTAGTACCTCGGACACTGTAGCTTATTCACTTAAATCTCTGATATATTGTGTGTCTGGTATGCTCAGTCTGGTTAGCACAGTTAGTAAGGTGTTGGGTTTGCACTATCAAATTAAGACTGTCATTAGTTCAAATCCCATGTTATCATGTTTTTATTTTACTAGTGTGGTTTGTGGCTCTATAATATGAATGCCTATGTCTTTTAACAACAATAGTCAAGTCTTCCAATGGACTTTTTAGTGAAACCCAATAGATAGCTTTATTTTCTCTTTGTTTACTCAAATATTGAATGCTTATGTCTAATAAATTTAGTAGGAACGTATTCTAATGACTTGCTTATGACACCCCATAGAATATATTATGTTTAGTACCTTGGACACTGTAGCTTATTCACTTAAATCTCTGATAAATTGTGTGTCTGGAATGCACAGTCTGGTTAGCACAGTTAGTAAGGTGTTGGGTTTGCACTATCAAATTAAGACTGTCATTGGTTCGAATCCCATGTTATCATGTTTTTATTTTACTAGTGTGGTTTGTGGCTCTATAATATGAATGCCTAAGTCTTTTAACAACAATAGTCATGTCTTCCAATAGACTTTTTAGTGAAACTCAATAGATAGCTTTATTTTCTCTTTGTTTACTAAAATATTGAATGCTTATGTCTTATAAATTTAGTAGGAAAGTATTCTAATGACTTGCTTATGACACCCTATAGAATATATTATGTTTAGTACCTTGGACACTGTAGCTTATTCACTTAAATCTCTGAAAAAATGTGTGTCTGGTATGCACAGTCTGGTTAGCACAGTTAGTAAGGTGTTTGGTTTGCACTATCAAATTAAGACTGTCATTAGTTCAAATCCCATGTTATCATGTTTTTATTTTACTAGTGTGGTTTGTGGCTCTATAATATGAATGCCTATGTCTTTTAACAACAATAGTCAAGTCTTTCAATGGACTTTTTAGTGAAACCCAATAGATAACTTTATTTTCTCTTTGTTTACTCAAATATTGAATGCTTATGTCTTATAAATTTAGTAGGAACGTATTCTAATGCCTTGCTTATGACACCCCATAGAATATATTATGTTTAGTACCTTGGACACTGTAGCTTATTCACTTAAATCTCTGATAAATTGTGTGTCTGTAATGCACAGTCTGGTTAGCACAGTCAGTAAGGTGTTGGGTTTGCACTATGAAATTAAGACTGTCATTGGTTCGAATCCCATGTTATCATGTTTCTATTTTACTAGTGTGGTTTGTGGCTCTATAATATGAATTCCTATTTCTTTTAACAACAATAGTCAAGTCTTCCAATGGACTTTTTAGTGAAACCCAATAGATAGCTTTATTTTCTCAAATATTGAATGCTTATGTCTTATAAATTTAGTAGGAAAGTATTCTAATGACTTGCTTATGACACCCCACAGAATATATTATGTTTAGTACCTCGGACACTGTAGCTTATTCACTTAAATCTCTGATAAATTGTGTCTGGTATGCACAGTCTGGTTAGCACAGTTAGTAAGGTGTTGGGTTTGCACTATCAAATTAAGACTGTCATTGGTTCGAAACACGTTATCATGTTTTTATTTTACTAGTGTGGTTTGTGGCTCTATAATATGAATGCCTATATCTTTTAACAACAATAGTCATGTCTTCCAATGGACTTTTTAGTGAAACTCAATAGATAGCTTTATTTTCTCTTTGTTTACTAAAATATTGAATGCTTATGTCTTATAAATTTAGTAGGAAAGTATTCTAATGACTTGCTTATGACACCCCATAGAATATATTATGTTTAGTACCTTGGACACTGTAGCTTATTCACTTAAATCTCTGAAAAAATGTGTGTCTGGTATGCTCAGTCTGGTTAGCACAGTTAGTAAGGTGTTGGGTTTGCACTATCAAATTAAGACTGTTATTAGTTCGAATCCCATATTATCATGTTTTTATTTTACTAGTGTGGTTTGTGGCTCTATAATATGAATGCCTATGTCTTTAAACAACAATAGTCAAGTCTTCCAATGGACTTTTTAGTGAAACCCAATAGATAGCTTTATTTTCTCTTTGTTTACTCAAATATTGAATGCTTATGTCTTATAAATTTAGTAGGAACGTATTCTAATGACTTGCTTATGACACCCCATAGAATATATTATGTTTAGTACCTTGGACACTGTAGCTTATTCACTTAAATCTCTGATAAATTGTATATCTGGAATGCACAGTCTGGTTAGCACAGGTAGTAAGGTGTTGGGTTTGCACTATCAAATTAAGACTGTCATTGGTTCGAATCCCATGTTATCATGTTTTTATTTTACTAGTGTGGTTTGTGGCTCTATATTATGAATGCCTATGTCTTTTAACAACAATAGTCATGTCTTCCAATGGACTTTTTAGTGAAACTCAATAGATAGCTTTATTTTCTCTTTGTTTACTCAAATATTGAATGCTTATGTCTTATAAATTTAGTAGGAAAGTATTCTAATGACTTGCTTATGACACCCCATAAAATATATTATGTTTAGTACCTTGGACACTGTAGCTTATTCACTTAAATCTCTGAAAAAATGTGTGTCTGGTATGCACTGTCTGGTTAGCACAGTTAGTAAGGTGTTTGGTTTGCACTATCAAATTAAGACTGTCATTAGTTCAAATCCCATGTTATCAGGTTTCTACTTCACTAGTGTGGTTTGTGGCTCTATAATATGAATGCCTATGTCTTTTAACAACAATAGTCAAGTCTTCCAATGGACTTTTTAGTGAAACCCAATAGATAGCTTTATTTTCTTTTTTTTTACTAAAATATTGAATGCTTATGTCTTATAAATTGAGTAGGAACGTATTCTAATGACTTGCTTATGACACCCCATAGAATATATTATGTTTAGTACCTTGGACACTGTAGCTTATTCACTTAAATCTCTGATAAAATGGGAGTCTGGAATGCACAGTCTGGTTAGCACAGGTAGAAAGGTGTTGGGTTTGCACTATCAAATTAAGACTGTCATTGGTTCGAATTCCATGTTATCATGTTTTTATTTTACTAGTGTGGTTTGTGGCTCTATATTATGAATGCCTATGTCTTTTAACAACAATAGTCATGTCTTCCAATGGACTTTTTAGTGAAACTCAATAGATAGCTTTATTTTCTCTTTGTTTACTAAAATATTGAATGCTTATGTCTTATAAATTTAGTAGGAAAGTATTCTAATGACTTGCTTATGACACCCCATAAAATATATTATGTTTAGTACCTTGGACACTGTAGCTTATTCACTTAAATCTCTGAAAAAATGTGTGTCTGGTATGCACAGTCTGGTTAGCACAGTTAGTAAGGTGTTTGGTTTGCACTATCAAATTAAGACTGTCATTAGTTCAAATCCCATGTTATCATGTTTTTATTTTACTAGTGTGGTTTGTGGCTCTATAATATGAATGCCTATGTCTTTTAACAACAATAGTCAAGTCTTTCAATGGACTTTTTAGTGAAACCCAATAGATAGCTTTATTTTCTCTTTGTTTACTCAAATATTGAATGCTTATGTCTTATAAATTTAGTAGGAACGTATTCTAATGACTTGCTTATGACACCCCACAGAATATATTATGTTTAGTACCTCGGACACTGTAGCTTATTCACTTAAATCTCTGATAAATTGTGTGTCTGGTATTCACAGTCTGGTTAGCACAGTTAGTAAGGTGTTAGGTTTTCACTATCAATTTAAGACTGTCATTGGTTCAAATCACATGTTATCATGTTTTTATTTTACTAGTGTGGTTTGTGGCTCTATAATATGAATGCCTATATCTTTTAACAACAATAGTCATGTCTTCCAATGGACTTTTTAGTGAAACTCAATAGATAGCTTTATTTTCTTTTTGTTTACTAAAATATTGAATGCTTATGTCTTATAAATTGAGTAGGAACGTATTCTAATGACTTGCTTATGACACCCCATAGAATATATTATGTTTAGTACCTTGGACACTGTAGCTTATTCACTTAAATCTATGATAAATTTTGTGTCTGGAATGCACAGTCTGGTTAGCACAGGTAGTAAGGTGTTGGGTTTGCACTATCAAATTAAGACTGTCATTGGTTTGAATCCCATGTTATCATGTTTGTATTTAACTAGTGTGGTTTGTGGCTCTATAATATGAATGCCTATATCTTTTAACAACAATAGTCATGTCTTCCAATGGACTTTTTAGTGAAACTCAATAGATAGCTTTATTTTCTCTTTGTTTACTAAAATATTGAATGCTTATGTCTTATAAATTTAGTAGGAAAGTATTCTAATGACTTGCTTATGACACCCCATAGAATATATTATGTTTAGTACCTTGGACACTGTAGCTTATTCACTTAAATCTCTGAAAAAATGTGTGTCTGGTATGCACAGTCTGGTTAGCACAGTTAGTAAGGTGTTTGGTTTGCACTATCAAATTAAGACTGTCATTAGTTCAAATCCCATGTTATCAGGTTTCTACTTCACTAGTGTGGTTTGTGGCTCTATAATATGAATGCCTATGACTTTTAACAACAATAGTCAAGTCTTCCAATGGACTTTTTAGTGAAACCCAATAGATAGCTTTATTTTCTCTTTGTTTACTCAAATATTGAATGCTTATGTCTTATAAATTTAGTAGGAAAGTATTCTAATGACCTGCTTATGACACCCCACAGAATATATTATGTTTAGTACCTCGGACACTGTAGCTTATTCACTTAAATCTCTGATAAATTGTGTGTCTGGTATTCACAGTCTGGTTAGCACAGTTAGTAAGGTGTTGGGTTTTCACTATCAAATTAAGACTGTCATTGGTTCAAATCACATGTTATCATGTTTTTATTTTACTAGTGTGGTTTGTGGCTCTATAATATGAATGCCTATATCTTTTAACAACAATAGTCATGTCTTCCAATGGACTTTTTAGTGAAACTCAATAGATAGCTTTATTTTCTTTTTGTTTACTAAAATATTGAATGCTTATGTCTTATATATTGAGTAGGAACGTATTCTAATGACTGCTTATGACACCCCATAGAATATATTATGTTTAGTACCTTGGACACTGTAGCTTATTCACTTAAATCTATGATAAATTGTGTGTCTGGAATGCACAGTCTGGTTAGCACAGGTAGTAAGGTGTTGGGTTTGCACTATCAAATTAAGACTGTCATTGGTTTGAATCCCATGTTATCATGTTTTTATTTTACTAGTGTGGTTTGTGGCTCTATAATATGAATGCCTATGTCTTTTAACAACAATAGTCATGTCTTCCAATGGACTTTTTAGTGAAACTCAATAGATAGCTTTATTTTCTCTTTGTTTACTCAAATATTGAATGCTTATGTCTTATAAATTTAGTAGGAACGTATTCTAATGACTTGCTTATGACACCCCATAGAATATATTATGTTTAGTACCTTGGACACTGTAGCTTATTCACTTAAATCTCTGATAAAATGGGAGTCTGGAATGCACAGTCTGGTTAGCACAGGTAGAAAGGTGTTGGGTTTGCACTATCAAATTAAGACTGTCATTGGTTCGAATTCCATGTTATCATGTTTTTATTTTACTAGTGTGGTTTGTGGCTCTATATTATGAATGCCTATGTCTTTTAACAACAATAGTCATGTCTTCCAATGGACTTTTTAGTGAAACTCAATAGATAGCTTTATTTTCTCTTTGTTTACTAAAATATTGAATGCTTATGTCTTATAAATTTAGTAGGAAAGTATTCTAATGACTTGCTTATGACACCCCATAAAATATATTATGTTTAGTACCTTGGACACTGTAGCTTATTCACTTAAATCTCTGAAAAAATGTGTGTCTGGTATGCACAGTCTGGTTAGCACAGTTAGTAAGGTGTTTGGTTTGCACTATCAAATTAAGACTGTCATTAGTTCAAATCCCATGTTATCATGTTTTTATTTTACTAGTGTGGTTTGTGGCTCTATAATATGAATGCCTATGTCTTTTAACAACAATAGTCAAGTCTTTCAATGGACTTTTTAGTGAAACCCAATAGATAACTTTATTTTCTCTTTGTTTACTCAAATATTGAATGCTTATGTCTTATAAATTTAGTAGGAACGTATTCTAATGACTTGCTTATGACACCCCACAGAATATATTATGTTTAGTACCTCGGACACTGTAGCTTATTCACTTAAATCTCTGATAAATTGTATGTCTGGTATTCACAGTCTGGTTAGCACAGTTAGTAAGGTGTTAGGTTTTCACTATCAAATTAAGACTGTCATTGGTTCAAATCACATGTTATCATGTTTTTATTTTACTAGTGTGGTTTGTGGCTCTAAAATATGAATGCCTATATCTTTTAACAACAATAGTCATGTCTTCCAATGGACTTTTTAGTGAAACTCAATAGATAGCTTTATTTTCTTTTTGTTTACTAAAATATTGAATGCTTATGTCTTATAGTTTACTAAAATATTGAATGCTTATGTCTTATAAATTGAGTAGGAACGTATTCTAATGACTTGCTTATGACACCCCATAGAATATATTATGTTTAGTACCTTGGACACTGTAGCTTATTCACTTAAATCTATGATAAATTGTGTGTCTGGAATGCACAGTCTGGTTAGCACAGGTAGTAAGGTGTTGGGTTTGCACTATCAAATTAAGACTGTCATTGGTTTGAATCCCATGTTATCATGTTTGTATTTTACTAGTGTGGTTTGTGGCTCTATAATATGAATGCCTATATCTTTTAACAACAATAGTCATGTCTTCCAATGGACTTTTTAGTGAAACTCAATAGATAGCTTTATTTTCTCTTTGTTTACTAAAATATTGAATGCTTATGTCTTATAAATTTAGTAGGAAAGTATTCTAATGACTTGCTTATGACACCCCATAGAATATATTATGTTTAGTACCTTGGACACTGTAGCTTATTCACTTAAATCTCTGAAAAAATGTGTGTCTGGTATGCTCAGTCTGGTTAGCACAGTTAGTAAGGTGTTGGGTTTGCACTATCAAATTAAGACTGTCATTAGTTCAAATCCCATGTTATCATGTTTTTATTTTACTAGTGTGGTTTGTGGCTCTATAATATGAATGCCTATGTCTTTTAACAACAATAGTCAAGTCTTCCAATGGACTTTTTAGTGAAACCCAATAGATAGCTTTATTTTCTCTTTGTTTACTCAAATATTGAATGCTTATGTCTTATAAATTTAGTAGGAACGTATTCTAATGACTTGCTTATGACACCCCATAGAATATATTATGTTTAGTACCTTGGACACTGTAGCTTATTCACTTAAATCTCTGATAAAATGGGCGTCTGGAATGCACAGTCTGGTTAGCACAGGTAGAAAGGTGTTGGGTTTGCACTATCAAATTAAGACTGTCATTGGTTCGAATTCCATGTTATCATGTTTTTATTTTACTAGTGTGGTTTGTGGCTCTATATTATGAATGCCTATGTCTTTTAACAACAATAGTCATGTCTTCTAATGGACTTTTTAGTGAAACCCAATAGATAGCTTTATTTTCTCTTTGTTTACTCAAATATTGAATGCTTATGTCTTATAAATTTAGTAGGAAAGTATTCTAATGACTTGCTTATGACACCCCATAGAATATATTATGTTTAGTACCTTGGACACTGTAGCTTATTCACTTAAATCTCTGATAAATTGTGTGTCTGGTATGCACAGTCTGGTTAGCACAGTTAGTAAGGTGTTGGGTTTGCACTATCAAATTAAGACTGTCATTGGTTCGAGACACGTTATCATGTTTTTATTTTACTAGTGTGGTTTGTGGCTCTATAATATGAATGCCTATATCTTTTAACAACAATAGTCATGTCTTCCAATGGACTTTTTAGTGAAACTCAATAGATAGCTTTATTTTCTCTTTGTTTACTAAAATATTGAATGCTTATGTCTTATAAATTTAGTAGGAAAGTATTCTAATGACTTGCTTATGACACCCCATAGAATATATTATGTTTAGTACCTTGGACACTGTAGCTTATTCACTTAAATCTCTGAAAAAATGTGTGTCTGGTATGCTCAGTCTGGTTAGCACAGTTAGTAAGGTGTTGGGTTTGCACTATCAAATTAAGACTGTCATTAGTTCGAATCCCATGTTATCATGTTTTTATTTTACTAGTGTGGTTTGTGGCTCTATAATATGAATGCCTATGTCTTTTAACAACAATAGTCAAGTCTTCCAATGGACTTTTTAGTGAAACCCAATAGATAGCTTTATTTTCTCTTTGTTTACTCAAATATTGAATGCTTATGTCTTATAAATTTAGTAGGAACGTATTCTAATGACTTGCTTATGACACCCCATAGAATATATTATGTTTAGTACCTTGGACACTGTAGCTTATTCACTTAAATCTCTGAAAAAATGTGTGTCTGGTATGCTCAGTCTGGTTAGCACAGTTAGTAAGGTGTTGGGTTTGCACTATCAAATTAAGACTGTCATTAGTTCAAATCCCATGTTATCATGTTTTTATTTTACTAGTGTGGTTTGTGGCTCTATAATATGAATGCCTATGTCTTTTAACAACAATAGTCAAGTCTTTCAATGGACTTTTTAGTGAAACCCAATAGATAATTTTATTTTCTCTTTGTTTACTCAAATATTGAATGCTTATGTCTTATAAATTTAGTAGGAACGTATTCTAATGACTTGCTTATGACACCCCATAGAATATATTATGTTTAGTACCTTGGACACTGTAGCTTATTCACTTAAATCTCTAATAAATTGGGTGTCTGCAATGCACAGACTGGTTAGCACGGTCAGTAAGGTGTTGGGTTTGCACTATGAAATAAAGACTGTCATTGGTTCGAATCCCATGTTATCAGGTTTCTATTTCACTAGTGTGGTTTGTGGCTCTATAATATGAATTCCTATGTCTTTTAACAACAATAGTCAAGTCTTCCAATGGACTTTTTTGTGAAACCCAATAGATAGCTTTATTTTCTCTTTGTTTACTCAAATATTGAATGCTTATGTCTTATAAATTTAGTAGGAAAGTATTCTAATGACCTGCTTATGACACCCCACAGAATATATTATGTTTAGTACCTCGGACACTGTAGCTTATTCACTTAAATCTCTGATAAATTGTGTGTCTGGTATTCACAGTCTGGTTAGCACAGTTAGTAAGGTGTTGGGTTTTCACTATCAAATGAAGACTGTCATTGGTTCAAATCACATGTTATCATGTTTTTATTTTACTAGTGTGGTTTGTGGCTCTATAATAGGAATGCCTATATCTTTTAACAACAATAGTCATGTCTTCCAATGGACTTTTTAGTGAAACTCAATAGATAGCTTTATTTTCTTTTTGTTTACTAAAATACTGAATGCTTATGTCTTATAAATTGAGTAGGAAAGTATTCTAATGACTTGCTTATGACACCCCATAGAATATATTATGTTTAGTACCTTGGACACTGTAGCTTATTCACTTAAATTTCTGAAAAAATGTGTGTCTGGTATGCTCAGTCTGGTTAGCACAGTTAGTAAGGTGTTGGGTTTGCACTATCAAATTAAGACTGTCATTAGTTCGAATCCCATGTTATGTTTTTATTTTACTAGTGTGGTTTGTGGCTCTATAATATGAATGCCTATGTCTTTTAACAACAATAGTCAAGTCTTCCAATGGACTTTTTAGTGAAACCCAATAGATAACTTTATTTTCTCTTTGTTTACTCAAATATTGAATGCTTATGTCTTATAAATTTAGTAGGAACGTATTCTAATGACTTGCTTATGACACCCCACAGAATATATTATGTTTAGTACCTCGGACACTGTAGCTTATTCACTTAAATCTCTGATAAATTGTGTGTCTGGTATTCACAGTCTGGTTAGCACAGTTAGTAAGGTGTTAGGTTTTCACTATCAAATTAAGACTGTCATTGGTTCAAATCACATGTTATCATGTTTTTATTTTACTAGTGTGGTTTGTGGCTCTATAATATGAATGCCTATATCTTTTAACAACAATAGTCATGTCTTCCAATGGACTTTTTAGTGAAACTCAATAGATAGCTTTATTTTCTTTTTGTTTACTAAAATATTAAATGCTTATGTCTTATAAATTGAGTAGGAACGTATTCTAATGACTTGCTTATGACACCCCATAGAATATATTATGTTTAGTACCTTGGACACTGTAGCTTATTCACTTAAATCTATGATAAATTGTGTGTCTGGAATGCACAGTCTGGTTAGCACAGGTAGTAAGGTGTTGGGTTTGCACTCTCAAATTAAGACTGTCATTGGTTTGAATCCCATGTTATCATGTTTTTATTTTACTAGTGTGGTTTGTGGCTCTATAATATGAATGCCTATGTCTTTTAACAACAATAGTCATGTCTTCCAATGGACTTTTTAGTGAAACTCAATAGATAGCTTTATTTTCTCTTTGTTTACTCAAATATTGAATGCTTATGTCTTATAAATTTAGTAGGAACGTATTCTAATGACTTGCTTATGACACCCCATAGAATATATTATGTTTAGTACCTTGGACACTGTAGCTTATTCACTTAAATCTCTGATAAATTGTTTGTCTGTAATGCACAGTCTGGTTAGCACAGTCAGTAAGGTGTTGGGTTTGCACTATGAAATTAAGACTGTCATTGGTTCGAATCCCATGTTATCATGTTTCTATTTTACTAGTGTGGTTTGTGGCTCTATAATATGAATTCCTATGTCTTTTAACAACAATAGTCAAGTCTTCCAATGGACTTTTTAGTGAAACCCAATAGATAGCTTTATTTTCTCTTTGTTTACTAAAATATTGAATGCTTATGTCTTATAAATTTAGTAGGAAAGTATTCTAATGACTTGCTTATGACACCCCATAGAATATATTATGTTTAGTACCTTGGACACTGTAGCTTATTCACTTAAATCTCTGAAAAAATGTGTGTCTGGTATGCTCAGTCTGGTTAGCACAGTTAGTAAGGTGTTGGGTTTGCACTATCAAATTAAGACTGTCATTAGTTCAAATCCCATGTTATCATGTTTTTATTTTACTAGTGTGGTTTGTGGCTCTATAATATGAATGCCTATGTCTTTTAACAACAATAGTCAAGTCTTCCAATGGACTTTTTAGTGAAACCCAATAGATAGCTTTATTTTCTCTTTGTTTACTCAAATATTGAATGCTTATGTCTTATAAATTTAGTAGCAACGTATTCTAATGACTTGCTTATGACACCCCATAGAATATATTATGTTTAGTACCTTGGACACTGTAGCTTATTCACTTAAATCTCTGATAAAATGGGCGTCTGGAATGCACAGTCTGGTTAGCACAGGTAGAAAGGTGTTGGGTTTGCACTATCAAATTAAGACTGTCATTGGTTCGAATTCCATGTTATCATGTTTTTATTTTACTAGTGTGGTTTGTGGCTCTATATTATGAATGCCTATGTCTTTTAACAACAATAGTCATGTCTTCCAATGGACTTTTTAGTGAAACCCAATAGATAGCTTTATTTTCTCTTTGTTTACTCAAATATTGAATGCTTATGTCTTATAAATTTAGTAGGAAAGTATTCTAATGACTTGCTTATGACACCCCACAGAATATATTATGTTTAGTACCTCGGACACTGTAGCTTATTCACTTAAATCTCTGATAAATTGTGTGTCTGGTATGCACAGTCTGGTTAGCACAGTTAGTAAGGTGTTGGGTTTGCACTATCAAATTAAGACTGTCATTGGTTCGAGACACGTTATCATGTTTTTATTTTACTAGTGTGGTTTGTGGCTCTATAATATGAATGCCTATATCTTTTAACAACAATAGTCATGTCTTCCAATGGACTTTTTAGTGAAACTCAATAGATAGCTTTATTTTCTCTTTGTTTACTAAAATATTGAATGCTTATGTCTTATAAATTTAGTAGGAAAGTATTCTAATGACTTGCTTATGACACCCCATAGAATATATTATGTTTAGTACCTTGGACACTGTAGCTTATTCACTTAAATCTCTGAAAAAATGTGTGTCTGGTATGCTCAGTCTGGTTAGCACAGTTAGTAAGGTGTTGGGTTTGCACTATCAAATTAAGACTGTCATTAGTTCGAATCCCATGTTATCATGTTTTTATTTTACTAGTGTGGTTTGTGGCTCTATAATATGAATGCCTATGTCTTTTAACAACAATAGTCAAGTCTTCCAATGGACTTTTTAGTGAAACCCAATAGATAGCTTTATTTTCTCTTTGTTTACTCAAATATTGAATGCTTATGTCTTATAAATTTAGTAGGAACGTATTCTAATGACTTGCTTATGACACCCCATAGAATATATTATGTTTAGTACCTTGGACACTGTAGCTTATTCACTTAAATCTCTGAAAAAATGTGTGTCTGGTATGCTCAGTCTGGTTAGCACAGTTAGTAAGGTGTTGGGTTTGCACTATCAAATTAAGACTGTCATTAGTTCAAATCCCATGTTATCATGTTTTTATTTTACTAGTGTGGTTTGTGGCTCTATAATATGAATGCCTATGTCTTTTAACAACAATAGTCAAGTCTTTCAATGGACTTTTTAGTGAAACCCAATAGATAATTTTATTTTCTCTTTGTTTACTCAAATATTGAATGCTTATGTCTTATAAATTTAGTAGGAACGTATTCTAATGACTTGCTTATGACACCCCATAGAATATATTATGTTTAGTACCTTGGACACTGTAGCTTATTCACTTAAATCTCTAATAAATTGGGTGTCTGCAATGCACAGACTGGTTAGCACGGTCAGTAAGGTGTTGGGTTTGCACTATGAAATAAAGACTGTCATTGGTTCGAATCCCATGTTATCAGGTTTCTATTTCACTAGTGTGGTTTGTGGCTCTATAATATGAATTCCTATGTCTTTTAACAACAATAGTCAAGTCTTCCAATGGACTTTTTTGTGAAACCCAATAGATAGCTTTATTTTCTCTTTGTTTACTCAAATATTGAATGCTTATGTCTTATAAATTTAGTAGGAAAGTATTCTAATGACCTGCTTATGACACCCCACAGAATATATTATGTTTAGTACCTCGGACACTGTAGCTTATTCACTTAAATCTCTGATAAATTGTGTGTCTGGTATTCACAGTCTGGTTAGCACAGTTAGTAAGGTGTTGGGTTTTCACTATCAAATTAAGACTGTCATTGGTTCAAATCACATGTTATCATGTTTTTATTTTACTAGTGTGGTTTGTGGCTCTATAATAGGAATGCCTATATCTTTTAACAACAATAGTCATGTCTTCCAATGGACTTTTTAGTGAAACTCAATAGATAGCTTTATTTTCTTTTTGTTTACTAAAATACTGAATGCTTATGTCTTATAAATTGAGTAGGAAAGTATTCTAATGACTTGCTTATGACACCCCATAGAATATATTATGTTTAGTACCTTGGACACTGTAGCTTATTCACTTAAATTTCTGAAAAAATGTGTGTCTGGTATGCTCAGTCTGGTTAGCACAGTTAGTAAGGTGTTGGGTTTGCACTATCAAATTAAGACTGTCATTAGTTCGAATCCCATGTTATGTTTTTATTTTACTAGTGTGGTTTGTGGCTCTATAATATGAATGCCTATGTCTTTTAACAACAATAGTCAAGTCTTCCAATGGACTTTTTAGTGAAACCCAATAGATAACTTTATTTTCTCTTTGTTTACTCAAATATTGAATGCTTATGTCTTATAAATTTAGTAGGAACGTATTCTAATGACTTGCTTATGACACCCCACAGAATATATTATGTTTAGTACCTCGGACACTGTAGCTTATTCACTTAAATCTCTGATAAATTGTGTGTCTGGTATTCACAGTCTGGTTAGCACAGTTAGTAAGGTGTTAGGTTTTCACTATCAAATTAAGACTGTCATTGGTTCAAATCACATGTTATCATGTTTTTATTTTACTAGTGTGGTTTGTGGCTCTATAATATGAATGCCTATATCTTTTAACAACAATAGTCATGTCTTCCAATGGACTTTTTAGTGAAACTCAATAGATAGCTTTATTTTCTTTTTGTTTACTAAAATATTAAATGCTTATGTCTTATAAATTGAGTAGGAACGTATTCTAATGACTTGCTTATGACACCCCATAGAATATATTATGTTTAGTACCTTGGACACTGTAGCTTATTCACTTAAATCTATGATAAATTGTGTGTCTGGAATGCACAGTCTGGTTAGCACAGGTAGTAAGGTGTTGGGTTTGCACTCTCAAATTAAGACTGTCATTGGTTTGAATCCCATGTTATCATGTTTTTATTTTACTAGTGTGGTTTGTGGCTCTATAATATGAATGCCTATGTCTTTTAACAACAATAGTCATGTCTTCCAATGGACTTTTTAGTGAAACTCAATAGATAGCTTTATTTTCTCTTTGTTTACTCAAATATTGAATGCTTATGTCTTATAAATTTAGTAGGAACGTATTCTAATGACTTGCTTATGACACCCCATAGAATATATTATGTTTAGTACCTTGGACACTGTAGCTTATTCACTTAAATCTCTGATAAATTGTTTGTCTGTAATGCACAGTCTGGTTAGCACAGTCAGTAAGGTGTTGGGTTTGCACTATGAAATTAAGACTGTCATTGGTTCGAATCCCATGTTATCATGTTTCTATTTTACTAGTGTGGTTTGTGGCTCTATAATATGAATTCCTATGTCTTTTAACAACAATAGTCAAGTCTTCCAATGGACTTTTTAGTGAAACCCAATAGATAGCTTTATTTTCTCTTTGTTTACTCAAATATTGAATGCTTATGTCTTATAAATTTAGTAGGAAAGTATTCTAATGACTTGCTTATGACACCCCACAGAATATATTATGTTTAGTACCTCGGACACTGTAGCTTATTCACTTAAATCTCTGATAAATTGTGTGTCTGGTATGCACAGTCTGGTTAGCACAGTTAGTAAGGTGTTGGGTTTGCACTATCAAATTAAGACTGTCATTGGTTCGAAACACGTTATCATGTTTGTATTTTACTAGTGTGGTTTGTGGCTCTATAATATGAATGCCTATATCTTTTAACAACAATAGTCATGTCTTCCAATGGACTTTTTAGTGAAACTCAATAGATAGCTTTATTTTCTCTTTGTTTACTAAAATATTGAATGCTTATGTCTTATAAATTTAGTAGGAAAGTATTCTAATGACTTGCTTATGACACCCCATAGAATATATTATGTTTAGTACCTTGGACACTGTAGCTTATTCACTTAAATCTCTGATAAAATGGGCGTCTGGAATGCACAGTCTGGTTAGCACAGGTAGAAAGGTGTTGGGTTTGCACTATCAAATTAAGACTGTCATTGGTTCGAATTCCATGTTATCATGTTTTTATTTTACTAGTGTGGTTTGTGGCTCTATATTATGAATGCCTATGTCTTTTAACAACAATAGTCATGTCTTCCAATGGACTTTTTAGTGAAACTCAATAGATAGCTTTATTTTCTCTTTGTTTACTAAAATATTGAATGCTTATGTCTTATAAATTTAGTAGGAAAGTATTCTAATGACTTGCTTATGACACCCCATAAAATATATTATGTTTAGTACCTTGGACACTCTAGCTTATTCACTTAAATCTCTGAAAAAAAGTGTGTCTGGTATGCACAATCTGGTTAGCACAGTTAGTAAGGTGTTTGGTTTGCACTATCAAATTAAGACTGTCATTAGTTCAAATCCCATGTTATCATGTTTTTATTTTACTAGTGTGGTTTGTGGCTCTATAATATGAATGCCTATGTCTTTTAACAACAATAGTCAAGTCTTTCAATGGACTTTTTAGTGAAACCCAATAGATAACTTTATTTTCTCTTTGTTTACTCAAATATTGAATGCTTATGTCTTATAAATTTAGTAGGAACGTATTCTAATGACTTGCTTATGACACCCCATAGAATATATTATGTTTAGTACCTTGGACACTGTAGCTTATTCACTTAAATCTCTAATAAATTGTGTGTCTGCAATGCACAGACTGGTTAGCACGGTCAGTAAGGTGTTGGGTTTGCACTATGAAATAAAGACTGTCATTGGTTCGAATCCCATGTTATCAGGTTTCTATTTCACTAGTGTGGTTTGTGGCTCTATAATATGAATTCCTATGTCTTTTAACAACAATAGTCAAGTCTTCCAATGGACTTTTTAGTGAAACCCAATAGATAGCTTTATTTTCTCTTTGTTTACTCAAATATTGAATGCTTATGTCTTATAAATTTAGTAGGAAAGTATTCTAATGACCTGCTTATGACACCCCACAGAATATATTATGTTTAGTACCTCGGACACTGTAGCTTATTCACTTAAATCTCTGATAAATTGTGTGTCTGGTATTCACAGTCTGGTTAGCACAGTTAGTAAGGTGTTGGGTTTTCACTATCAAATTAAGACTGTCATTGATTCAAATCACATGTTATCATGTTTTTATTTTACTAGTGTGGTTTGTGGCTCTATAATATGAATGCCTATATCTTTTAACAACAATAGTCATGTCTTCCAATGGACTTTTTAGTGAAACTCAATAGATAGCTTTATTTTCTTTTTGTTTACTAAAATACTGAATGCTTATGTCTTATAAATTGTGTAGGAAAGTATTCTAATGACTTGCTTATGACACCCCATAGAATATATTATGTTTAGTACCTTGGACACTGTAGCTTATTCACTTAAATTTCTGAAAAAATGTGTGTCTGGTATGCTCAGTCTGGTTAGCACAGTTAGTAAGGTGTTGGGTTTGCACTATCAAATTAAGAGTGTCATTAGTTCGAATCCCATGTTATGTTTTTATTTTACTAGTGTGGTTTGTGGCTCTATAATATGAATGCCTATATCTTTTAACAACAATAGTCAAGTCTTCCAATGGACTTTTTAGTGAAACCCAATAGATAGCTTTATTTTCTCTTTGTTTACTCAAATATTGAATGCTTATTTCTAATAAATTTAGTAGGAACGTATTCTAATGACTTGCTTATGACACCCCATAGAATATATTATGTTTAGTACCTTGGACACTCTAGCTTATTCACTTAAATATATGATAAATTGTTTGTCTGGAATGCACAGTCTGGTTAGCACAGGTAGTAAGGTGTTGGGTTTGCACTATCAAATTAAGACTGTCATTGGTTCGAATCCCATGTTATCATGTTTTTATTTTACTAGTGTGGTTTGTGGCTCTATAATATGAATGCCTATGTCTTTTAACAACAATAGTCATGTCTTCCAATGGACTTTTTAGTGAAACTCAATAGATAGCTTTATTTTCTCTTTGTTTACTAAAATATTGAATGCTTATGTCTTATAAATTTAGTAGGAAAGTATTCTAATGACTTGCTTATGACACCCTATAGAATATATTATGTTTAGTACCTTGGACACTGTAGCTTATTCACTTAAATCTCTGAAAAAATGTGTGTCTGGTATGCACAGTCTGGTTAGCACAGTTAGTAAGGTGTTTGGTTTGCTCTATCAAATTAAGACTGTCATTAGTTCAAATCCCATGTTATCATGTTTTTATTTTACTAGTGTGGTTTGTGGCTCTATAATATGAATGCCTATGTCTTTTAACAACAATAGTCAAGTCTTTCAATGGACTTTTTAGTGAAACCCAATAGATAAATTTATTTTCTCTTTGTTTACTCAAATATTGAATGCTTATGTCTTATAAATTTAGTAGGAACATATTCTAATGACTTGCTTATGACACCCCATAGAATATATTATGTTTAGTACCTTGGACACTGTAGCTTATTCACTTAAATCTCTGATAAATTGGGTGTCTGTAATGCACAGTCTGGTTAGCACAGTCAGTAAGGTGTTGGGTTTGCGCTATGAAATTAAGACTGTCATTGGTTCAAATCACATGTTATCATGTTTTTATTTTACTAGTGTGGTTTGTGGCTCTATAATATGAATGCCTATATCTTTTAACAACAATAGTCATGTCTTCCAATGGACTTTTTAGTGAAACTCAATAGATAGCTTTATTTTCTTTTTGTTTACTAAAATACTGAATGCTTATGTCTTATAAATTGAGTAGGAAAGTATTCTAATGACTTGCTTATGACACCCCATAGAATATATTATGTTTAGTACCTTGGACACTGTAGCTTATTCACTTAAATTTCTGAAAAAATTTGTGTCTGGTATGCTAAGTCTGGTTAGCACAGTTAGTAAGGTGTTGGGTTTGCACTATCAAATTAAGACTGTCATTAGTTCGAATCCCATGTTATGTTTTTATTTTACTAGTGTGGTTTGTGGCTCTATAATATGAATGCCTATGTCTTTTAACAACAATAGTCAAGTCTTTCAATGGACTTTTTAGTGAAACCCAATAGATAACTTTATTTTCTCTTTGTTTACTCAAATATTGAATGCTTATGTCTTATAAATTTAGTAGGAACATATTCTAATGACTTACTTATGACACCCCATAGAATATATTATGTTTAGTACCTTGGACACTGTAGCTTATTCACTTAAATCTCTGATAAATTGGGTGTCTGTAATGCACAGTCTGGTTAGCACAGTCAGTAAGGTGTTGGGTTTGCACTATGAAATTAAGACTGTCATTGGTTTGAATCCCATGTTATCATGTTTCTATTTTACTAGTGTGGTTTGTGGCTCTATAATATGAATTCCTATGTCTTTTAACAACAATAGTCAAGTCTTCCAATGGACTTTTTAGTGAAACCCAATAGATAGCTTTATTTTCTCTTTGTTTACTCAAATATTGAATGCTTATGTCTTATAAATTTAGTAGGAAAGTATTCTAATGACTTGCTTATGACACCCCACAGAATATATTATGTTTAGTACCTCGGACACTGTAGCTTATTCACTTAAATCTCTGAAAATTGTGTGTCTGGTATGCACAGTCTGGTTAGCACAGTTAGTAAGGTGTTGGGTATGCACTATCAAATTAAGACTGTCATTGGTTCGAATCACATGTTATCATGTTTTTATTTTACTAGTGTGGTTTGTGGCTCTATAATATGAATGCCTATGTCTTTTAACAACAATAGTCAAGTCTTCCAATGGACTTTTTAGTGAAACCCAATAGATAGCTTTATTTTCTCTTTGTTTACTCAAATATTGAATGCTTATGTCTTATAAATTTAGTAGGAAAGTATTCTAATGACTTGCTTATGACACCCCATAGAATATATTATGTTTAGTACCTTGGACACTGTAGCTTATTCACTTAAATCTCTGATAAATTGCATGTCGGGCATGCACAGTCTGGTTAGCACAGTTTTTAAGGTGTTGGGTTACCACTATGAAATTAAGACTGTTATTGGTTCGAATCCCATGTTTTTATTTTACTAGTGTGGTTTGTGGCTCTATAATATGAATGCCTATGTCTTTTAACAACAATAGTCAAGTCTTCCAATGGACTTTTTAGTGAAACCCAATAGATAGCTTTTATTTTCTCTTTGTTTACTAAAATATTGAATGATTATGTCTTTTAAATTTAGTAGGAAAGTATTCTAATGACTTGCTTATGACACCCCATAGAATATATTATGTTTAGTACCTTGGATACTGTAGCTTATTCACTTAAATCTCTGATAAATTATGTGCCTGGTATGCACAGTCTGGTTAGCACAGTTAGTAAGGTGTTGGGTTTGCACTATCAAATTAAGGCTGTCATTGGATTGAATCCCATGTTATCATGTTTTTATTTTACTAGTGTGGTTTGTGGCTCTATAATATGAATGCCTATGTCTTTTAACAACAATAGTCAAGTATTCAATGGACTTTTTAGTGAAACCCAATAGATAGCTTTATTTTCTCTTTGTCTACTCAAATATTGAATGCTTATGTCTTATTAATTTTGTAGGAAAGTATTCTAATGACTTGCTTATGACACCCCATAGAATATATTATGTTTAGTACCTTGGACACTGTAGCTTATTCACTTAAATCTCTGATAAATTGCACATCTTGTATGCACGGTCTGGTTAGCACAGTTAGTAAGGTGTTGGATTTGCACTATGAAATTAAGACTGTCATTGATTCGAATCCCATGTTATCATGTTTTTATTTTACTAGTGTGGTTTGCTGCTCTATAATATGAATGCCTATGTCTTTTAACAACAATAGTCAAGTCTTCCAATGGACTTTTTAGTGAAACCCAATAGATAGCTTTATTTTCTCTTTGTTTACTAAAATATTGAATGATTATGTCTTTTAAATTTAGTAGGAAAGTATTCTAATGACTTGCTTATGACACCCCATAGAATATATTATGTTTAGTACCTTGGACACTGTAGCTTATTCACTTAAATCTCTGATAAATTATGTGCCTGGTATGCACAGTCTGGTTAGCACAGTTAGTAAGGTGTTGGGTTTGCACTATCAAATTAAGGCTGTCATTGGATCGAATCTTATGTTATCATGTTTTTATTTTACTAGTGTGGTTTGTGGCTCTATAATATGAATGCCTATGTCTTTTAACAACAATAGTCAAGTCTTCCAATGGACTTTTTAGTGAAACCCAATAGATAGCTTTATTTTCTCTTTGTTTACTCAAATATTGAATGCTTATGTCTTATAAATTCAGTAGAAAAGTATTCTAATGACTTGCTTATGACACCCCATAGAATATATTATGTTTAGTACCTTGGATACTGTAGCTTATTCACTTAAATCTCTGATAAATTGTGCGTCAGGTATGCACAGTCTGGTTAGCACAGTTAGTAAGGTGTTGGGTTTGCACTATGAAATTATGACTGTCATTGGTCCGAATCCCATGTTATCATGTTTTTATTTTACTAGTGTGGTTTGTGGCTCTATAATATGAATGCCTATGTCTTTTAACAACAATAGTCAAGTCTTCCAATTGACTTTTTAGTGAAACCCAATAGATAGCTTTATTTTCTCTTTGTTTACTCAAATATTGAATGCTTATATCTTATAAATTTAGTAGGAAAGTATTCTAATGACTTGCTATTGACATCCGGTAGAATATATTATGTTTAGTACCTTGGACACTGTAGCTTATTAACTTAAATCTCTGATAAATTGCGTGTCTGGAATGCACAGTCTGGTCAGCACAGTTAGTAAGGTGTTGGGTTTGCACTATCAAATTAAGGCTGTCATTGGATCGAATCCCATGTTGTCATGTTTTTATTTTACTAGTGTGGTTTGTGGCTCTATAATATGAATGCCTATGTCTTTTAACAACAATAGTAAAGTCTTCCTATGGACTTTTTAGTGAAACCCAATAGATAGCTATATTTTCTCTTTGTTTACTCAAATATTGAATGCTTATGTCTTATAAATTTTGTAGGAAAGTATTCTAATGACTTGCTTATGACACCCCATAGAATATATTATGTTTAGTACCTCGGACACTGTAGCTTTTTCACTTAAATCTCTGATAAATTGTATGTCTGGTATTCACAGTCTGGTTAGCACAGTTAGTAAGGTGTTAGGTTTTCACTATCAAATTAAGACTGTCATTGGTTCAAATCACATGTTATCATGTTTTTATTTTACTAGTGTGGTTTGTGGCTCTATAATATGAATGCCTATATCTTTTAACAACAATAGTCATGTCTTCCAATGGACTTTTTAGTGAAACTCAATAGATAGCTTTATTTTCTTTTTGTTTACTAAAATATTGAATGCTTATGTCTTATAAATTGAGTAGGAACGTATTCTAATGACTTGCTTATGACACCCCATAGAATATATTATGTTTAGTACCTTGGACACTGTAGCTTATTCACTTAAATCTATGATAAATTGTGTGTCTGGAATGCACAGTCTGGTTAGCACAGGTAGTAAGGTGTTGGGTTTGCACTATCAAATTAAGACTGTCATTGGTTTGAATCCCATGTTATCATGTTTGTATTTTACTAGTGTGGTTTGTGGCTCTATAATATGAATGCCTATATCTTTTAACAACAATAGTCATGTCTTCCAATGGACTTTTTAGTGAAACTCAATAGATAGCTTTATTTTCTTTTTGTTTACTAAAATATTGAATGCTTATGTCTTATAAATTTAGTAGCAACGTATTCTAATGACTTGCTTATGACACCCCATAGAATATATTATGTTTAGTACCTTGGACACTGTAGCTTATTCACTTAAATCTCTGATAAAATGGGCGTCTGGAATGCACAGTCTGGTTAGCACAGGTAGAAAGGTGTTGGGTTTGCACTATCAAATTAAGACTGTCATTGGTTCGAATTCCATGTTATCATGTTTTTATTTTACTAGTGTGGTTTGTGGCTCTATATTATGAATGCCTATGTCTTTTAACAACAATAGTCATGTCTTCCAATGGACTTTTTAGTGAAACCCAATAGATAGCTTTATTTTCTCTTTGTTTACTCAAATATTGAATGCTTATGTCTTATAAATTTAGTAGGAAAGTATTCTAATGACTTGCTTATGACACCCCACAGAATATATTATGTTTAGTACCTCGGACACTGTAGCTTATTCACTTAAATCTCTGATAAATTGTGTGTCTGGTATGCACAGTCTGGTTAGCACAGTTAGTAAGGTGTTGGGTTTGCACTATCAAATTAAGACTGTCATTGGTTCGAAACACGTTATCATGTTTTTATTTTACTAGTGTGGTTTGTGGCTCTATAATATGAATGCCTATATCTTTTAACAACAATAGTCATGTCTTCCAATGGACTTTTTAGTGAAACTCAATAGATAGCTTTATTTTCTCTTTGTTTACTCAAATATTGAATGCTTATGTCTTATAAATTTAGTAGGAACGTATTCTAATGACTTGCTTATGACACCCCATAGAATATATTATGTTTAGTACCTTGGACACTGTAGCTTATTCACTTAAATCTCTGATAAAATGGGCGTCTGGAATGCACAGTCTGGTTAGCACAGGTAGAAAGGTGTTGGGTTTGCACTATCAAATTAAGACTGTCATTGGTTCGAATTCCATGTTATCATGTTTTTATTTTACTAGTGTGGTTTGTGGCTCTATATTATGAATGCCTATGTCTTTTAACAACAATAGTCAAGTCTTCCAATGGACTTTTTAGTGAAACTCAATAGATAGCTTTATTTTCTCTTTGTTTACTAAAATATTGAATGCTTATGTCTTATAAATTTAGTAGGAAAGTATTCTAATGACTTGCTTATGACACCCCATAAAATATATTATGTTTAGTACCTTGGACACTGTAGCTTATTCACTTAAATCTCTGAAAAAAAGTGTGTCTGGTATGCACAGTCTGGTTAGCACAGTTAGTAAGGTGTTTGGTTTGCACTATCAAATTAAGACTGTCATTAGTTCAAATCCCATGTTATCATGTTTTTATTTTACTAGTGTGGTTTGTGGCTCTATAATATGAATGCCTATGTCTTTTAACAACAATAGTCAAGTCTTTCAATGGACTTTTTAGTGAAACCCAATAGATAACTTTATTTTCTCTTTGTTTACTCAAATATTGAATGCTTATGTCTTATAAATTTAGTAGGAACGTATTCTAATGACTTGCTTATGACACCCCATAGAATATATTATGTTTAGTACCTTGGACACTGTAGCTTATTCACTTAAATCTCTAATAAATTGTGTGTTTGCAATGCACAGACTGGTTAGCACGGTCAGTAAGGTGTTGGGTTTGCACTATGAAATAAAGACTGTCATTGGTTCGAATCCCATGTTATCAGGTTTCTATTTCACTAGTGTGGTTTGTGGCTCTATAATATGAATTCCTGTGTCTTTTAACAACAATAGTCAAGTCTTCCAATGGACTTTTTAGTGAAACCCAATAGATAGCTTTATTTTCTCTTTGTTTACTCAAATATTGAATGCTTATGTCTTATAAATTTAGTAGGAAAGTATTCTAATGACCTGCTTATGACACCCCACAGAATATATTATGTTTAGTACCTCGGACACTGTAGCTTATTCACTTAAATCTCTGATAAATTGTGTGTCTGGTATTCACAGTCTGGTTAGCACAGTTAGTAAGGTGTTGGGTTTTCACTATCAAATTAAGACTGTCATTGGTTCAAATCACATGTTATCATGTTTTTATTTTACTAGTGTGGTTTGTGGCTCTATAATAGGAATGCCTATATCTTTTAACAACAATAGTCATGTCTTCCAATGGACTTTTTAGTGAAACTCAATAGATAGCTTTATTTTCTTTTTGTTTACTAAAATACTGAATGCTTATGTCTTATAAATTGAGTAGGAAAGTATTCTAATGACTTGCTTATGACACCCCATAGAATATATTATGTTTAGTACCTTGGACACTGTAGCTTATTCACTTAAATTTCTGAAAAAATGTGTTTTTGGTATGCTCAGTCTGGTTAGCACAGTTAGTAAGGTGTTGGGTTTGCACTATCAGATTAAGACTGTCATTAGTTCGAATCCCATGTTATGTTTTTATTTTACTAGTGTGGTTTGTGGCTCTATAATATGAATGCCTATGTCTTTTAACAACAACAGTCAAGTCTTCCAATGGACTTTTTAGTGAAACCCAATAGATAACTTTATTTTCTCTTTGTTTACTAAAATATTGAATGCTTATGTCTTTTAAATTTAGTAGGAAAGTATTCTAATGACTTGCTTATGACACCCCACAGAATATATTATGTTTAGTACCTCGGACACGGTAGCTTATTCACTTAAATCTCTGATAAATTATGTGTCTGGTATTCACAGTCTGGTTAGCACAGTTAGTAAGGTGTTAGGTTTGCACTATCAAATTAAGACTGTCATTGGATCGAATCCCATGTTATCATGTTTTTATTTTACTAGTGTGGTTTGTGGCTCTATAATATGAATGCCTATATCTTTTAACAACAATAGTCATGTCTTCCAATGGACTTTTTAGTGAAACTCAATAGATAGCTTTATTTTCTCTTTGTTTACTCAAATATTGAATGCTTATGTCTTATAAATTTAGTAGGAAAGTATTCTAATGACTTGCTTATGACACCCCATAGAATATATTATGTTTAGTACCTTGGACACTGTAGCTTATTCACTTAAATCTCTGATAAATTGTGTGTCTGTAATGCACAGTCTGGTTAGCACAGTCAGTAAGGTGTTGGATTTGCACTATGAAATTAAGACTGTCATTGGTTCGAATCCCATGTTATCATGTTTCTATTTTACTAGTGTGGTTTGTGGCTCTATAATATGAATTCCTATGTCTTTTAACAACAATAGTCAAGTCTTCCAATGGACTTTTTAGTGAAACCCAATAGATAGCTTTATTTTCTCTTTGTTTACTCAAATATTGAATGCTTATGTCTTATAAATTTAGTAGGAAAGTATTCTAATGACTTGCTTATGACACCCCACAGAATATATTATGTTTAGTACCTCGGACACTGTAGCTTATTCACTTAAATCTCTGATAAATTGTGTGTCTGGTATGCACAGTCTGGTTAGCACAGTTAGTAAGGTGTTGGGTTTGCACTATCAAATTAAGACTGTCATTGGTTCGAAACACGTTATCATGTTTGTATTTTACTAGTGTGGTTTGTGGCTCTATAATATGAATGCCTATATCTTTTAACAACAATAGTCATGTCTTCCAATGGACTTTTTAGTGAAACTCAATAGATAGCTTTATTTTCTCTTTGTTTACTAAAATATTGAATGCTTATGTCTTATAAATTTAGTAGGAAAGTATTCTAATGACTTGCTTATGACACCCCATAGAATATATTATGTTTAGTACCTTGGACACTGTAGCTTATTCACTTAAATCTCTGAAAAAATGTGTGTCTGGTATGCTCAGTCTGGTTAGCACAGTTAGTAAGGTGTTGGGTTTGCACTATCAAATTAAGACTGTCATTAGTTCAAATCCCATGTTATCATGTTTTTATTTTACTAGTGTGGTTTGTGGCTCTATAATATGAATGCCTATGTCTTTTAACAACAATAGTCAAGTCTTCCAATGGACTTTTTAGTGAAACCCAATAGATAGCTTTATTTTCTCTTTGTTTACTCAAATATTGAATGCTTATGTCTTATAAATTTAGTAGGAACGTATTCTAATGACTTGCTTATGACACCCCATAGAATATATTATGTTTAGTACCTTGGACACTGTAGCTTATTCACTTAAATCTCTGATAAAATGGGCGTCTGGAATGCACAGTCTGGTTAGCACAGGTAGAAAGGTGTTGGGTTTGCACTATCAAATTAAGACTGTCATTGGTTCGAATTCCATGTTATCATGTTTTTATTTTACTAGTGTGGTTTGTGGCTCTATATTATGAATGCCTATGTCTTTTAACAACAATAGTCATGTCTTCCAATGGACTTTTTAGTGAAACTCAATAGATAGCTTTATTTTCTCTTTGTTTACTAAAATATTGAATGCTTATGTCTTATAAATTTAGTAGGAAAGTATTCTAATGACTTGCTTATGACACCCCATAAAATATATTATGTTTAGTACCTTGGACACTCTAGCTTATTCACTTAAATCTCTGAAAAAAAGTGTGTCTGGTATGCACAATCTGGTTAGCACAGTTAGTAAGGTGTTTGGTTTGCACTATCAAATTAAGACTGTCATTAGTTCAAATCCCATGTTATCATGTTTTTATTTTACTAGTGTGGTTTGTGGCTCTATAATATGAATGCCTATGTCTTTTAACAACAATAGTCAAGTCTTTCAATGGACTTTTTAGTGAAACCCAATAGATAACTTTATTTTCTCTTTGTTTACTCAAATATTGAATGCTTATGTCTTATAAATTTAGTAGGAACGTATTCTAATGACTTGCTTATGACACCCCATAGAATATATTATGTTTAGTACCTTGGACACTGTAGCTTATTCACTTAAATCTCTAATAAATTGTGTGTCTGCAATGCACAGACTGGTTAGCACGGTCAGTAAGGTGTTGGGTTTGCACTATGAAATAAAGACTGTCATTGGTTCGAATCCCATGTTATCAGGTTTCTATTTCACTAGTGTGGTTTGTGGCTCTATAATATGAATTCCTATGTCTTTTAACAACAATAGTCAAGTCTTCCAATGGACTTTTTAGTGAAACCCAATAGATAGCTTTATTTTCTCTTTGTTTACTCAAATATTGAATGCTTATGTCTTATAAATTTAGTAGGAAAGTATTCTAATGACCTGCTTATGACACCCCACAGAATATATTATGTTTAGTACCTCGGACACTGTAGCTTATTCACTTAAATCTCTGATAAATTGTGTGTCTGGTATTCACAGTCTGGTTAGCACAGTTAGTAAGGTGTTGGGTTTTCACTATCAAATTAAGACTGTCATTGATTCAAATCACATGTTATCATGTTTTTATTTTACTAGTGTGGTTTGTGGCTCTATAATATGAATGCCTATATCTTTTAACAACAATAGTCATGTCTTCCAATGGACTTTTTAGTGAAACTCAATAGATAGCTTTATTTTCTTTTTGTTTACTAAAATACTGAATGCTTATGTCTTATAAATTGTGTAGGAAAGTATTCTAATGACTTGCTTATGACACCCCATAGAATATATTATGTTTAGTACCTTGGACACTGTAGCTTATTCACTTAAATTTCTGAAAAAATGTGTGTCTGGTATGCTCAGTCTGGTTAGCACAGTTAGTAAGGTGTTGGGTTTGCACTATCAAATTAAGAGTGTCATTAGTTCGAATCCCATGTTATGTTTTTATTTTACTAGTGTGGTTTGTGGCTCTATAATATGAATGCCTATATCTTTTAACAACAATAGTCAAGTCTTCCAATGGACTTTTTAGTGAAACCCAATAGATAGCTTTATTTTCTCTTTGTTTACTCAAATATTGAATGCTTATTTCTAATAAATTTAGTAGGAACGTATTCTAATGACTTGCTTATGACACCCCATAGAATATATTATGTTTAGTACCTTGGACACTCTAGCTTATTCACTTAAATATATGATAAATTGTTTGTCTGGAATGCACAGTCTGGTTAGCACAGGTAGTAAGGTGTTGGGTTTGCACTATCAAATTAAGACTGTCATTGGTTCGAATCCCATGTTATCATGTTTTTATTTTACTAGTGTGGTTTGTGGCTCTATAATATGAATGCCTATGTCTTTTAACAACAATAGTCATGTCTTCCAATGGACTTTTTAGTGAAACTCAATAGATAGCTTTATTTTCTCTTTGTTTACTAAAATATTGAATGCTTATGTCTTATAAATTTAGTAGGAAAGTATTCTAATGACTTGCTTATGACACCCTATAGAATATATTATGTTTAGTACCTTGGACACTGTAGCTTATTCACTTAAATCTCTGAAAAAATGTGTGTCTGGTATGCACAGTCTGGTTAGCACAGTTAGTAAGGTGTTTGGTTTGCTCTATCAAATTAAGACTGTCATTAGTTCAAATCCCATGTTATCATGTTTTTATTTTACTAGTGTGGTTTGTGGCTCTATAATATGAATGCCTATGTCTTTTAACAACAATAGTCATGTCTTCCAATGGACTTTTTAGTGAAACTCAATAGATAGCTTTATTTTCTTTTTGTTTACTAAAATACTGAATGCTTATGTCTTATAAATTGAGTAGGAAAGTATTCTAATGACTTGCTTATGACACCCCATAGAATATATTATGTTTAGTACCTTGGACACTGTAGCTTATTCACTTAAATTTCTGAAAAAATTTGTGTCTGGTATGCTAAGTCTGGTTAGCACAGTTAGTAAGGTGTTGGGTTTGCACTATCAAATTAAGACTGTCATTAGTTCGAATCCCATGTTATGTTTTTATTTTACTAGTGTGGTTTGTGGCTCTATAATATGAATGCCTATGTCTTTTAACAACAATAGTCAAGTCTTCCAATGGACTTTTTAGTGAAACCCAATAGATAACTTTATTTTCTCTTTGTTTACTCAAATATTGAATGCTTATGTCTTATAAATTTAGTAGGAACATATTCTAATGACTTGCTTATGACACCCCATAGAATATATTATGTTTAGTACCTTGGACACTGTAGCTTATTCACTTAAATCTCTGATAAATTGGGTGTCTGTAATGCACAGTCTGGTTAGCACAGTCAGTAAGGTGTTGGGTTTGCACTATGAAATTAAGACTGTCATTGGTTTGAATCCCATGTTATCATGTTTCTATTTTACTAGTGTGGTTTGTGGCTCTATAATATGAATTCCTATGTCTTTTAACAACAATAGTCAAGTCTTCCAATGGACTTTTTAGTGAAACCCAATAGATAGCTTTATTTTCTCTTTGTTTACTCAAATATTGAATGCTTATGTCTTATAAATTTAGTAGGAAAGTATTCTAATGACTTGCTTATGACACCCCACAGAATATATTATGTTTAGTACCTCGGACACTGTAGCTTATTCACTTAAATCTCTGAAAATTGTGTGTCTGGTATGCACAGTCTGGTTAGCACAGTTAGTAAGGTGTTGGGTATGCACTATCAAATTAAGACTGTCATTGGTTCGAATCACATGTTATCATGTTTTTATTTTACTAGTGTGGTTTGTGGCTCTATAATATGAATGCCTATGTCTTTTAACAACAATAGTCAAGTCTTCCAATGGACTTTTTAGTGAAACCCAATAGATAGCTTTATTTTCTCTTTGTTTACTCAAATATTGAATGCTTATGTCTTATAAATTTAGTAGGAAAGTATTCTAATGACTTGCTTATGACACCCCATAGAATATATTATGTTTAGTACCTTGGACACTGTAGCTTATTCACTTAAATCTCTGATAAATTGCATGTCGGGCATGCACAGTCTGGTTAGCACAGTTTGTAAGGTGTTGGGTTACCACTATGAAATTAAGACTGTTATTGGTTCGAATCCCATGTTTTTATTTTACTAGTGTGGTTTGTGGCTCTATAATATGAATGCCTATGTCTTTTAACAACAATAGTCAAGTCTTCCAATGGACTTTTTAGTGAAACCCAATAGATAGCTTTTATTTTCTCTTTGTTTACTAAAATATTGAATGATTATGTCTTTTAAATTTAGTAGGAAAGTATTCTAATGACTTGCTTATGACACCCCATAGAATATATTATGTTTAGTACCTTGGATACTGTAGCTTATTCACTTAAATCTCTGATAAATTATGTGCCTGGTATGCACAGTCTGGTTAGCACAGTTAGTAAGGTGTTGGGTTTGCACTATCAAATTAAGGCTGTCATTGGATTGAATCCCATGTTATCATGTTTTTATTTTACTAGTGTGGTTTGTGGCTCTATAATATGAATGCCTATGTCTTTTAACAACAATAGTCAAGTATTCAATGGACTTTTTAGTGAAACCCAATAGATAGCTTTATTTTCTCTTTGTCTACTCAAATATTGAATGCTTATGTCTTATTAATTTTGTAGGAAAGTATTCTAATGACTTGCTTATGACACCCCATAGAATATATTATGTTTAGTACCTTGGACACTGTAGCTTATTCACTTAAATCTCTGATAAATTGCACATCTTGTATGCACGGTCTGGTTAGCACAGTTAGTAAGGTGTTGGGTTTGCACTATGAAATTAAGACTGTCATTGATTCGAATCCCATGTTATCATGTTTTTATTTTACTAGTGTGGTTTGCTGCTCTATAATATGAATGCCTATGTCTTTTAACAACAATAGTCAAGTCTTCCAATGGACTTTTTAGTGAAACCCAATAGATAGCTTTATTTTCTCTTTGTTTACTAAAATATTGAATGATTATGTCTTTTAAATTTAGTAGGAAAGTATTCTAATGACTTGCTTATGACACCCCATAGAATATATTATGTTTAGTACCTTGGACACTGTAGCTTATTCACTTAAATCTCTGATAAATTATGTGCCTGGTATGCACAGTCTGGTTAGCACAGTTAGTAAGGTGTTGGGTTTGCACTATCAAATTAAGGCTGTCATTGGATCGAATCTTATGTTATCATGTTTTTATTTTACTAGTGTGGTTTGTGGCTCTATAATATGAATGCCTATGTCTTTTAACAACAATAGTCAAGTCTTCCAATGGACTTTTTAGTGAAACCCAATAGATAGCTTTATTTTCTCTTTGTTTACTCAAATATTGAATGCTTATGTCTTATAAATTCAGTAGAAAAGTATTCTAATGACTTGCTTATGACACCCCATAGAATATATTATGTTTAGTACCTTGGATACTGTAGCTTATTCACTTAAATCTCTGATAAATTGTGCGTCTGGTATGCACAGTCTGGTTAGCACAGTTAGTAAGGTGTTGGGTTTGCACTATGAAATTATGACTGTCATTGGTCCGAATCCCATGTTATCATGTTTTTATTTTACTAGTGTGGTTTGTGGCTCTATAATATGAATGCCTATGTCTTTTAACAACAATAGTCAAGTCTTCCAATTGACTTTTTAGTGAAACCCAATAGATAGCTTTATTTTCTCTTTGTTTACTCAAATATTGAATGCTTATATCTTATAAATTTAGTAGGAAAGTATTCTAATGACTTGCTATTGACATCCGGTAGAATATATTATGTTTAGTACCTTGGACACTGTAGCTTATTAACTTAAATCTCTGATAAATTGCATGTCTGGAATGCACAGTCTGGTCAGCACAGTTAGTAAGGTGTTGGGTTTGCACTATCAAATTAAGGCTGTCATTGGATCGAATCCCATGTTGTCATGTTTTTATTTTACTAGTGTGGTTTGTGGCTCTATAATATGAATGCCTATGTCTTTTAACAACAATAGTAAAGTCATCCTATGGACTTTTTAGTGAAACCCAATAGATAGCTATATTTTCTCTTTGTTTACTCAAATATTGAATGCTTATGTCTTATAAATTTTGTAGGAAAGTATTCTAATGACTTGCTTATGACACCCCATAGAATATATTATGTTTAGTACCTCGGACACTGTAGCTTTTTCACTTAAATCTCTGATAAATTGTATGTCTGGTATTCACAGTCTGGTTAGCACAGTTAGTAAGGTGTTAGGTTTTCACTATCAAATTAAGACTGTCATTGGTTCAAATCACATGTTAATATGTTTTTATTTTACTAGTGTGGTTTGTGGCTCTATAATATGAATGCCTATATCTTTTAACAACAATAGTCATGTCTTCCAATGGACTTTTTAGTGAAACTCAATAGATAGCTTTATTTTCTTTTTGTTTACTAAAATATTGAATGCTTATGTCTTATAAATTGAGTAGGAACGTATTCTAATGACTTGCTTATGACACCCCATAGAATATATTATGTTTAGTACCTTGGACACTGTAGCTTATTCACTTAAATCTATGATAAATTGTGTGTCTGGAATGCACAGTCTGGTTAGCACAGGTAGTAAGGTGTTGGGTTTGCACTATCAAATTAAGACTGTCATTGGTTTGAATCCCATGTTATCATGTTTGTATTTTACTAGTGTGGTTTGTGGCTCTATAATATGAATGCCTATATCTTTTAACAACAATAGTCATGTCTTCCAATGGACTTTTTAGTGAAACTCAATAGATAGCTTTATTTTCTCTTTGTTTACTAAAATATTGAATGCTTATGTCTTATAAATTTAGTAGGAAAGTATTCTAATGACTTGCTTATGACACCCCATAGAATATATTATGTTTAGTACCTTGGACACTGTAGCTTATTCACTTAAATCTCTGAAAAAATGTGTGTCTGGTATGCTCAGTCTGGTTAGCACAGTTAGTAAGGTGTTGGGTTTGCACTATCAAATTAAGACTGTCATTAGTTCAAATCCCATGTTATCATGTTTTTATTTTACTAGTGTGGTTTGTGGCTCTATAATATGAATGCCTATGTCTTTTAACAACAATAGTCAAGTCTTCCAATGGACTTTTTAGTGAAACCCAATAGATAGCTTTATTTTCTCTTTGTTTACTCAAATATTGAATGCTTATGTCTTATAAATTTAGTAGGAACGTATTCTAATGACTTGCTTATGACACCCCATAGAATATATTATGTTTAGTACCTTGGACACTGTAGCTTATTCACTTAAATCTCTGATAAAATGGGCGTCTGGAATGCACAGTCTGGTTAGCACAGGTAGAAAGGTGTTGGGTTTGCACTATCAAATTAAGACTGTCATTGGTTCGAATTCCATGTTATCATGTTTTTATTTTACTAGTGTGGTTTGTGGCTCTATATTATGAATGCCTATGTCTTTTAACAACAATAGTCATGTCTTCTAATGGACTTTTTAGTGAAACCCAATAGATAGCTTTATTTTCTCTTTGTTTACTCAAATATTGAATGCTTATGTCTTATAAATTTAGTAGGAAAGTATTCTAATGACTTGCTTATGACACCCCACAGAATATATTATGTTTAGTACCTCGGACACTGTAGCTTATTCACTTAAATCTCTGATAAATTGTGTGTCTGGTATGCACAGTCTGGTTAGCACAGTTAGTAAGGTGTTGGGTTTGCACTATCAAATTAAGACTGTCATTAGTTCAAATCCCATGTTATCATGTTTTTATTTTACTAGTGTGGTTTGTGGCTCTATAATATGAATGCCTATGTCTTTTAACAACAATAGTCAAGTCTTTCAATGGACTTTTTAGTGAAACCCAATAGATAATATTATTTTCTCTTTGTTTACTCAAATATTGAATGCTTATGTCTTATAAATTTAGTAGGAACGTATTCTAATGACTTGCTTATGACACCCCATAGAATATATTATGTTTAGTACCTTGGACACTGTAGCTTATTCACTTAAATCTCTAATAAATTGGGTGTCTGCAATGCACAGACTGGTTAGCACGGTCAGTAAGGTGTTGGGTTTGCACTATGAAATAAAGACTGTCATTGGTTCGAATCCCATGTTATCAGGTTTCTATTTCACTAGTGTGGTTTGTGGCTCTATAATATGAATTCCTATGTCTTTTAACAACAATAGTCAAGTCTTCCAATGGACTTTTTAGTGAAACCCAATAGATAGCTTTATTTTCTCTTTGTTTACTCAAATATTGAATGCTTATGTCTTATAAATTTAGTAGGAAAGTATTCTAATGACCTGCTTATGACACCCCACAGAATATATTATGTTTAGTACCTCGGACACTGTAGCTTATTCACTTAAATCTCTGATAAATTGTGTGTCTGGTATTCACAGTCTGGTTAGCACAGTTAGTAAGGTGTTGGGTTTTCACTATCAAATTAAGACTGTCATTGGTTCAAATCACATGTTATCATGTTTTTATTTTACTAGTGTGGTTTGTGGCTCTATAATAGGAATGCCTATATCTTTTAACAACAGTAGTCATGTCTTCCAATGGACTTTTTAGTGAAACTCAATAGATAGCTTTATTTTCTTTTTGTTTACTAAAATACTGAATGCTTATGTCTTATAAATTGAGTAGGAAAGTATTCTAATGACTTGCTTATGACACCCCATAGAATATATTATGTTTAGTACCTTGGACACTGTAGCTTATTCACTTAAATTTCTGAAAAAATGTGTGTCTGGTATGCTCAGTCTGGTTAGCACAGTTAGTAAGGTGTTGGGTTTGCACTATCAAATTAAGACTGTCATTAGTTCGAATCCCATGTTATGTTTTTATTTTACTAGTGTGGTTTGTGGCTCTATAATATGAATGCCTATGTCTTTTAACAACAATAGTCAAGTCTTCCAATGGACTTTTTAGTGAAACCCAATAGATAACTTTATTTTCTCTTTGTTTACTCAAATATTGAATGCTTATGTCTTATAAATTTAGTAGGAACGTATTCTAATGACTTGCTTATGACACCCCACAGAATATATTATGTTTAGTACCTCGGACACTGTAGCTTATTCACTTAAATCTCTGATAAATTGTGTGTCTGGTATTCACAGTCTGGTTAGCACAGTTAGTAAGGTGTTAGGTTTTCACTATCAAATTAAGACTGTCATTGGTTCAAATCACATGTTATCATGTTTTTATTTTACTAGTGTGGTTTGTGGCTCTATAATATGAATGCCTATATCTTTTAACAACAATAGTCATGTCTTCCAATGGACTTTTTAGTGAAACTCAATAGATAGCTTTATTTTCTTTTTGTTTACTAAAATATTGAATGCTTATGTCTTATAAATTGAGTAGGAACGTATTCTAATGACTTGCTTATGACACCCCATAGAATATATTATGTTTAGTACCTTGGACACTGTAGCTTATTCACTTAAATCTATGATAAATTGTGTGTCTGGAATGCACAGTCTGGTTAGCACAGGTAGTAAGATGTTGGGTTTGCACTATGAAATTAAGACTGTCATTGGTTCGAATCCCATGTTATCATGTTTCTATTTTACTAGTGTGGTTTGTGGCTCTATAATATGAATTCCTATGTCTTTTAACAACAATAGTCAAGTCTTCCAATGGACTTTTTAGTGAAACCCAATAGATAGCTTTATTTTCTCTTTGTTTACTCAAATATTGAATGCTTATGTCTTATAAATTTAGTAGGAAAGTATTCTAATGACTTGCTTATGACACCCCACAGAATATATTATGTTTAGTACCTCGGACACTGTAGCTTATTCACTTAAATCTCTGATAAATTGTGTGTCTGGTATGCACAGTCTGGTTAGCACAGTTAGTAAGGTGTTGGGTTTGCACTATCAAATTAAGACTGTCATTGTTTCGAAACACGTTATCATGCTTGTATTTTACTAGTGTGGTTTGTGGCTCTATAATATGAATGCCTATATCTTTTAACAACAATAGTCAAGTCTTCCTATGGACTTTTTAGTGAAACCCAATAGATAGCTTTATTTTCTCTTTGTTTACTCAAATATTGAATGCTTATGTCTTATAAATTCAGTAGAAAAGTATTCTAATGACTTGCTTATGACACCCCATAGAATATATTATGTTTAGTACCTTGGATACTGTAGCTTATTCACTTAAATCTCTGATAAATTGGGCGTCTTGTATGCACAGTCTGGTTAGCACAGTTAGTAAGGTTTGGGTTTGCACTATGAAATTATGACTGTCATTGGTCCGAATCCCATGTTATCATGTTTTTATTTTACTAGTGTGGTTTGTGGCTCTATAATATGAATGCCTATGTCTTTTAACAACAATAGTCAAGTCTTCTAATTGACTTTTTAGTGAAACCCAATAGATAGCTTTATTTTCTCTTTGTTTACTCAAATATTGAATGCTTATGTCTTATAAATTCAGTAGAAAAGTATTCTAATGACTTGCTTATGACACCCCATAGAATATATTATGTTTAGTACCTTGGATACTGTAGCTTATTCACTTAAATCTCTGATAAATTGGGCGTCTTGTATGCACAGTCTGGTTAGCACAGTTAGTAAGGTTTGGGTTTGCACTATGAAATTAAGACCATCATTAGTTCAAATCCAATGTTATTTTGTTTTTATTTCACTAGTGTGGTTTGTGGCTCTATAATATGAATGCCTATGTCTTTTAACAACAACAGTCAAGTCTTCTAATTGACTTTTTAGTGAAACCCAATAGATAGTTTTATTTTCTCTTTGTTTACTAAAATATTGAATGATTATGTCTTTTAAATTTAGTAAGAAAGTATTCTAATGACTTGCTTGTGACACCCCATAAAATATATAATGTTTAGTACCTTGGACACTGTAGCTTATTCACTTAAATCTCTGATAAATTATGTGCCTGGTATGCACAGTCTGGTTAGCACAGTTAGTAAGGTGTTGGGTTTGCACTATCAAGTTAAGGCTGTCATTGGATCGAATCCCATGTTATCATGTTTTTTTTTTACTAGTGTGGTTTGTGGCTCTATAAAATGAATGCCTATGTCTTTTAACAACAATAGTCAAGTCTTCCAATGGACTTTTTAGTGAAACCCAATAGATAGCTTTTTTTTCTCTTTGTTTACTACAATATTGAATGATTATGTCTTTTAAATTTAGTAAGAAAGTATTCTAATGACTTGCTTATGACACCCCATAGAATATATTATGTTTAGTACCTTGGACACTGTAGCTTATTCACTTAAATCTCTGATAAATTATGTGCCTGGTATGCACAGTCTGGTTAGCACAGTTAGTAAGGTGTTGGGTTTGCACTATCAAATTAAGGCTGTCATTGGATTGAATCTCATGTTATCATGTTTTTATTTTACTAGTGTGGTTTGTGGCTCTATAATATGAATGCCTATGTCTTTTAACAACAATAGTCAAGTCTTCCTATGGACTTTTTAGTGAAACCCAATAGATAGCTTTATTTTCTCTTTGTTTACTCAAATATTGAATGCTTATGTCTTATAAATTCAGTAGAAAAGTATTCTAATGACTTGCTTATGACACCCCATAGAATATATTATGTTTAGTACCTTGGATACTGTAGCTTATTCACTTAAATCTCTGATAAATTGTGAGTCTGGTATGAACAGTCTGGTTAGCACAGTTAGTAAGGTGTTGGGTTTGCACTATGAAATTATGACTGTCATTAGTCCGAATCCCATGTTATCATGTTTTTATTTTACTAGTGTGGTTTGTGGCTCTATAATATGAATGCCTATGTCTTTTAACAACAATAGTCAAGTCTTCCAATTGACTTTTTAGTGAAACCTAATAGATAGCTTTATTTTCTCTTTGTTTACTCAAATATTGAATGCTTATATCTTATAAATTTAGTAGGAAAGTATTCTAATGACTTGCTTATGACATCCGATAGAATATATTATGTTTAGTACCTTGGACACTGTAGCTTATTAACTTAAATCTCTGATAAATTGCGTGTCTGGAATGCACAGTCTGGTCAGCACAGTTAGTAAGGTGTTGGGTTTGCACTATCAAATTAAGACCATCATTAGTTCAAATCCCATGTTATCATGTTTTTATTTTACTAGTGTGGTTTGTGGCTCTATAATATGAATGCCTATGTCTTTTAACAACAATAGTCAAGTCTTCCAATGGACTTTTTAGTGAAACCCAATAGATAGCTTTATTTTATCTTTGTTTACTCAAATATTGAATGCTTATGTCTTATAAATGTAGTAGGAAAGTATTCTAATGACTTGCTTATGACATCCGATAGAATATATTATGTTTAGTACCTTGGACACTGTAGCTTATTCACTTAAATCTCTGATAAATTGCACATCTTGTATGCACAGTCTGGTTAGCACAGTTAGTAAGGTGTTGGGTTTGCACTATGAAATTAAGACTGTCATTGGTTCGAATCCCATGTTATCATGTTTTTATTTTACTAGTGTGGTTTGCGGCTCTATAATATGAATGCCTATGTCTTTTAACAACAATAGTCAAGTCTTCCAATGGACTTTTTAGTGAAACCCAATAGATAGCTTTATTTTCTCTTTGTTTACTAAAATATTGAATGATTATGTCTTTTAAATTTAGTAGGAAAGTATTCTAATGACTTGCTTATGACACCCCATAGAATATATTATGTTTAGAACCTTGGACACTGTAGCTTATTCACTTAAATCTTTGATAAATTATATGCCTGGTATGCACAGTCTGGTTAGCACAGTTAGTAAGGTGTTGGGTTTGCACTATCAAATTAAGGCTGTCATTGGATCGAGTCCCATGTTATCATGTTTTTATTTTACTACTGTGGTTTGTGGCTCTATAATATTAATGCCTATGTCTTTTAACAACAATAGTCAAGTCTTCCAATGGACTTTTTAGTGAAACCCAATAGATAGCTTTATTTTCTCTTTGTTTACTCAAATATTGAATGCTTATGTCTTATTAATTTTGTAGGAAAGTATTCTAATGACTTGCTTATGACACCTCATAGAATATATTATGTTTAGTACCTTGGACACTGTAGCTTATTCACTTAAATCTCTGATAAATTGCACATCTTGTATGCACGGTCTGGTTAGCACAGTTAGTAAGTTGTTGGGGTTGCACTATGAAATTAAGACTGTCATTGGTTCGAATCCCATGTTATCATGTTTTTATTTTACTAGTGTGGTTTGTGGCTCTATAATATGAATGCCTATGTCTTTTAACAACAATAGTCAAGTCTTCCAATGGACTTTTTAGTGAAACCCAATAGATAGCTTTATTTTCTCTTTGTTTACTAAAATATTGAATGATTATGTCTTTTAAATTTACTAGGAAAGTATTCTAATGACTTGCTTATGACACCCCATAGAATATATTATGTTTAGTACCTTGGACACTGTAGCTTATTCACTTAAATCTCTGATAAATTATGTGCCTGGTATGCACAGTCTGGTTAGCACAGTTAGTAAGGTGTTGGGTTTGCACTATCAAATTAAGGCTGTGATTGGATCGAATCCCATGTTGTCATTTTTTTATTTTACTAGTGTGGTTTGTGGCTCTATAATATGAATGCCTATGTCTTTTAACAACAATAGTCAAGTCTTCCAATGGACATTTTAGTGAAACCCAATATATAGCTATATTTTCTCTTTGTTTACTCAAATATTGAATGCTTATGTCTTATTAATTTTGTAGGAAAGTATTCTAATGACTTGCTTATGACACCCCATAGAATATATTATGTTTAGTACCTTGGACACTGTAGCTTATTCACTTAAATCTCTGATAAATTGCATGTCTGGCATGCACAGTCTAGTTAGCACAGTTTGTAAGGTGTTGGTTTACCACTATGAAATTAAGACTGTCATTGGTTCGAATCCCATGTTATAATGTTTTTATTTTACTAGTGTGGTATGTGGCTCTATAATATGAATGCCTATGTCTTTTAACGACAATAGTCAAGTCTTCCAAAGGACTTTTTAGTGAAACCCAATAGATAGCTTTATTTTCTCTTTGTTTACTAAAATATTGAATGATTATGTCTTTTAAATTTAGTAGGAAAGTATTCTAATGACTTGCTTATGACACCCCAGAGAATATATAATGTTTATTACCTTGGACACTGTAGCTTATTCACTTAAATCTCTGATAAATTATGTGCCTGGTATGCACAGTCTGGTTAGCACAGTTAGTAAGGTGTTGGGTTTGCACTATCAAATTAAGGCTGTCATTGGATCGAATCCCATGTTATCATGTTTTTATTTTACTAGTGTGGTTTGCGGCTCTATAATATGAATGCCTATGTCTTTTAACAACAATAGTCAAGTCTTCCTATGGACTTTTTAGTGAAACCCAATAGATAGCTTTATTTTCTCTTTGTTTACTCAAATATTGAATGCTTATGTCTTATAAATTTAGTAGACAAGTATTCTAATGACTTGCTTATGACACCCCATAGAATATATTATGTTTAGTACCTTGGACACTGTAGCTTATTCACTTAAATCTCTGATAAATTATGTGCCTGGGATGCACAGTCTGGTCAGCACAGTCAGTAAGGTGTTGGGTTTGCACTGTCAAATTAAGACTATCATTAGTTCAAATCCCATGTTATCATGTTTTTTTTTTACTAGTGTGGTTTGTGGCTCTATAATATGAATGCCTATGTCTTTTAACAACAATAGTCAAGTCTACCAATGGACTTTTTAGTGAAACCCAATAGATAGCTTTATTTTCTCTTTGTTTACTCAAATATTGAATGCTTATGTCTTATAAATTTAGTAGGAAAGTATTCTAATGACTTGCTTATGACATCCGATAGAATATATTATGTTTAGTACCTTGGACACTGTAGCTTATTAACTTAAATCTCTGATAAATTGCGGGTCTGGACTGCACAGTCTGGTCAGCACAGTTAGTAAGGTGTTGGGTTTGCACTGTTAAATTAAGACTGTCATTGGTTCGAAACCCATGTTATCATGTTTTTATTTTACTAGTGTGGTTTGTAGCTCTATAATATGAATGCCTATGTCTTTTAACAACAATAGTCAAGTCTTTCAATGGACTTTTTAGTGAAACCCAATAGATAGCTTTATTTTCTCTTTGTTTACTAAAATATTGAATGCTTATGTCTTTTAAATTTAGTAGGAAAGTATTCTAATGACTTGCTTATGACACCCCATAAAATATATTATGTTTAGTACCTTGGACTCTGTAGCTTATTCACTTAAATCTCTGATAAATTATGTGCCTGCTATGCACAGTCTGGTTAGCACAGTTAGTAAGGTGTTGGGTTTGCACTATCAAATTAAGACTGTCATTGGATCGAATCCCATGTTATCATGTTTTTATTTTACTAGTGTGGTTTGTGGCTCTATAATATGAATGCCTATGTCTTTTAACAACAATAGTCAAGTCTTCCAATGGACTTTTTAGTGAAAACCAATAGATAGCTTTATTTTCTCTTTGTTTACTAAAATATTGAAAGATTATGTCTTTTAAATTGTGTAAGAAAGTATTCTAATGACTTGCTTATGACACCCCATAGAATATATTATGTTTAGTACCTTGGACACTGTAGCTTATTCCCTTAAATCTCTGATAAATTACATGCCTGGTATGCACAGTCTGGTTAGCACAGTTAGTAAGGTGTTGGGTTTGCACTATCAAATTAAGACTGTCATTGGGTCGAATCCCATGTTATCATGTTTTTATTTTACTAGTGTGGTTTGTGGCTCTATAATATGAATGCCTATGTCTTTTAACAACAATAGTCAAGTCTTCCAATGGACTTTTTAGTGAAAACCAATAGATAGCTTTATTTTCTCTTTGTTTACTAAAATATTGAATGATTATGTCTTTTAAATTTAGTAAGAAAGTATTCTAATGACTTGCTTATGACACCCCATAGAATATATTATGTTTAGTACCTTGGACACTGTAGCTTATTCACTTAAATCTCTGATAAATTGCGTGTCTGGAATGCACAGTCTGGTCAGCACAGTTAGTAAGGTGTTGGGTTTGCACTGTTAAATTAAGACTGTCATTGGTTCGAAACCCATGTTATCATGTTTTTATTTTACTAGTGTGGTTTGTAGCTCTATAATATGAATGCCTATGTCTTTAAACAACAATAAGCAAGTCTTTCAATGGACTTTTTAGTGAAACCCAATAGATAGCTTTATTTTCTCTTTGTTTACTAAAATATTGAATGATTATGTCTTTTAAATTTAGTAGGAAAGTATTCTAATGACGTGCTTATGACACCACATAGAATATATTATGTTTAGTACCTTGGACACTGTAGCTTATTCACTTAAATCTCTGATAAATTATGAGCCTGGTATGCACAGTCTGGTTAGCACAGTTAGTAAGGTGTTGGGTTTGCACTATCAAATTAAGGCTGTCATTGGATCGAATCCCATGTTATCATGTTTTTATTTTACTAGTGTGGTTTGCGGCTCTATAATATGAATGCCTATGTCTTTTAACAACAATAGTCAAGTCTTCCTATGGACTTTTTAGTGAAACCCAATAGATAGCTTTATTTTCTCTTTGTTTACTCAAATATTGAATGCTTATGTCTTATAAATTTAGTAGACAAGTATTCTAATGACTTGCTTATGACACCCCATAGAATATATTATGTTTAGTACCTTGGAAACTGTAGCTTATTCACTTAAATTTCTGATAAATTGTGCGTATGGTATGCACAGTCTGGTTAGCACAGTTAGTAAGGTGTTGTGTTTGCACTATGAAATTATGACTGTCATTGGTCTGAATCCCATGTTATCATGTT